>NW_004524736.1:2679608-2690757 GCF_000260255.1 Octodon degus | reverse complement strand
AGGCTGGCCTTGAATTAACCATGTATCCTAAGCTGACCTTTAAGTCATGGAAGTGCTCCTGCCTCTGCCTCTCGAATGCTGGCGTAGCAAGCATGTGCCACCATATCCAACTGAAGATGGTCTTTCTAAACTGTTAAATATGGGACTATGTTTCTGTTTCCCTACCTGAATGAGATATAAACCATGGTTTTGCTCTAGATCTTTTTACTTTTGCTGCATTGTTTTCCAGCATTTGGTGTAGTAGATATAGATTAAGACAATATGGCAGCTACAGCAGAGTTTCAATAACACAGGTTTTGGGATCCATCCTGGGAATTGGAGTAGGAAGTTTCCAAGTCTGCCTGAGTGGGCCATGAAGGTGTGGCCTCGAGGTCTATGTCTGGTCCCTTGCCCCACCCTCTGTGACCCTCTTTGCCTGCTCTGTTTCCTGTTAGCCATGAACAAAGAGGTTCGTTTTACTGTGCTCTTCCACCATGAAGCCCCTGCCTAGGAGCCCACCAATCATGGACTCAACCCATGAGCAAATAAACCTTTCTCCCTTTAGGTGCTAGATATTATATCTCAGTGAAGAGAAAGCTGACTAATAAAGACAATTTTTTCACTGCTTTTTAGTTAAGGTTTTTATTTTTGCCTCAAACATTGAGAAAGATTTACCTTCTCATCTTTGCAGTGTGTTTAGGTGTCAGTTTTCAGGAGCTCAGTGGTATTTGGGGGGCTTGAGTTCTTTGCTTTGAGATTTTGGGTAATTTAGAATTAGAGATTTTAGAGTGAAGGAAAAATCGCAGGAGAAATAAGGTAATTGTGTGTGAAATAATGGATTAGTATATTTAGGGCTAAGACAACACCTGGTATCAGCCTGATGTGGTATTTTTAACCTAGAAAACACAATTACACTGTGAAGTTATCTGTTTACTGTCTCCCAGGGCTCCGTGATTTCATGGTCAGAGGATGCTTTCTGGATGAAAACTGCAAGTGCTTGTAGTACATAGCGTTATCCCTGAGGGCAGAGGAGTAGTGAGTGCTGAGATGAGAAGCATCACTAACTTTGGCTACAGTTGGGACTGAAGGAGAAAAACGAGACCAAGAGTGGGCCAAGAAGCACTACCAGGATCAGGCCCTGGGTCGACGGCCTGTGCACCCCAAGTACTGTGAAGACTTTGCGGCATGTTAAGTGATATAGAGTGAAGACAGCTGCCATGTAAGCAGAGCAGTGAGCAAGCAAAGCACTCTTATGGAAAGAAAGGTCACCTATGAACTGAGGGAAGTGTGCTGTTGAGGCCTGGGATTATCCCAGGAAAGATGCTTCTGCCAGAGAGCAGCCAGCATGTTTAGGATACAGTCAGGTAACCAGGGTGGTCAGAGCTTCCTTGGCAAGCACAAGGGTCTGAGTTCAATCCCCGGTTCCACCAAAAAAAAAAATCTTTGAAAAATGTCCCAATAGAGAATCTAAGCAAACACCTCAAAAACTTATAAACTCAGTAGAAACCAAGATAGAACAGTACTAGTGAGGTAGAGGCCCAGCTGACAGGAAGGCTCTCAATTGGCGTCTGAGCACCATGTGACAGGGCACCCAGCTGCCTGGCTTTTTTCCTTGTACTCAACCTGCTCTGACCACAAATCCACAAACAAGAAAACAAATCCAACAGTGCCTTTGAAAACCATTCTAAAACAGGAGAAAGATGCCCAAATCTGAAAAAGATCTTGGGGCCAGGGAGATGGCTCAGTGGAATAGGCACTGTTGGTTTTGTTTTCTTGTTTGTGGATTTGTGTACAGTGACAACCTCCATGGAAGACGTGTGGTATATTGCTTTTGTGTATAGTTCTTCTTTAGCTCTCTCACTTGACCTCTTTTAAAGTGATGAAGACAGCAAGGGATGTACAGGCCCCTAGCGGGGTTCCTAGATCAAGGGCACTCTCTCTGCAAGTTACTGCTCTGCAATGGAAGCTTTTCTCTTTGTCCCACTGCAAACCAGCAGGCTGGGGAGTGTACTTCTTCTAGAAGTTACTGAAATGAATTCTCATAACAGACAGCAGCCTGAGCAGTGCTGTGGGCAGGAACACAGATAAGAGGATCCAGCTTTGTGTGGGCCTGCACTGCACTGCGAGACTGGCCTCAGTTTCTGCCTTCCCCCCTCCTTCATTTGCTTGGATTTCCTTCCATCCAGACAGGATCTGTGAGGAGGGCAGAGGGGCAGGGGTGTGGGGTGCCAGGGAACACAGCGGATCCCTGGGAGCTTCAGCAAGCAGTGGCTGTGGAGTACTTTGGGTCCTCGGAAGTATTTCCTTCCTGGCCTTTCCTGAAGTGATGGTCCAGCACACCCCCCCTTCTCCTGTGCCCGCAGGTGTTTGTGCAGTACTGGATGTGCTAGTTACCTTACACTCTGGGCCTTTCTTTGTAAAAGATGAAATCTTAGAAAACGCAGTCCCTCATAATGTGAGCTCAGATCTAACTGGGTTGAGGCGTACATACAGTAGGATTGCCAGAAACACTTGCTACTGGCCTCACGGCTGCCTTCAGGGCTCAGCTACGCAGCTTGCAGCTTGTCAAAAATCTATAATGTGTTACAGGTTTGGGGAGAGAAAATTGGGAGCTGGAGCTGTCGAGGGGGAAGCAGCAGGGAAAAGACCTATAACATTTTCTCCTTTTTAAAAAAAATCTTTGCAGTATTTCAATGGACAGGATATTCTTTTCTGGCTGCTTTATATCTTTAAATCCTCTTTAAGTGAGGAATCTTATTTTATCAAAGAGAAGTATACTAACTGGATATATTTTAAGTCCTTTAAGTTCTTTCTCAATTCTGGAATACTATTATTATTTGCTATAGACGATACATTTGTTTTGCTTTTTCATTAGTATTTATATGTATGTTACTGAGAACTTTGAAGAATGGGTACCAGTGACATTACTTAGATAATGATTTATTTCACTGAGGATTGTAAACTTATTATATGAATTCAGTGGTATGGTTAGGGCCAGTGAGATAGCTCATTGGACTAAGCGCCCGCTTAGGCAAGGACAAGGACTGGGGTTCTATCCCCAGTACCACATGCTGTGCCACCCTGCCCCTGGGCGCTCTGAGCTGGCAACAGTCTGGAGTCCAGGTGTGGTGGCATACGGCTGCAATCCCAGTACTGGGGAGGCTGAAAACAGGCGGATCACTACAAGCCTGAGCTGTGTAATGCAACCCTGTCAAAAAAGGAAAAAAAAAATCACTAGTATGGTTAATTTCAATTGCTTTAATTCATATATTGTATTAAGATACCTGTATTATTCTGAGGCAGTAAAATCGAATACTGTATTTTTACAGATGTTGTGTATTAATTTATAGGTGCTATGATTAGAGTTTTTAAAAAATATTTTCTTTCTAACTCATTCATGTTTCATACTTACATTCAGAAGAGTATATATTATAAATGCAGTAGTGTTGTAAAAATTTATGAAGGTATATTCTAGATATATGTGATTATCAATTTCTTTAGTTAAATATTTTATTGGCAGGCCAGGGATATAGGTCAGCAGCATAAACTCCTGCCTGGCAAATACAAAGTCACGAGTTCAATCCCTGATACCAAAAAAAGCATGTATGTATAGTACATTTATGTATTAGTAAAATTGCTTGAAATATGTGATTAAATATATACAAGTGTGTATGTATAGTTACATGAAATAGTTTGTATTACAAGTAAGTGTGGCACAGCTAATTGAATACTATAATATATTTTGGAGAACTTATTTTACTCAAGAAGAAAATAATAAAATACATACATTTATATTTGAAGTGCATATTTTAAAACCAGAATGTAGTTACTTCTAAATTATCTTGGTGCAGATCTTGGATAGCAAGTCTTAGTTTTACCATAATTTAGTGAGAGAAAGAAACTTTGCTGGGTTTATAATTATAAATTTTTTTTATTAGTAGTACTTGTCTATAGTATATCGTGCTCACATAGCACAATATACTATATCGTGGGCAATTGATACAGGTACATGATACATCTTAATTCTTTCTTTTATCTCCTTCCTTTTCCCGACTTCCCCTCCTCCCTCCCTCAATCTTTTGATTTTCTTCCCTTTTTATGTTTGTGATGCACAGTGCTCATATTCTTTGTATGGATCTAGAGCACGTGCAAAACACTTCTGTGCTCTGTTACTTGTCCCTTCTTCACTTTTCCTTCCTCCCTGCCTCTCTCCATCTTTGATCCTCTTCTTATTTGAGAATGTTCTGTCTTCCTTCTTACTATTATCTAACCTTTATTTTGCCCTTTGTTTCTATTTTTTTTAATGTAAGAGCAACTATATGACATTTAAGCATGTTTGTCTGATTTACTTCACTTGACACTGTGGACTCAAGGTGTATCCATTTTTGTACAAATGACCCATTTGTATTTCTCTATAGAAGAGTAATATTTCATTGTGTGTAATATAGCAGTTTTGATCCATTCATCTGTTGATGGACAGGTAGGCTGCACCTATGGTTTAGCTACTATGAATTGAACTCAGTTTACTAACATCAGCGTGTGTGTATCTCTGCAAAGTGATACTTTTAACTCTCTCAGGAAGATACCAAGGAGGGCAATAGGTGAGTCAAATAGAATTTCTAGTTTTAGAGTTTTTGTGGCATCTCCATACTGAATTCCATAGTAGTTACACCAACAGTGTAGAAATGCTCTTGTTTTTCTCACAGATTCACCAGTATTTGTTCCTGTTTGAGTTCTTGATAGTGGTCTTTCTGGAGTCAGATGGAATCTCAGTGTTATTTTAATTTGCATTTCTCAAATGACCAGTGATGTTGAACATTTTTTCATGCTTTTCATCTTTGTCTGTGAAATCAAATGTTTCATCCTTATCTCTGCATTGAGATATGCCAACTTCTGTAAAACATCTGAAAGTTTTCCTGGGAGGGAGGGGCAGATACTTTCCAACTCCCTTTCGATGTTCTGAATTAAAGTAGACTCAGAACCAGTAGCAAGGAAAGATTATCAGTTATTTAAAGACATTTCAGAAAGGCCTCAACAATAAGCCCTTGGCACAGATCTTGGTTATGGACCCAGAGAAGGAAAGAAAGACAGCACTTGTCATGTGGTGCATTGGGACAAACCTGCCTGGGAATTGCCCTACATCTCATACAGTTGACTCTGGGTATCTTGGTCAGTCTGACCACAAGCCACTGAAGTGGGAGGCCCCTACCTTCAGAGAACCAGAGAACAGGCCATGATACTCAAGACTGGTCTGTATTCTACATTTCTCCACCATGACCAATAAATGATAATGATTGTGATAACAGCTGGAGAATTTACTGTGCATCAGGCATTCTTTTGAAAGAATTCTACATGTGTTAATTATATTACTTCTCACAAAAGTGCTATGAGAATGTATTATTTTCATTGAATAGATGAAGACAATGAGGTGCAGAGATTGTTCCACCTAGTACTTATCTGTGTGTGCTTATTAGTGGATGTTCTAAACCTTGAAGTCATCCCGTGTCTACTGGAAGCCAATGTTCTGCTGCAGTCAATCAGATTGGACTGTGAGACTTGGCATCATAATTTGGGGTTTAAACTTCACAATTTGGGACCCATTTTTGTATCCCAAATAGTAAAGAGGAATTCCTGGGACTGAAATATGTGTGCATTTTTATCTGTTCATATGATGATTGACATTCAGTTATGTGGCATAGATTGTAGATTGCTTTGTTTTATTATTATGGGATATGACGACAAGACCTTTGGAGAGGCCAGCTTTGTCTGACAGTGCAGCTCCAAGGGCTGGCCACAGCCTACCTGTCTGTTGATAGCTTGCATAGCATGTGTTTTGATGCTTTCTTATGTGTCTCCAATCATCTTAAGCAAACATCTGCTCTTGTCATTTCCTTTGCAATTCTCTTTCACAGCATGTGCTTCATCTGAGAGAATCCACAGATTGCCAAGGCTGACATGGGGTCCCATCCATTTCCAGTTACATACAAGAATGTGTATCAATTTAAGTAACTTTGGGTAGAATGTTTATTTCATTTCATTCTATTCCAAAAACAAATGATTTTTTCATTTCTTTTTCAAGGGCTGCATAAAATCAATTTTGAAGATGATTTCAGTAGACATCTATTAAAAGTATCAAAATCCTCCAATATTTTTCTCAAATAACAATTATTACATATATGTGCAGTATTTTCAGTTATCTTTTTTGAGTTATATATTTTAAAATGTGCTTCAAAAAGTATCTTTAAATTATACATTTTTATAACTGTAAGGGAAGCAACATCAGTGGATCACCACACAACATCTTTAAGAGATGCACATATATTTTCAGAATGATTTGTTGTACTAGGCAGCACCACAATCGTGTAGTTTTATTTATTTTTTGAACAAAGGATTGAACTCAGACCCTTGCACTTGCCAGGCAAGCACTTATTCTACTGAACCATCTCCCTGGCCACAAATCATGTAGATTAATAGGAGAAAAATTAGTTTTTATTTCATAAATGTTACAGTTCAGTGCAGATTACTGAGGCTGAGAGAAGACACTTTCCAGAAACTTGGGATCTTTCAGATAGAGAGTTTGCCGTTCCCTAGAGCCTCTAGGTTCACTGTTGTATCTCTGCTGCTTGCTAGTCAATGAGCAAGGAAAGAACACGTGGATGATATAGCTGGGACTCTTCCAGAATGATGCTTGGAAGTGTCTCACACATGTACAATGCCATTTTATTGACCAGAAGCAAGTCAGGATGCCCCTAACTACAAGAGTGGTTGAGAAAAGTGGTTACCTGTTCAAGAGGAAGAGAGGACAATTTGATGCATAGCTAATCTTAAATATTTTAAATAGTTACTAAGCTCTCTCACAACAAGCTGAGTTGGCTCCACTGTCCTCATTTCTGAGAATGGATTTGTAGTGAATAAGAATATCTCCAAGCAAAACAAATAAAGCACCATCAAAAAATCGTAAGCACATATTCCCTTAATCGCTTCACACAGACGCCGTTTTAAACGTGTCACACATGATGTAAACATCCTGAGGATGGTATCATGGACACAGGCCCTGATTTTAGTGAAACTGCGCTCCCCTGCTTTTATTTTTGCTAACTTCTGCAGTTTATCCTGACCCTGCACTCTAATACTCTGGCTTTTCACCCTTTTCCCAGAGATACTAAATTTAGGTAGACATTAGCAGAATAGTAATTTGCTTAGATGATTCATAGTAGAAAGATATAATTTATTGTAAAAATTGTCTCAAATACCAAAACATAATGTCATTCTAACATTAACACTCTTCCTCAGACATGTTCAAAGTGCCTTTCTAGAACATTGTTTTCAGCATGACTACACTTTCTTTTGTCTGCATCCAAGTTCAAACCTGCTAAATTTTTTTTTTTATCCTAATACTGGTTCCCTTGATCTTTGTGACCTGTTGTTTCCACTTGCTTAAAGTGAATTGGTATAGTTTGCTTCTGAGCCTTGAAAACTACAAATTCCTGAAACATTGTTCCAGTTCCATCTTCTTGTGACTTTTAGTATCCATGGGGATCTTTAATGCTTGATTTCTTCCTTCTTTGAACTAGATCAGCTCAGCCCTCTCTTTTTCCCATGCTTGTTTTAGCTACAGGTTGTCACCAGAAGGAACTTTCCAGTTGAAGTGAACAGTGAAGAACAAAAGGGGATTGTCAGTGGACTGAGTTTCTGAAAACAGGTGAACTGCACAAATACAGACAATTTCATGAAGGAGGCAAATTTGTAAGGAAGATGTTCCTTATTACCTGTTCTTGACCACCACCAGCAGTGTTGGATTTGGTTTTATTTGTATAAGAAGAGAGAAACAAGAATTGTTACCTTTCTTTTTTAAATATCCAAGTCTTCCAGAGGAAACTCTTAAATCAAGGGATAGGTGACCTCTAAGGAGTGGCTGCAAGATGATAGGTAACCTGGCCTAGGCTTCTTCTTCAGTGTTCATTCCACTTTCAGCTTTCAAGTTCTAAGGACATGTTCTTGTGAAAAGGTAACTTCATTCTTTATAGACATTGATTACATAGAAGCATTTGCTAAAAAATGGTGGAAGTTCCACTGTTAAATATTTTAGGGATCTTTTAGATGGATATTAGAGACGATCAGTCCTATCTCATTCTTCTTGAAATAAGTTTTAACAGTTTCTCAACTTTCAACTGCTTTACATCCTCATCTGGCTTCCCCAGTCTTCATTATGGCTAGCTCGTGGTCTCAAAGCCATGTCAGAGATCTCTCCCTATCTGTAATGCATTTTCCTTCTTTGTGGAGTAAGTATCTAAACTGTATTTTTCAGTCTCTCTGGTATGTCAATGAGGCTACACTAGTTAATCTTGGTTGTCAACTTGATTGGCTTGCAATATAAATAAACCACACTTCTCTGTGTTTGGGTGAGGTCTGGGGTACAACCTTGGCATTTATACAGCTGAAGTTCCTAAACCTTTCTCTTAGACTCTCTTCCCCAGTAAAATATACATTGTTTTTGGGCAGCTGTGAAGTAAGAAGCTTTGCTACATCATGCACTTCTGTCTTAATGCTTCTGCTGCAGAGTCAGAGAGCCAGCTACACATGGACTAAAACTTCTGCAACTGAGAGCCTCTCTACTTTTAAATTGCAAGTGTCATGTATTCTCGTCCCAGGGATGCAAAGCTGGCTACTACTGTGTATGCATCCCAAGTTCCTTCCAGAGCAAGTAGTTGTATATTTCAAACCTAACATAAAAACCTCTGCTATGCTGTTCTTCATGCTTTGCTCATGCTTTCAAATTTAAATTTGAATACCAAGTTAGCATATATCAAAGAAGTGAGAGAATGCCCATGGCCATTCTGGGTCCCTCAAAGATCATGTGGAGAATGATAGGTATGGCCCGAGTACAGACTGCTAAATTACCACGGCCCTGACTCAACATGGCTGAATGCCCAAAACAATAGCTTATCTCCCCAATGACCTCTTCCTTCTTCCTCACTCCAGCCCTAGACACAACTTCCTTTTACCTTTCCTGCCCACACAAGGGAGCCCTCAACCAGCTTATCCTGATGCATAAAGTCTCATCCTCCCTGTCTCAGGTCAGAGGATCTGCCCATCTTCCTGTCTTTGATCTTCTCTGTGTCTTCAGAGTTAATAAAGACTTCCTCTCCCCATTATTTTTGTTTCTCTGCTGCGTGGCCACTGTCACCATCACTGCTGCCTCTAAAACCTATCAGAGGAGTGCTGCCCCACTATACTAAACACCAGCCACAATTTTGACACCATGGGCTGACCTATGTTTGCTGGGTTTCTTTATTATTCACTAAGTGATGAAGGCAAATATGGTTCAATAATGTCTTTGATAAATATTAGGTCTGTAATAGATTTTCTGCTTATGAATCATAAAAGTCACTGAGAGAATAACATGTGATACAATTTTATGTCACTATTTATTCTTATCTATATTGTGTTATATACCCATTTGCTGCCCATGTAGTATGAAAATCTAATTACAATTTTAAAACTGTAAGATTCCTTCCTCTGGTATGAAAAATAAGTGGATGAAAGCAAAGAAATCCTTTATTGCCAGGCCAAGGAGGATGGCCAAAAGAGAAGCAGAAAACCTCCAGGCTCCGACAGAGGCTAGAGTTTTTATGAGATTGTTATGTTTTGTGTTTAGGTATGCCCACAAAGTCTCATGCAGTAATGGGGTGACTTCTGGAGTTTTTGATTGATTTATGATCCAATGCTGGGATTACGGGTGTGAGTGCCCTGGGGCAGATACTCTGCATCACAATGTAAGGAGGGGAGAGAGGCCAGCTAGCAGCCTGAGCTGCTGCCACTTCCTTTGTTCTCATGCTCTTTGCTGCCCCCATGAACTGCTGCCCTCAGCCCTGTGCCACTCTATCTTGGAGCCATCTGAGTATGAACTAAAACCTCCACTAACTGTGAACTTAATAAGTCTTTCCTTCCTTCCTTTTGGGTGTTAGGTATTTTGTCTCATCAATGAAAGAAGAGTAACTGACACAGGGACTGGGCTATGGATGGAGTTGACATACGTGGTATAGTGACACAACAGGTGCTGACTAGGGGAGAGCTGGCAAGCAAGAAAACCAAAAATAGAAAGTTCCTGGTTAACCCAGAGAGAGGGAAGGGAAGACAGTGTTGAGAAGTTCTTCCTGGATGTTTCTGGGATTCCACACCTTGCTGACTCTCTGCCTCGATAACCCGAGAGACTGATGCCTGGGCTCAGACCCATTAAAAACAAGCATTATAAGTTGTATTTATAAGCATTTTCACCCTTGAATCTTATACTTCTATGTATCATCTCTCATATCCTGTGCTTTTTATGTAATTTTGTGTGCATAAAGTTAGAAAAATTAAAGAGACTATTTATAAGAGATATATAGTAATTGTGTGGATCAATTTTTCATTGCTATATATCATCTATCTATAGCATTAATCCATATCTATAATAATACCTATATCATCTCTATATATCTGTATTACCTACTTATATCTGTATCCCTTTGCTTAATTCAATGAGATAATCAAATAAACAGTAAATTCATTCCTACAACTACTTCATCAAATTACCATAAGTTATTAAAAAGTGCAAATAATTGTCTTAACCATTCCTAAAGTTATCAGTAAAATATGGATCTCCCTGGACTAATATCTAGATGCTTACAAAACTGCATTACTTTATGGAAGCTCTAGAATATAATATTTCCTTACCTAATTCAGCCCTTTAGAGGATACCTGCACTCCATACTCATGTTCCATTCCCGAATCTTCAAAATCATTCATGATGCAGTCCCTTTCACATTCTGATTTGCCTCCTTCTTCCAAACAAAAGTACGTTGTGTTTATACTTTAGTCACCCTGATAGTCCAAGATAATCTCCATGGCTTAAGAGCTCTAAATTAGCAACCTTATTTCTGTTCCTTAGTTCTCTTTTGTCATAAAGTAAAACATAGTCTCAGTGTTAGGAGATTAGGACATGGACATATTTGGTGAGTGTTTATTACATCTACCATAAGTGTAGTCCCTAAAGATGGGTGATAGTCTCAGCCATTAAGGGTTATGGAGTCTATTTAAAATAAAAATTCATCAAGTGGTAATGCTATGGTACAGATAAATCACAAAATTTTATTGAAATGTATAGAAAGATCACTCAAAGTAGAAAATA
>NW_004524736.1:2647924-2672454 GCF_000260255.1 Octodon degus | reverse complement strand
GGAACTTGGCAGAAAATCCCCACTTTGTAAACATCTTGAGCTTGTGCAAGAGGAGGGCAAGGAGGCCATGTAAGTGCGAAACATGCCCTTGGTAGAGTGCAGAGACTTCTTATAATACATGGGAGGAAAAAAAGATTGCTCTGATCCCTTTTGGCCCTTGCTGCTTTTATTCTCTTCTGCCACCTTACATTGTTGTCCCTCGCCAAGCCATCCTGCATTTGAGCTAGCTAATTACAGAGTGAAAACTCTACAGGAACAGGAGAATATAAAAGATGACCTGAAGGCATAACAAGAAGCTTCAGGACTCCACACGAAACTGAACAGTGAGCTATATAAACCTTTCTTCCTTAATTTTGGGTGTCAGATATTTTGCCTCAGCAATGAGAGAAAAGTAACTAAGAGAGAATTTGTTACTGGGAGTGGGTTTACTGTGGTCATTATTCTGACTATGTGGGTCAAGAACCTTTAGGAATGACTTGTAAGAAGAGTTTGGTAAGCTTCCAGACTCAAAGAGTAGGGTTGGAATGCCTTAGGCTATTCTGTATGGAGATTCTGGTCAGAGCTCAGAAGGCCAGGATACTGATAGAAACCATGGAATTAAAGACCAAGTTTGGGAGGTTTCTTCTGGGAAGAAGCAATGCACTGGCTACTGGACTGTAAACAATGTATGTTATGGCTTAGCAGAAAGTTTATCTGCATTTTGCTCATGTCCAGAGACTTTGCCTGGGACTAAGATTAAGGGTGGTAGACTAATTATCCTGGCAGAAGAAATTTCAAGGCATTCAAAAATTGAGGCAGTGGCATGGCTACTGTTGGGAACTTTTAGTAAAATTTATGTTGAAAATAAAAAGAGCAGAGTCCAGCAGAATGATTTAAAATGTTGAAAGTTTGGCTAGAATGGAAGTGCCAATAAAGTTGTAGGATTCAAATATAGAGTAGAACAGATCTTGATTGCTGATAAAGAATAGGAAAATACTAAAAATGGCCTGAAGGCATCACAAGAAGCAGCAGGACTCCACACACAACTCCAAAGTGAAAGACGTTGTTTTGAGGAGAAAGTTATAGAGCACTGTGTTCCAGAATAGTGGTAGCATAGAGAATTTGTCCCTCAGACCTAGTTTCAGAGTACTCAATGTTTGACCCTTACAGTCAACAAAGGGAAAATCCTGGTTACTGCTCCAGCTGGCTTCAGACTTTGGCATCCTCCATGTAGTGATGGTGTTAAGCACATGCAGAATGCTGGAGTTGTGAGGTTAAGAATGTTTCCACCTTAATACAAAAGGCCTGGAAAGCCAGGCAGTGTGCCCCTAAGATGTCAGTGTATGAAGATGTGAGGGTAAGCCAAAGGTGCAGTAGAGGCTCCAGATGTTTGGATAAGCCAGAAACACGGATCTTTAGGGAAAGCTACAAGGAAGGAACAAAGAATCCATGAGAGCTACAGCCACTGGAATTGCCTAGCAGTGCAGTTATCCAAGCTCTTTGGAACTCTTACTTTGTCAGGTTGCTTTAAATGCTGCACATAGAACTACAAGATTTAATGTTTTCCCTGTTGAACTGTGGACTTGCTTTGGTCCCAATTCTTTGTATCCCCTGTCTGTAACTTTTGGAATGGATATGTTCATCCTGTGCCATTAAACATTGGAAGTGCATGCAGCTAAGAATTTGCCAGAAATCTCAGAGCAGACTTGGTACTTGGACTTTTCAGCAATATTTTCATATTAGGACTCTGGAAACTAAATGGACTAAATGCCTTTTGCATGAGGGGGTATGCATGAGTCTTTGGTGGCCCAGGGACAGAGTGTCATGGTTCTAATGTAATATAATGTTAATAGATTTAATACTTATTCTCAAGGGCTTTTAAACCTGTTACAATGTTCAAGTTGTGCAATGATAAAAACAAGTATATGTGTATCTATAAACTGGTTTTAAAAGATGTGTCTGATTACCAAATTGACAAGGGATGGACTGTAGTGGCTGACACATTTGAGAAATTTAGAATTTTAATTTGTTAATTTGAGTTTAGAAATTTAACTAAGTGACCTGTCATAAGGGCAGAATACTCATTTTGTAAACATCCTGAACCTGTAGCTCTCACATGGAGATGTTGTGAGTGCTACACCCATCCTGGGACTCTGTGCTGCTTACACTATAAAGGAGAAACAAGACTTGCTCTTTCTCCTTTTTCCTTTTGTCACTTTTGTTCTCTTCTGCCACCTTGAACTGTGCTTAGCCCCTTGCCATGCCACCCTGCCTTGGAGTCAGCTGAATACAGACTGAAAACTCCACAGACTGTGAGGTAAATAAACTTTCCTTTCTTGTATTTGAGTGTCTTGTATTTCGTCTCAGCAATGAGAAAAAAATGTAACTAAGATTGGAATTAAAATATAAGCTACAGTATAGAGTTTTAAAATTGACTTGAAAGCTAGATAAAATAAGAAAAGCATTTATATAGTAGAATGACATGATATTTAGTCATTTAGAAGGATCATCCTCAAAAACCTATGAAATATTAGTCACAAAAAAGAAAGATGATCTAAAAAGCTATGTCAAACATCTGGTATGAGTTGATGGTTGCAGTGGTAGAGAAGAAGCTTGGGGCTGGTTTTGAAATTATGCAGGAGATAGATTTTACATGCATAACAATACATAGATGGAGGGACAAAAATTATGGCTCCTACAACAATTCATTTGATTTGAGGCAACAGAAATGTTATTAAGTTAAATAAATACATGAAAAGGAACAGATCAGTAGAGATTTTTTGAGCAGGTTATGTTGAGTTTCCCATGGGATATTTAGGTAAATGTCCATTTAGAAATAAAATAAACAAGCATAGAGTTCAGGAAGCACATTCTGAACATTGGACTCCCTTGAAATTCTCTTTGTCACAACAATTAGTCTTCCATTTTCAAATTCAGCTTTACACAACACTTAAGTCATTAGCAAAATGTGAACAAGTTATTTGCCAGAATGTGACATGAATAGCTTGTAGTCCAATTCCCAACAGACTCCTCATTTCCTTCTGAAATTTCATGAGCCTGGCCTTTGCTCTCCTCATTCCTATTAGCATTCTGGTCTGAGTTCCTGTAGGAATTGCCCATCAATCACCTTTTATAATATTCTTGGACTTCTCTAGCCTGTCTCTGCAATCCTTTCAAAATTTTTCTCCCAAAACTATGTTCAAAACATTTTAAGCCAAATGGTCAGGTACAGGCACAAGAACATTTCCATTTCTGAAAACAGTGTTCCTTATTAGTCACCTTTCCATTGCTGACAAAAAATACTTTAAAATAAAAGCTTAAAAAGTATAGGTTTGTTTAGCTCATGATGTCACAGATCTCAGACTATAGTTAGCTGATTACAGGGCACAAACACCAGGGCTAAGGGACCATCACAGGTGAAAGCTCTTAATCTCAGGAAAGTCACCATAGAGAGCTGGAAAAGAGCCAGGAGATATAGATTTCAAAGTTCTGTCTCTGGTAACTCAGCTCATCCAAATGGGTGCTACCTTCTGAAAGCACACTCAGCTATGAACTCATTAATGGATGCATGCACTGATCAGTGTAGTGTTCCCATGATCCAATTACCCAACACACAAAGTTTCATCTGTAGACATATGAGACTTTTAGGGGACATCTATATCTAAATCATTACAGGAACAATGATTATCAGTTCTCTTTAGAAGCTGGGAAATGGAGTAGAGGAAGATAGGGGAAGTGTTTGATGATATAGTTAAACAAAGATGTAGGGAGGTACTACTTGCACACACAGCTTGGTTTTCTGTGAGTGTTCATTGAATGACAAAGGATTATAGTAAGGGGCAAGTGTAAGAAGATAGAGATTAAGAAAGCAGATGTGAGGAAGAAAATATAAGCACGTTTAATGTCTTATGAAAATGAATTGATGATGTGGAATTCTTGATGAACTTGGAAAATTGTCATCAAAGTCAACTCCAAAGAAGAATTTAAAAATAACTGTCTGGGCAATGGCACCAGCATGAACAAAAGGATTTACTTACCCTTCCAAGAGGTGACAGAAGAACATATTTCTTCAGATGTATGCATTGTAATACAAGTGGTGAAATAAATATGTTTTATTTCTTTATAACTTCATTATGTTCTTTCACTTAAATGCTTGAAGGAAAAAGCACTTCTTTAGGGAAGGCTGATTTTCCTGCTATAAGACAAAGTGTCAGGTTTGGGTCTGAATTGAAAAGATTTTTGATTGTATAGATTCAGGATCAGACCCAAAATTGTGTGCCTTTGTGTTTGATCACCATTCAAACCAAGCTCTGGGGCTTTTGACATTGTGAAGAAATAGTGACAGATCAAAGGATAAAAGAAAAATCACTGCAGATAAAAATCAGTTCACACATTTGAAAGACAGGTATATGCTATATACCATTGGGGTATAGGGTCAAGCTGTTAGTGCTGATGAGACAGCAGCTCAGGAGAGCAGAAAACATTTTATGTTGTGATAACAGTGGATGACCAACACGCTGATCTTTAATCCCTGTGTTTGCCAGAGGGAGAAAGCAAAGAAAGACAGAAAAATAAACACACAAAGCAATTTCTATAAAGGCTGTCTGAAAGTCCTGAGTTCCTCAAACTCTTCTTAGAGTTGAGAATGAAAATTGTAATCCCATCTAGAAAAAAATTTCTTACCCTTTATTTTCCTCACTTCTACCAGTAAGGCAAGAATTAAGATGGAATACCTTTGTTCAAAAGAAGATGGCTATTATATTATATTTGGCTATGTATAACACATTTATAATGTATTTCTTAAATTTATTTACAATCATTTAAATTTTCACATTATATCAGTTTATTCCTTACACTTGGAAATATGAGATCTTGAAACTTTAAAGACAGTATATTTGAGGCCTTATGGATTTAATTGCCTGTTCTATGTCATCATTTTTAAGTGAATATACAGTAATAGTTTTGGTTAAAGAGCAAGCTCTGTGGAGCCAGGAATGGTGGTGCATGACTATGAGCCCAGCACTTGAGAGACTGAGACAGGATTATTGTAAGTTCAAGGCCCACCTGGGGCTATGAAAGTGAGCACAAGGCCATCCTGAACTGCATAAAGAGACCTGGTCTCAAAACAAACAAACAAAAAAGCAAACTCTGATCTGGCTTGGTGATTCATACTTGTAATCCCAGAACTCAGGAATATGGCAGGAGGGCTATGACAAGTTCAAGGCCACCCTGGGCTACATAGTGAGTTCAAGACCAGCTTGGACTACATAGCAAGACCTTGTCTCAAGAAAACATAAAAGGGGAGATGGCTCAGTGGAATAAGCGCTTCCCTAGCAAGCACAAGGGTCTGAGTTCGATCTCCGGTTCCGCAAAAAAAGAAAAAGTTTTGGGGCCAGGTCTCAGTAGAATAAGTGCTTGCCTGGCAAGCACAAGGGCCTGAGTTCAATCCCCGGTTCCACAAAAAAAAAAAAGAAAACATAAAAAAGTCAAACTCTACTTTCTTCATATTTATATTCAGTTCCAATAGGAGGAAGATAATTTGTCATAAGTGTGATTACTACTTTAGTAATTGCCTCTTCATTTAAGAGATAGCTCGTATAAAGTGTGGAACGAAAGAGAAGAAAGGGAAGGAGAGGGGACAGAGGAAGAAAATAAGAAAGGATGCTTGTGGTGTGTAGGTAAAAGTACCCCTTTTATTAAAATCCTATTTTGTGTGTGATACCAGGGATCAAACTCAGGACCTTGCATTTGCCAGGCAGATGCTTATGCTGCTGAGCTGTATCCCTGGCACTAAGAGCATTTTAAATTAAAGATTCTGGTAAAAGTTATAGCTGTTGCTTTAAAAATATAACATTGGAATTAGAAGAAGGAAAGAGAAAAAATAGAACTTGCTATAGAAATCAGTAAGCACCTTGTGTTTCTTGATTTTTTTTTTAAACTCAAGATTGCCTTTTATCCTAACAGCTGCTGCTTTGAAGAAAAATAATCCACCCACTCCTCAAGTTTCTGTCTATTTGTAATTTCCCAGCTCCCTGGCAGGTTAGTGAATTGTGTGGCATTTTTCCAGAGAAAGATCGCCCAGCTAGGAACTGTAGTGGGGGGCAGCTCTGGTGTACATCGGCTACCACATGGCTTCCCTGTAATGCATGTCTGTTAGGGTACCTAGGAAGTCCCAAGGCTCTGTAATGCTACTCTTCACACAGGTTGACTATCTTAGAGTATGCGAGCCTAGTTTCATGGAGACTGAGATTTTATGAAATCCTGTATATCCTCCCTTAAGAATCCTTTACATACAGTTCCTGAAACATGTATTTCTAATTATTGATCCCAGCAGATTATAGTAGAATTCCCATGAATTTAAAATATTTATAATTGTAAATTCTTTATTGAATGATATTTCATTTTGATAATGTAATTTAAATTTAAATGTGAAATCTATGTTTGTATTTAAGATAATAACTTAATATCTCGGGGCCAGGGTGATGGCTCGGTGGAATAAGTGCTTCCCTGGCAAGTGCAAGGGCCTGAGTTCAATCCCTGGGTCCACCAAAAAAAATAACTTAATATCTCTATAGGATTTAATAAATTGAAATAATTATTATATTCTGGGACAACTTATTTCGTTCTCCAAATTACACAAAACTAATAGATGATGCATTATGTGTTTTTTATATAACAACTTTCTTATGTGTATAAAATATGCAGTACTAAATAGGTAATACTAGTTTTTAATCTCCCAATATGGAGCACACTCAGCTTTCCCCTTAGAAAACTGAGGAAATAGACAAAATCACCAATGTTACAAAAAGTATCACCACTCTAAAAGGGGGCCAACTGTACTCTTGGGAAAAGGTTACTTCTAGAAATAGGTGAATAGTTTACTGTTCAATTTATATTTTCATTTTTTCCCATAATATTCTCCAGAAGTTAATTAAAAGAGCTGGTTGGAAAATAACAGGGTGGTAATTTTGATTAAATGAATGATCATTTTCTGAATTTTATTTTGCTACAATTATTGTAGGATGTAGTGACACTGGGAGAAACATGTATTTTCAGATATTAGATACCTCCTCGAGGTAAGTTTCATTAGAGGGTAAAGGTTCTGCAAAGTGTGTATGAATCAAGTTTAGTTATTTAATTCTGTTATTTTTCCTCAGCATCTCTTTGTGGGCAGGACTGACTGTGATGAGGTGACCTATCCAAGTCTGACCTGCTCTTGTAGCATGGGGCAGGAGGCAGAGACTCAGTACCATCCCTCCTGCTCCTTGAGGACTCTCCTGTATGTGTGTTATATGCAAGTCTTTCTGGCTCCTGTTCCATGCTCCACCCTCCATGCCTAGACCTCTCCTCACAGTGCTTTTCAGTTACATCACTCTGGAATTATTTGCTTCTAGGGTCAGCTCCCATGTCCATGATGTCCTCTATCCAGAACTGCCCAAAAGCTGTGTGGTTGCAGAGACTACATTGTTTTATTTATTTTTTATGAATTTATCAAGAAACAAATATCAAAGAGACAGTTTCACAACTGATTACTGGCACATTTTCAAGAATTAATACATTGCATATTGCTGTCATAGTGGTTATTCATTGTACAAGATGCGGATATGATATCCTGTCTCAAACATTATTAGAAAAAATCCCTCTATTCATTGAATTAAGACAATGGAGCTGTATATCAATCCTAACTATTTTGAGTATACAGATACAAAAGGATCATTCATTTCTATCCCACTTTTTGGTTATTTTTGTCAGAGAAGAGCATTCCATTTTCATTTAAATATTGTAGGTGTGTGAATTCCTCAGAATCTCCCAATACAGTCCAGCAGTCCATAATAGTAGTGGGTTTTCTGTAAGACTGGCAATGTCCAAAGTTGTCGACTTGAGCTTTTTACAGCTCAGCATATTAATGTGGCTTTGCTTTTTATACTTCGTTTTCATACTTTTCTGCTGGATGATTAAGACCAAGATAAAGCAAGACATATATGACAAGAAATGTAACTCTTGTATCTGATAAGGTCAGTCAAATCCTCCAGGATTTATCCTGAAACCCTGTACCACAATTTGCAGATCCTCTGTCAGTGCCAGCCATGTGGATGAGTCACAGCCATTGTTTGACCAGTTTGTTCTCTGTGAAAGCCTGAAAGAATGTTTTTTCTCCACGTGACTCTCCTTAGGCACACTGTACATCATGGATCACTTTCCTCTTTGGCCCCATAATCTCCTTCATCAGAAAATTTGGGACACAACTGAGTTACATGATGTTACAGTACAGGTTCTCCTATGTGCTGAGTCTTCTCTGACCTTGAAAGGCTAGGGCCAAAATGTTGGCTGTCCTTGCGGCCCTTCTTTTTCTCTGATTTTTGCTCTGCAAACTTAGGTTGTTAACTCTCAAGAAGAGAAGCTTATTATTACCCTACAACATATGCAGTTGGGTTTAACCTAACTGTCTGAATATCAAGCATCTTGGGCATAACATGGAATAGGTATTTTCCACCAAGTATTGAAATGTTGAAATGTTAAACTCTAAGTCCCTGAAGAATATGAAGACAAAAATTTAAAAAATAAAAAATTTGAAAAAATATGAATAAACAATTACATAATTTTACACAGAAATTAAGAAATCTAACCATATACAGCATTGTAGCAGGACTGTCCTGTGATATTTGTGTACCTATGTTTATAGTAGCACAATTTGTGGTAGCCAAATCTTGGAAACAACCAAGATGCCTATCACCTGAGGAATGGATGAAAAAGATGTGGTATTTTTATACAATGAAGTATTACTCAGCTATAAAGAATTATAAACTCTAAGCCTTCATATTTAAGTGGAGGCCACTTGAAGATACACTCATAAGTGAAATAGATCAGACCGACATGTGTAAATATCACATTGTCTCCTTAGTATAAGAACTCAAAAGAAGAAATACAAATAGAAAGGTATAACACAATTAAAAGGAACGCGAGAAATTGAGGATTGGACAACGAGGAGATGGCAAGGAGAAAAGCTGGGAAACATGACAGGGGCAAAGCCATACATTTATATGCACAAGATGGGTAAGGCAAGGATCCTGAGAATCTGCAGCATGTTTTTGAAACTAGCAGTTAATTGGTAGGATTCTCACCCTGACTAACTATATATGCTGATAACTGTAAACTAAGCCTCTGCTCTGAAGATATCAATATATAATGGTAGAGTCATGCTTGGAATGCCTACCATTCTGGTCTTCTAAATACATACTTCTTGTCATACCATACCAATTACTGCCATACTATTTCTCAAGTAAATTTTTTTAAAGGGCAATAAATGAAAACAAGAGACAGGAAAAAAAGGTACATAGTTTTATACTTGTGCCAACCTTTTCCCTGGCTTTCACTGCATTTATTAACTCTTTACTAGTGCCCAAATAAATTTCTCTTGAAGGTGGTCCCAAGTGTTTTTAATATCCCACTGGGTCTCCTAAGCAACTTAACTCCAACTTTTAAAAGTCAAAACCATTTGGCTCTCAGTAGACACTATTTAGGTACCTGTCTACTTTATAGGGCACAGAAAATTTTAAAAATCACTATCCAGTCCTACCTTTTCATGTTTATTATCTTTCTTTAGTGTTGGAAGAACTGTCAGGGTTTCTCTAGGAAAGCCCTCCATTCATGTTAACGATTCTTCCTCTTCTCCCTCATGTTTCTTCTTGCAATTGTTCTTAGTTCTCCTCTCCTCCCTCACTGATACTTGAGTCTACAGATATTCTAAAAAATTCTCTGGCTGTATGAGAGCAGAATATTCTTATGAGAATCCCTGGGGAGAATCAAAGTTCTTTGCTCTTGAAGTTTTGGGGCACAAATAAAAATGCAGTGAATGATGCCAAAAAGTTTTGGTTGAAGAAAAGTGTGACACAGGAGGGTAGAAGTGAGAACCAGTATTATTCTGTAGGGGAAGTTTGCAAAAGAAAACTGAGTATTAGGCATAAGTCATCATCATAAAGTCATACTTTGCAGCAGCATTTGCCTTTGGGACCCTGAGGAATGACATAGGTAGAAGTCACAGGGGAGTGGTGGATATCATAGAAAAACAATGAAAATTACAAGGTTAACTGATCCCTTTCTAAATTTCAGCGCATTTCTGGGGAGAAGTAACTTAGCTGTCAAATACACTTTTCTAGCTAACTGCTTCATAAATCTAGATAGTTATAGAAATTGTTGCTGCCAACATGATTTTTAAATTAGGCCAATTAGACTGCAAAGTCAAGTGTCTAAAGCCCTCACTATATGGAAGGAAGAGAAGAAAAGCATTTTTGAAAAAGAAGCCAGACTAGTCTTTTAGAGAAGAATAACTGATGTGCTTATTCAATTTGCATGCCTAATGTTAAATGCTTCTTAATCCAATTAAATAGTATGGAATAAAGTATTACTCTGCATATACTACATGTCTGTCTGTGCTTAGACTTGCAAATATATTGACAATAAAGTGTTATAAATTTTTTTCAGATGGGAAGAATTCATGTATGCAAACTATTAGAGAATATAGCTGGATTTTAAGCAACTTTGAAAATGTATGTTCAGTTAATAACCTATAGGTGATCAGCAAAAAGAATATCAGTATGGGCTGCAGTTATTTGCAAGAAAAAGAGAAGACTTTGTAACAGATAGAGTATTTAGGAAGAAAGAGCTAAGGAACTTTCACATATGAAAGCTACATTTTATGTGTGGGAATATGGATAATACCAGGCTTAGTTATTCCTCAGTTTGAATATTGCTGTTGGGGAGATGAAAATGGACACAATTAAATACATTAAAAAGAGGTCACTTGCTGTGACACTCTTGCTTTGTGCTGTCCATGCCTGGGGAACACCTTTCTTTACTATGTTTCATCGAATTTTATGGATAAAAGTAGCGGCTGTGGAACCAGATCGTCTGGTTTCAAAGCTTAATATGTCGTCTGGTAAATGACTTTCCTTTAATTACTCAACTATATTATCTATAGGGTTTTTTTTTCCATGTGTATAATATAAAAGAAACTACTTAAAGAAGTGGTTGTTAAAATCAAATGGCTTAAATGTGTAAAAGGGTGAGCACAATATCTGGCACAAAGTGCATGCCCTCTGAATAGATATTGTCATTATTAAATTACTTTTTGCTAGTCTCTGGGCTCCTATGGTCAGAGGTTATTATAATTTAAATCTAGAACTTTCCTCTAAAGCCTCATATGATCAAAGGTACGGCTTTTGGCAGAAGGTTGTATTAGGAGGGAATTATGACTGACTTACTGTTAAGAGGCTGGTGGCTGGTTGGAGTGGCAACGACCTGGAGGAGTGAGCTGCTCTACTTGGCACCTGCCTTGCTTTCTGCTCCCTGACTGCCATGATATGAGCAGACCATTCAGCCGTTGAAGTCAGCTAACTATGAACTACTCTTTTAAAAACTGTGAGCCAAAACACTTCTTTTTGTCAGGCACTGTGTCTCAACAATAAAGAAAATGACTATGACAGACACTGAGAATTTAGTTTATTAAATGTATTTGTCAAGTAAGGATTGAATTGGCTCAAGTTATAAAGTGCTATGATTATGCATATTCATTGTCTTTTCATACCTTAGACTGAGTAACTTATAAGTAAAAAGTGAAATTTTCAGCTCACAGTTTGGAAAGTGAAAAGTGGAAGGGCTAGGGTGGCATGGTGGCACCTGGCTGTGGCACACTCTGTGGGTGGCATCCTCACAGCAGTGCATCTGGGAGATCACGCGACGTGATAAGAAACTAGGAAGTGATAAGAAGGAGGAGCCAGGTTTATTCATTTGTAGCAAACTCTTGTGAGAACTAACCAAGTCCCAGAGAGCTATTCTAATGTCTTCCACGGTTCATGTGCCAAATAACAATCACCTTTCACTAGGTTCCACCTCTTTAAAGTTCCACCATTTCTTAATGCTGCCACACTGGGGACTAAACTTCTAACACATAAACCCAATGGAGCAAGCCACATTCAAATCATAGCACACTCGCAGCCTATGTGATCACCACAGACAAATTAATTAGCATATTCATTGCCACTTATTGCTATACCTGAGATCTCCAAAACTTGTCTGCCTTGTCACTGCAAGTTTGTTCACTTTGCCTAACGCCTTCAAATTGTTCCCATCCCCCGGCTCCTGACACATAATTCTATTCTGTTTTGATTAATTTAACTGCTTTTAGATTTTATTTTATTTTACTACATTTGACCTTAGCCAAAAGGCCAAGAAGCAATGGATTTTATTTTATTTGAAAGAGGACCAAAATGAAAACAAAAAACAGAAACAAAAAAGCAAAAGGAATGGGGTTGGGGGATAGCTCAATGGAATAAGTGTTTGTCTGGCAAACACAAGGTCCTGAGTTTGATCTGTGGTACCACACACACAAAAAAAGAGGAAAATAAGCCACAAGTAGCAAGAGCAAAGACAAAAGCAGCAATTAATAAGAAAAATGGTATAAAATTTCAAGACAAGAATAAGAAATTAACAACTATTATATCACATATTATCATCAAATTTGTTCAGACTACCAGATATAGGCATTCAAGACTATTAAACAGTTAAAACATTAACTCTTCCTGTCCAGAAACTTCTAACCTTTTTCCTAATCCTTTTTATTTTTTTAATTTATCTTAAAGAGAATATAAAAATAATAGATAAGACCTTAGAAATTATATACATTTAAAAAAAACAAAATGAAAGATATTCAACATGGTTGTTATATTGCACATTGATATCTTCTGTGTGGTTGCTCAGATTACAGATATCAGCCAAAATAAAAATTTTAAGCATTAACTACTATCTTTAAAAAACTGATGGAAATTAGTAGTACAATCATTTTAGCTGTGTACATACTTACATGATTTTTCCCTTCCTTTTTTTTCTGTATCTTTTCTCCTTTTCCACATCTCAATTGTTTATTCCTTTTGTCCAGTTTCTTTCCTTTTTAGTATATCTATTTATCTTTCAGATTTTGTTTATTCTTTCAGGTTCATATACTAGGTAGACAATATGATGTTTACACATGTGGGTCTGATTTATTTCACTTATGAGTATAGCCTTGATAAAAGTCACAACCAATTACTCTACACAAAGAACAAATTCACTGAGAGAGAAATTAGAGAAACAACACCCTTTACAATAACATCAAAAAGTGATACTTAGGAATTATTCTAACAAAGGAAGTAAATGATCTATACAGTGAAAAATAAATACTCTGATTAAAAACGATCAAAGAGGATTTCAGAAAATGTAAAAATATTCCCTTTCTTGCATAGGAAAAAAATAACATTGTAAAAATGTTCTTAACCTCAAAATTGTGATAGAGATTTAATGCAATCCTTATCAAAGTACAATTCACATATCTCACAGATCTGGAGAAAATATTACTAAAATTCATTTTGAATCAGAAAAGATCTATGTTAGCAAAGGCAGTCCTGCTCAAGAAAGACAAGTAAGAAGGCAGTAAAATCCCTGACTTGAAATTATGCTATAAAGCTACTGTGATAAAATACAAATAGTAATGAAAAAAAAAAAAAACGGGGATCTATGTAAGAGATTGGAAGATGCAGATACAACTACAAACTCAATCACCTTGTCTTTGACAAAGGAGCCATTCATGTGCACTGAAAGAAAGATGGCCTCTTTAAGAAATGGTGCTAGAAAACCTAGGTTTCCACATGCTGAAAAATAAAACTAAATCCAGGTCTATCACCATGCTGTAAAATAAAATCAAAATAGATTAAGGATCTAAACACTAAAATAGAAACACTAAATCTACTGGAACTGAAAGTAGGTGGAAATCTTGAATACATAAGGGTAGGCAGAGAATTCATGAACAAAACCAACTGAGTGAGAAATACTTTGAAGAATCAACAACTGGGATCTATTCCTATTGAGAAGTTTCTGCACGTCAAAAGAAACCACCAACACAGTGAAAAGACAATTGACAAATTAGGAAAAATTCTTAACCAACAGTCACTCAGACAAAGCACTTTTATTTAGAATAAACAATGAACTACAATATATCAGGCCCCCAAAATTCACAGACCCAATCCAAAAATGAGCACCTGTGATGAATATATACTTCTCAGAGGAAGGAAAATAAATAACAGATCAATACATAAAAAATGGTTCCATAGCACTGGTCATTTAAGAAATGCAAAATAAAACAACACTGAGATTTCATTTCTCTCCAGAAAGAATGGCTATCATAAAAATATCGACTAATTACCAATGCTGGAGAGGCTGTGGGGAAAAAGGAACACTTTTCCACTGTTGGGAGTGTAGACTGATACAAAGTCTATGGAAATCAGTATGGAGATTTCTCAGAAATCTAGGATTGGTGGCTGGGGAGATGGCTCAGTGGAATAAGCACTTCCCTGGCAAGTGCAAGGGTCTGAGTTCAATCCCTAGCTCTGCCAAAATAAAATAAAATAAATAAATAAATAAATAAAATTTAAAAAAAAAACCTAGGATTGGAGGTCCCATTCAACCCCTTCTGGGTATTTTCCCCTTCTGGGTATTTTCTAAGAAGAACTGAAAACATCATACAACGGTGATATGTTTGGTCCATGTTTATTTTATTTTAATTCATTAATTAATTAATTTTGCAGTACCGGGAATTGAACTCACGACCTTGCGTTTACCAGGCAAGCACTTATTCTACTGAGCTATCTCCCCAGCCCTTTATTTTATTTTTTAAGATTTATTTATTTATTTATTTATTCATTTATTTGGCACATGGTCTCATTACTCAGCTCAGACTCATAGCGATCTTCCTTGTTGCAGCCACCCCTGCGCTGGGATTACAGGCCTGTGTCACCACATACAGTTTTGATGACTGGCATGGCACAGGGCTGGCATGGAATAGGGTACCAAGGATGGAACCCAGGCCTTTGCATCTAATAGGCAGGCACTTATACTGCTGAGCTAGGTACCTGGCCTTAAACCCGTGTTTACAGCAGCACAAGTTTTAATACCTCAATCTTAGAAACAATCCAAATGCTTATCAGTTGAGGAATGGATTTTAAAAAAGATGTAGTATTTTTATACAATGGAGTATTGATCAGGTATAAAGAAAAATTTCAGGTTTTTGTAGGTAAATGGGTGATTTGAGATTTTAAATATAAGTGAAAAGATGTAGTATTTGTGTCCCTGTGCTTGGTTCTTTTTATTTATCATAATGTTTTCTAAATTAGTTAATATCATTGTAAATAACAGGATTTACTTTTCAAAGAGATGAATAATATTCTACTATATGTAACTTTCTGGTAATTACTGGAGAAGGAAGACCAGAGAGAAGGAGGAAATAAAAAGTGGAAGGAAGAAAGAAAAAGAAGTAAGATTCAGTCAATGATATATTGTAAGACAGATGTAAGAAAAACAAATTCACTGTTCTTCATCAGGAGCAATTTTGATTCAGGAATATAAACAATTGAAGTCTCTTGGGGAGAAAACAGCAGTATATCCTCAATGTTTTACATGGTTGTTAGAAAACAAAACTTTCTTACACTGGTTTTTAGGTGTTTCTTAGCTAGCGTAACTGCATTTCTGCAGTTTAAAAAAAATGTAATTGACATTTTTATTTCATTAGATACTAGAGCAGGTTAATGTAAGGAATGCTTTTCGCAAGATGAGCCAAATCAGACTAGATTTTGAGAGGTTTCTTAACTACCCTTATTAAATTTTATATTTTATTTAATTAAACTTTCTAAACTCTGATATATACATTTTAGTAACTTTTTAATTTTAGAGTTATGAGACTATGAGAATTAGCTGAGTTAATTAATGGAAATCATTGTTATTTCAATCAAGTTAGCTAATAAATGAAAAAGCTCTAGAAAATATTAACAGTGAGGTGTAAAATAAGGTTACTTGGACATTCTGCAGAAATAGTTTTACTTTTAAATCATCAATAACTAGCATGTAGCGACACATTATATTTAATAGTGTTATAGTTTGGGGCCTTATTTTCATTGTACTGATTTTCTTTTTCTTTTTTTTTTTTTTTTTTTTTTGGTGGTACCAGAGACCGAACTCAGGACCTTGCACTTTTCAGGAAAGCCCTTGTTCTACTGAGCTATCTCCCAACACCCTAGTTTCCTTCAAATACTTGTGCCTTGAAACAGTTTTTTTTTTGTGTGTGTGTTTATTAGAAATGGTAAAATTCTAGTACTATCTGGTCTCTGCCAACTTTCCACGTAGTGCAATCATTGTAAAGCTGAAAGGATTACTCAAATGCCTCTATTAACTGTGTGCACAATGTGTGATTTGGCCAATACTAATTTAATTGACTTTCTCTATCCCCTTATGATTTTTTTCACCCTAAACAGATAACACAATACATGAAAGGAAAATTTGGTTTATATATGAATAAACCTGAGTCTTAGTCCGTTTTCTATTCCCATAACAGAATTTCTGAAGTGTAAAAAAATATTTTCTTAGCTTCTAATTTAGTAGACTGAAGGTCCGAGAGTGAGATGCCCTCACTTTATTGTTCTTCTCTCACTATTTGAAATCCTCAGCAGGCTCCACTGGAATGCTGTCTTCCGTGAATCTCTCACAAGATCTCAAATAATGAGAGAAAACAAAAAAGTGACTGATAACAACCAACTTCAAGGGAGCTATCATGGACTCTGTGAGAACTACATTAATACAGTAATGGCTTCTGTTCACAGACTCCACAGTGACCTACCTAACCACTTTCCACTAGGCATTACTTCTAAAAATTCCACTATCTCCCATCACAATAGCAGAGAAACACTCCCACACATATGTAGACTATAACAACCTGGATCTCAGAAATCTTAGAGAAATATATTTTCCTTTACTCTTTCAAGCCAATATTTATTATTATGTTGAAAAATGTATATGCATTCCAAATAGAGGAATATAGTCAGCTCAAGCAATATGCTATTTGTGGGCTTCAGGCATATTGAGGGGTACTCTACAGCTGCTTTCCTGGGGCTGAGAAATGATTGCTTGACAGACACCAAAGAAAGAACCTTGTCTGATACTGAAAATGACACCTTGGGACCTATAAAAAAACAAAAATAAAAACAAAACAAAACAAAACAAAAAACTTCCATTGCATCAGCAGTATAAAAAAGCAAAGATGCCAAAATATAAAAGTCAAATTCAAAATGGAATAGAAGAATGAGAGAGGAAATAGAAAAGGAAGAAGGTGATAAAAAGAAATGTGTGAGTTGACTTTCTTATTTAGTCATCAAAATCAGGAGGGTGTATTTTGTCAATCAGAGTCTAATGTCTTTGGGCCTGTAACAAAAACAACATGAATTTTCAAACTGCTTTAAACTTATGTTTTTGAAAGTAAGTGGCTTTTCTTATATTTGGTATCAGTCCAGCAGACACAAAGTAGTACTGTAGGGCCCTTATGAATAGGCTTATTTTTATTGAATTTACTACTCATAAAAGCAGTACAGTAACAATTGAGGAAGTAGTAGAAATCGGCTTTGCCTTGAATTTTGATGGCTTTGTCAGACCCTAAATCTATCCTCATTACATCATTAGTCCTTTGCTTCCATGTCCTTTGATGGCAATCTGCTTTAATGGATGAGCCCATTAATTCAATGGGAGATTAAGCATTGAGTTGTACCTAGCGGTCAGGTGCAGGATTAAGATTAGACAAAAATTTCCCCAGTTTTATCGATCACTAAGTTATGAGGGCAGCAACCCTCCTTTTTATGCAACCCTATATTCATAAGTAACCTACTGCTTCTACCAGACCAGAGGGTTTATATACCTTCTCAGAGAAACTATCTATGAAGGTGACAGAGATCAGGTCATTATATCATACGATTTCTCCTCAGAAGCAAACATACTTTAGGGTAAAGTTTTCAAGGAAATATAAATGTATTTCAGTTTATAAGTACTTACATAATAAACAAGTTGGTGAATATTTATTGGAACTGATAATATTCTAGGTACTATAATAGGCTCTACTGAGGATTATAAAAATATATATCTTATAGAATCTTCTAACACTGGTTGGTTGTTTTATTGTCATAGTATTTATGACCATTTATGGTCACTAGAAACTTGTTACATTAATGAAAATAATAGCTTAATCAGGCAAGGTCTTATGGTCTTCATAACATTGTCAGGTGGATACATCATCAGCAGGTACAGAAGTCTAGATCATTTCAGGCATCAGAAATGACATGACCTTTGGGCTCCTGAATAAGTCCCAGCAGAGAAAAATAGTTTGCCTGTTTAGCAGGTCACATATACCCTGATATGTCTGGAATGCTTTGTGACCTGTGTGTGACTGAGAAGCAAATTTAATGTAAGTTAAATATTATAAAATCTCTTAGTTAAATATTATAAAATTCCTTATTTTACAAAATATGGGCTTCTTTTTTCTTAATTTTCCCCCTTCTTTCTTCTGCAGTGTTATGATCTGGTTTTCTAGTTTTCCTTAAGTGGGGCAAGTAGAACAAAGTTGTTTTATTTCAATTCTTCCACAGCCCTCTAAATGAACGTATAACAGTAAACAAGGCAACACATACACTTAAAGTTTCCCCCTTCTACTTACTGCTGGAGAAAAATAAATGTCAGACTAATTGTGAGGGTTCCACGAGAGGATTGCCTAATTAACGATGACCACAGAAGCAGTAGCCTCGGAGATGCTAATTTGACAGGCTGGATAGTTAGCATGTTTGAGAGGTAGTTCTCCAGGGCAGTGCTGCGATCTATCCCATTAGTATAGACCTGTGGAACTGTGCTCAAACAATAGTGTGCACCAAGGAATAACTTGCTTCAGGAATAGCAAACACTTACTGCATTTGCTTGCTTTGTTTTTCACTTTTTCAGTGGATATTTTATCATCAAAAGGAAAGAACTGTTTTATGGACAGATTGCTATAAGGTGCAGACCTCCTCTGTGAACCTGGGTAACCAGCCAGGGCACCCTTGAGTATAATTTTCACCTGATGGTTGGATGAAAACATTTTAGAAGAGATGGGAGCAGTGCTTAAGCACTACTTTTATTATTTGCAGCAAAAAGGGTTTTTAAAGCTGCTTTGTTCTTCCCCTGTTAAAGCTTCATATTAGTAAATGCTGATTGATGCTCAAAAGTGAAAGGATTACAGGACGCTAAATGTTGCATACTAATTCCTCTAAATTTAGGGATGGGGAGAAATGCAGGAAAATGTGAGTAAATGTTATAAACATTTCAGGAGAAAGAAAAAAATTAACACACAGAGGGGAAGTATGCTAATATGTTATTCTGGCAACAAAGTCTCTTTATCTACTAAACGTGCTTTTCACATGTTCAAGTGTCTTATTTTATATTAGAAAAGTAAAAAGGAATAGAGAAAAGCAACTTAAACCTTCTGTCTCACCTTGATCATAACTTCTTTAGGGAGTGGGGATTCCAGTTGTCATCACTAAGTTACATATTAGGACCACTATTAATAATTTCCTTTTACTTCAACATGTTTAGGTGTGGCACTGTGACCGATCTTTCCTGAACTTTCCATTTTGCTATTTGTGCAGGAGTTGTTTTTATTTAATTTTGATTTCTTCCTTTTTCCTGTCCTATGCTATCCTTTTTTTTCCTTTTCCCTTTCCTTTCCCCTTTTTCCTTTCCTCTTTTCCTCTCTCCTTTCACTTACCCTCTGCCTTTGCCCTGCCCTGTCCTATCTTGCCTTGCCCCATCTTGCTTTTGTTTCCCTTCCCTCCCTTTCCCTTCCTCCTTCTACCCCTCCCCACCTCTATACCTTCCCTTCCCCTCTGCTCTTCTTTTTCCCCTGTGTATTGCTTTCATTCATTCCTTTATGGACTGTATGTAAACTATATAAAGTAATGCTTTGGTAAAAATATATATTTCAATGAAATTATCGTTATTATTGTTTATGTTTGGAAATCGCCCCCAAAGCTACATGAAGTTGTGGGGCAGGGTTCGTTTTGGAGGTAGCTAAATTGAGTTTGTCATTGGCTCATTGTCTAGTGCTGGGATTCGGGTTGTTAGTGCTACACCTTCCCTAGAGAAGGTAGCCTGTATACTATATAAGAAAGGACAAGAGGTTTGTTCTTATGACTTTTTTTGTTCTTATGACCTTTCCTTGTATCAAACTGTTTCCTTTTTGCCACGCCCCCCTGCCTTGGAGCCAGCTGATTGTAGACTAAAATCTCTATAAACCCGTGTGCTGAATAAACCTTTTCCCCTTTCACACTGAGCGTCTGGTATTACGTACCAGCAACAAAAGTAACCAAGATAATTGTGATGATAATAAAAAAGTAATATATTTCTCATCTCACACAGTTACAGAACCTTTTTGTGTCTTAAAAATATTTTTCGTAACACTACAATTTTCTAGCATGCAGTGTAGTGTTTTTAACATGCTCCTTATTCTGTACATCTCTGGGCTTGTTCTAACATAAATGCAACTTTTTATATGCTTCTCTCTATTCTTTGCTCCCTTCTTGTCTACAGAACCCAGTTTTATTTCCCGTGTCAATGGGTTTTACTTTTAACTTTCAATTCCACATAGAAGTTCAAATGCACAATATGAGTCTTTGTTTGGCTTCTTTCACTTGGCATGATGCCCTCCAAGTTCATTTAATTATTTTGTTGGAGATGGCAAGATTGCCTTTGTAGTGCTGAACAACATTCCATTTTGTGTGTCTTGTGAATAGCGCCATAATCAACCCGGAGCACAAGTATAGCTACAAGGAGCTGATTTTATCTCCCTTAGGTAGATGCCCAAGGTTGGGACTGCTGCTTGACATGGTCTCTCATCCTGGGTGGGAACTTCCTCTCTGCTCAAGGTCTTTATTCTGCTCTTATCTACAGCAACCCAATCTGCAACTCCTCTTCCCCCAGCTTGCTTTGTTCTCTGTGCTTGTTCTATTTGATGATTTCAGCTCTTCTCCTCAGACTCGTGCAAGCCTTTGAACTCCAGCCAATAACATGTTCATGTTTCTTATTTCACATAAGAAAAACAAAAGGACTAAATGAAGACAATTATAAACTCTGCCTTCTGTTTGACCTTAGCTTCCTTAAAAAGTGGAGATTTTCTGCTATTGCCATTGCACTGCATCCTAGGATCAAAATTACTGGTTGTCCTTTTGCTTCAGTGAGCCTTGGCATGGCACTGTAACTGGTCCTCTATGCATTTACCATTTGGCTATTCTGTTCATGAGCTTTTGCTTTAATTTGGATTTCTAAGTTTTTTTTTTTTTTCATTTAGGTTTTATTTTTGTTGTTAGTAGTGTGTTTCTTTCTTTGTTTGTTTGTTTGTTTGGACTTTATTCTTTAAAGGTTGTACTTGACTGTAGACCTCATTCACTTCAGTCACCATAGCCTCATCCTGGGCCTGGATCCTCCTGTAATGAATTTGGTCCTCTCTTCTCTCACCCTCTTGCTCCAGCTTTCTGTGCATATCATCATACTTAATTTGTTTTCCAAAACCAGAAACCTGGGACATCTCAGACATTCTCACCCCTTTGCTTTATCTCTATCTTCCTAACTATATAAATAACTACCAGAGTTTGATTTCCTTAGTCAAAAACACTGCCTCTACTCAAGTCCCTTATCAATTCTTCCTTGAATTACTTAGCTATTGTTTTTGTGCTAATGGGCTACCTATACTTCTATTGTTCCCAGAATTACAGCCAGAGAAGTCTTGCTAAAAGGTAAATCTAATCATACCCTGGACAATGTAAAATCCACTGATACCTACTTCTTGGTTTAGGATAAAATCTATAGTCCTTTTCCTTCATTGTCATTTCTTACCACTGACAATTAAGACCTTTGTTGAAATATACACAAGGCTGTAAAATAGACTCTTTTCTCAGAGTTTGTGGGCTCTCATCTTCTTTTTATACTGTCTGAAAGTTTTTTCTTTTACAACTCAGTTCACAGGTCACATTCTGTAGGAAAGCTTCCAGATGCACAGTCTTGAGGAGGAATCTGCTGGATCTGCTCCTTGTCACTCAGGCCTTTCTTCTCATTGCCATGACACTCTCTCTAGATAATCTGCTCACCATACTGTCAGTTACTCCAACAGCAAGTGTTTCTTTTAATCTGTGTTCAAAGTACAATTCTTTGGATTTAGTTAAGCATGCTATATGGGCTAGCATGTGGTGTATTTTCTACTTGGTTTATTTTTTTGGAAGAACTGGGGATTGAACTCAGGCCTTACAACTGTGGGAGGGGTGGATGCTCCTGCTGTTAACCAGACCTAAAGACCTAAAGGCCAAACAAATGCTAAACGAATAGCACCTGGGATTGATATTCTATATAGGTATCAATGACCTGGAAAGACCCAAGTGAGTCACTAGCCCAACCCCCCAACAGAAAGAGACCCTGCCCCATATGTAATCGGTTGACCACAGTTTTGTCCCACTTCCTGCCCACCTAAGTGAGTTCCCATTCTCTCTACCTTAGCCTCACATGGTTTTACACTATAAAAGTCCCTGGAAGAGACAGCTTCCCGGGGAACTACCTGTTCGGGCCCCCCTCCTGTCCCTCTCTTGGACAGGAGCTTTCTTTCTCTCAATAAATATATTCTGCTCATTAAAAAAAAAAAAGTACAGTTCTTGTCAGAAAGTAAGTATTCTCAAATTATGGAAAGCCTCAGTTTAGACAACACATTTTTTCTCGTTTAACTTACAATGAACACAGGATCTGTCTCATTGCTATATGTTTATCAATAAAACTTTGAAAAGAAAAAAAAATAACAAAGGAACTGGAGAGACAGTAAATAAAATGTATATAAGTTAATTGATGTGTCCTATAATTAAACCAATTTAGAAGAGATAAGAGAGAAACGGGGCTATTGTTTTAAAGATTGTGAACAGATGAAGCACATAAAAAGGTAGCATTTGGGAATTAAATCAAGAACAAGAAGTAAGCCATGAATGTCTGGGGGAGGAGCATTCCATGCTAAAGACCAAGAGATAAAGCAGTGTAATGCTGAGGTTTTTCTACAGACCATGAAACTTATAACTAAACTGGAATAAAAACTACAGAACATGAAAGATGAGGCTTGTGAGTTGGAGTCAGGATACTCTGAGCCCTGACAGATCATATCATAGATATGGGAAGTTATTTCAGAGTTGTGTAAGTGTAGAGCAGTGTCATGTTCAATAGAGATGAGTTCTTAGATGCAGACAGGAGAACTGTGGTGCTGAGGGTCCTACAGGGAGGAGGATATGGAGAGATGATATAGTCAAAGTGTAGCAATCATTGCTGATATGTGACAAAAAATTCTGGACTCCTGAAGTAGACCATAGTGTCTATAATTTACAACACCATATTGGACAGTGAACATTTTCTAAGAGGGTAGGTCTTATTTGGCCTTAATATTCACATACATGCTACTATGATGAATAATAAAGAAGGAAGGGAAAAATTTTAGGAGGCAATGGATATATGTCTATGTGGTATTGGGGATAGCGATGTTTTCATGGGTGTATATTTATCCTAAACTCATTGATATATACATATATGTACATATAACATGTATTACTTTTTAACATGTGCATTATATCTCAATAAAGTGGTTAAAAAAGATTTGTTTTGAAAAAAAAAAAAGAAAAAAAGAAAACAGGATCACCTTAAAAGTGTTTGCTTATATCGCTAATCTAGTACTTGATGGTTCATGAGTTGTCTATCTGCCTAGAAATTGTTCTTCTTGAATGAACACATCTCAATTCTGCCTCTCTCTGCCTTTTCCTGATTGGAGAAGCCACCTATTTCAATAATGCTAATAAAAATAGAGATCCTGAAAAATCATGGCTGCTTTCACAGATACTCCAGGATATATGACATGGCACAGGAAAAAGCTAGAGTTCAGCAGACAGGACAACACAATTGGTTTTTCTTTTATAAATCTCAGATCTCTAAGTAGAGGGCATTATCAGAACAGGAGGTTATGGAAAGGCAGATTAAATGCCTTTGGCTGCACTGTGGAGCTGGACCGGAACTGCCCAGACACCTGGACACCTGCCCCAAACAAATGTCTAGAAGGCCAACCATATCTTCAGGTGTGATGGACCCAGGTTGATATAATTTAACAGCAAATACACAAAATCGTTATTAAATCTAACTAGTTTTGCCTAGGCAGAGTGCAGAACACACAGATGAGAAGCAGAGATCTAAAATAAGACAGTGTATTTTAAAACTCAAGGGCTTTCTTAATCATTTTAAGGCATGCCAACGATTTTCTGTAGATATGACAGTTATGAGGCAATTAATGGAATACTTTGCAAATCAACTGCAAAAAGGAGGAAAAAAACTGAGTAAGTAACAGCTGAAGTAAAAAATGAAACTACTATAAATATAGATAATAGCTTCCATTAAAAGTGTCTTCCAACACTGGAAGGTTTAATCACAGTTACACTCAAATCATTGGTTACACTCTGTTTCACAGTTACCCAGCTCAGGAAAATCTATACACCATTAAACATGATAGGTTCCATGTTTTTTTAGGAAATCTGGTCAGCAGTGGAAAATTTTGTTAGCTAATTTTATTAACACATTTTAGTTTCATTTAATTCTAACCACAATAATTTAAAAAGCAA
>NW_004524736.1:2642732-2647824 GCF_000260255.1 Octodon degus | reverse complement strand
AAAACAACTATAGGAAGGAAGTAAAAATAATGCTGAGTTTGCATGTTGTTCACTTTAATTTTTTTTTTTTTTTTTTTTTTTTTTTTTTTTTTGGATGGTAGAATCTAATATGTGGAAGGAGAATAATTTTTCTAAAGTTGCAGGAACTGAGAAAAAAATCACATAGGAAAATATGGGTCTTTTCAAGTAAAACCTTGTACTTCATGAATAAGTTTATAGAAAAATATCAGAAAAATATGTGCTTCACACCTGCTTAGGCAGATGCAGGGGTCAGGGTTTGATTCCCTGGGCCTGCCGTGCCGGCCCCGTCCCTGGGGCGCTATGAGATGGCAATTGAGACTGGGTGTGGTGGCGCACACTTGTAATCCCAGCTTTTAGGAGGCTGTAAACAGGTGGATCACTATGAGTTCAATCTAGTAGTGGGACCCTGAACACCCTGTAGACCCTTCTCTGAACTATACACGCACAAAAAAAAGAAAAAAAAATGTGCTTCAAATATGAGAAATATTTGAAATATTAAATATTTACAATGGTGGTATGCATTTCTAACAACCTTCCTTAAAATACTAAAATATTAATCTAAAAGGGACATACTCTAACAGTTCAAAAAATAACTACTTTGTGTGGCACATTGTCAATTATTTAGCCTTAGAAGTAATTACTGAAGCATTATATTGCAAGATACACTTTTTAACTACTGCATCAAAAAAAACTTCAGAAGAAATATTTTGAATTGATGAGAGTTCTGACAGGGGTCAGAACACTCTTTTGTTTTGCTGGCAAAAGCGTAAATATATTATAAAACAAGGAAGTATTTCTAGAGAAAAATTTGGCAGTTATTCTAGGATTCAGAATCATTTCTATGAAGAATTTTACTCAAAGAAGTTGCAAAATTTTTAAAAAACTAACATGTGCATCAAATTTCTTAAGCCTTTTTCTTAGAGAAAAACATGTATCAAAAATGGAATATAATGTAGGCATTGAGATTGATATTTATAATAATTCATAAAAAGGAAATATAAATATAAAATGCAAAGTACACACTGGTATGATGTATACTTTTATGTGTACCAAATGAAGACACAAATGGTAATCCCTTACAGTGATTTTTTGGGGTTGGCAGCTTTTTTGTTAATTATTATTTTTTTCTTGTATTGTTCTTTATCTCTTTGATTTTTTTCCATAAGGTGCATTTATTACTTTCATAATCAGGAAGGAAACATTGCTAATAAAAGGAATTTGGCTAGAAATGAATCACTAGGGAATAATGATACTATAACACTGTTATCTACCAACTTCTAGTAAATTAATAGACTCCTTATGCCCCTGTTGACAATTCCATTTTCTGTCTTGTCATTTGTTATTCTAGGAAGTGATCACTGCATTCTTTAGGGGAGGTGACATCAGCAATTAATGTTCATCAAGTTTCAGGTGATTATGAAATTATTTACTTTTCTAGCCAAATCTCCCCCAGTGAAGGTTTGGGTAATAAGTGTGGGGGAAGGAAGCAGCATCTCTTGTGTTAAAAGTTTTAATGAAGGTAGTTAAGTAAACAGAGCAATGAGTTGTGGGGGAAAAAATCAGCCATAAAGTATGACTTACTGATTTTTTGATTTGGCATGTGTTTGACAAGAGTGACATTTGGAAGTGGCATTTTTACATTTTTTCGAATTTTAACCTTTAACAGGAATTCAATTATAAAGAAATAACTCAGTTAAAGTAACCTTAATAGAATTCAGTTAAAAAGAAAAATCCTTTGTGTGCCATCCAGGCCCTGCACCCAGGGCGCCCTGAGATAGCAATTGAGACTGGGTGTGGTGGCGCATGCCTGTAATCCCAGCACTTGGGAGCCTAAGAACAGGGGAATCACTATGAGTCTGATCTACATAGTGAGACCCTATAGGCCCTGTACTAAATACATAAAAAAGAAAAACCCTGTTTCATAGTAGGAAATGAAAACAGTTGTGAAATTTTTGTTTATTTTCAGTGAGAACAGAATTCTATATTGTACAGTTGGGAGAAATGACATTAGACGTAATGGCTGAGATTCTGCCATATTCTTACTTAATTGCTTATTGCCATTGTGCATTCCATGTACCACCAGAAGAGATCAGTCTTCCCAGGGTGGCACATGGGACACACTTTCCCTGTGAAGATGATGCCCTCCTTGCTACATGTAATACCCATGTCCAAATGTTGCCATCAGGGGCTAGGAGGTATGAGCTGTCACCATACCTGGAGAGGAGAGGGGAGACAAAGGTAGGGAGTAGTGAGGACCTGAGGCTTTTGAAACTTAGACTGAGGAACCTACTTCCTGTTCTGCTATTTGTTTGTTTTTGTCTTTTTTGAAACAGGGTCTTACTATGCAGTTCAGGCTGGCCTCAAGCTCACTTTCTAGCCCAAGTTGGTCTGGAACTCTCAGCGATCCTCCTGTGTCAGTCTCCTGAGAGCTAGAATTACAGGTGTGCACTTCCACATCTGGCTCTATTTGTTCTGTTAAACTCTCATGTTCTAGCAAGCCTTCCTTTCTGTCATTGTTTCAGAGTTTGCCCCAATTGCAGCAGAACTTCAAAGGTTGTTGTTAAAGCTATTGTTATTTTCATATTATTTGGTTATAAAGTTTTATTTTTAAAAATTTTTTAAATTTAAGATTCTGGAACTCCACAGGGACTTTCTCACTACATTTTCCAGCTCTCTCACTTCTACCAGGTGCTCAGCACAGGGAAAGCCCAATGCTGCTTTAAGACCACACATCTTAGCTTACCCACTCCCAAATTTCACTTTCAGTTCTTTTCTTCCCAGTCTGTTTCTCCTTTCCTCAGAAATCCAGAGCTCTGGTCTTTCTTCTCTCTCACCTCTCAACTGCCACTGACCAAGTCCTTTTAACCATGCTCTACTCCCAGACCTAATTTATAAAGGGTTTCTATTTACATATGAGGACCCAAATATCTAAGTGGCCAACAATTAAATTCTGACTGAGGAGAATTCCTTGAATTACTGCTTGTGCACACCAAGTTCAGAAGTTCGTGCCTCTTCTTCCTGCATCTCTGACTCTGGTCTTTGATGTGGGGAAGCGCACGTGAAGTTTGTCTGTCCACTTATCCTGTCCATTCTTCATGTCTTTGGCTCACTTTTCTCTTGTGTGATCCCCAGTCTTAAGCCTGCAAATGGCTTCAAGCAGAATTGCTATTCTAGGTTACATTAAAGAACTGCTCAAGTTTGAATCTTTCTGGCCAGCTCTATAAGAAGCAGGAGTAAATTCAGAAGCTACTCCAAGCTCCAACATGAGGTCGGTCCTAGAACTTGTCATTGCTTTGACTATTGTATTTATGTGATTAGAACTTACCTTTTATGTTTTCCTCTGTTCAGCTTTTTATAACCTGCTCTATGGTCTTCTACGTTGTAAACCCAAAGAGGAAAACATCATCCAAAGAGTATTTATTCAGTACATAAGTATCTATAGCTATAATCCAATAACTTCTATAGAATCACCTCAAAATTTAGTCACATAAGAACAAGCACGGACAGACCTCTGCATATTTGGTGTGTACATTAACTGTATGCATATGCACAATTAAAATGTCTGTTTCATCATTATTATGAGAGAAAGTGCAATGTGTGGTTGTTAGGGGGATATACTTGCAAAAAAAGCCTACTTCTAGCCAGTTGCTGACATGCTGCAAATCTCCTTTTCAGCTACCCTCTGCATCCTGCTCTCTCTCGTTGCTCTTCTGTAATCTGGAGAATCATTGTGTTGAAGTCAGCACTGTGGCATTATCACTCAACTGAGAAATTGAGACTTATTGGTTTTAATTATTTTAGCCATAACTAAATTTCCTTCTATGAGCCTTGTAAAATAGGCCCAGTGCTGAGCGCCTAAAACATATTGCATTGCTTAGTCTTCACAATAACTCATTACTGTAGTAGAACAAAATCCTATTTTATACATGAGATGCCAGTGCCAAGAATATTTGTTACCTAGGGAGCCACATAGCTCAAGATAGTCCATAGAAACTTGTGGTTAAAGGACAACCTTTATTGGGGAGCCAGCTGAGATGATGAGGTCAGAGCAGGAGACATTTCTCCTCGGAGCCTCTCACTGCCTTGCAGTGTGCTGGACTGGACCAGAGCTTCTGAAGCATAGCAGATCTGTGCTCCCATAAAAGGACATGGTCCTGAATTGATCTCATTTATTATGAATATGAGAAAGAGAGACCAATAAAGACCACAGATTATTTGTATTCTAGCTGTTTTCTGTGGCTTACTTGTGGACCTTGAAACTCTCCCTCTGGAGGTGAGGGGGCACTGCAGCACCAGCCTATCACAAAGTGGTAACTTCCACCACCAGCCAGTCTATTTGCTCTCCAGGGAACAGAAAGGGCTCACTTTCCATTACTTTTTAAAAATTCTGCTTGACGCACTATAATCCTGTGGGCTGTACATGGATGCACCTGTGTGTATACGTAGGTATTTCTGTGGCAGAGCAAGTGTGACTGTAGAGAAAGCTCTGCAGAATGTAGGTGCACGACTGACCCAGCTCCACAGCTGATGTGGGATTTATTGCCTACAATGCTTGCCCAACTGTGGTTTCCATGTGCAACTCCTCAAGCCCATGCTCACGGCCACACCCCGTAGAGTCACACGTGCATTCTGTTCAACCTTAGTCTCAAACCCCTGGATTGATTTTAAGTGAAATTATGCCTCTGAGCTTGGTGTTTTCTTTTCCCTTCACTAATTTACCCAGTATTCTTTTCATGGTTGAATTCTCCAAAAACTTTCCTCTAGCCTCTTTCACTTAGCTGCATGAATAGGGCAGGTGATAAGAGTCATGGACTCTGTTTGCTTTGAGACCTTGTTCCTTAATTTCCGAGAAATTTGAATGTGTGTTTTCATCATTCTCTTTATCTCTCTATGACATTTTCTGAGTTTCTATTCCTCCTGGGTTTAACTGATAACTCCTGTATTTTTCATAGTACTTGACCTTTTGTCTGCCAGGGAACTTACTGCAAAGCTTCTGTGAAAATGTGACTTTTTCTTTTCAGTATGAGAATGTTTAACTTATGTACAGAGTGAAAAATGCACAGAATGGAAC
>NW_004524736.1:2640046-2642632 GCF_000260255.1 Octodon degus | reverse complement strand
CAGGAGCAGGATTCCATATACAATATAGAGAAGTCAAGCTATTTCTAAACTTCATTAATAACTAAGAAATGTAAATCAAAACCATAATGAAGTAGTACTATCTACTTATAAAATGGATGGATTTAAAGAAAACAGAGGTTTCGGCCAGGACCTGACAAGGTGAGGGTCTCATATACTGCTGAGAGGAGTATACCTGGCTCAACTGCTCTAACAAGACAGGTGTTTTCTACTGCGCTTGAAGATATGCACCGGCTGATTGACCGATTCTGTTTTCCATTATAGACCGAGTTGGAATACACATCCATATGCATCTATATTTATACAAAACTATTTTGATATACTAATGCATACTTTAATTTTTTAGTCTTTTATTTATTTCTTTGGCACAGGGTCTCACTAAGCAGCTCAGACTCATAGTGATCCTCTTGTCTCAGCCTCCCCAGTGCTGAGATTACAGATGTGCCCCACCACACCTGGTTTTGATGGCCAGCTGGGGATGGGGTTGCCATCACATGCAGTACTGGTGACCGAAGCTGGGTCCTTGTGCTTGCCAGGCAGGCGCTTAGACTGCCAAGCTATCTCCCCAGCCCATTAAAGCATACTTTAGCCCAAATTTTAAATACTCATATGTTCACCAATATTAGAATGATAAATAAATTATAGCATATCTGTACAATGGAATGCTAATCAGCATGCCAAATCATGAACCACATACATCTGTACCACAGATAATTCTTACAAGTGAAGTCAAAAGTAGCCAAGCAGATACACTGATTCTATAATATTCTATTACAAGTACATACAATTCCAATATGGGAAAAATAAAAAAATAAATTAAATTTGAAAAACCTTATGCTCCATTTCTTTTATGTCATGTTAAAAAATAAGTCAGATTAAGCCCAAACTCTTATGCTTAGGAGTGCATTAATTGGGTGGAAGTAATGAAAAGGCAAATCGAGACCGTGATTGTCTTAACAGAGATCATCTTTAGACAAGCGGAGGATCTGCATTTGGGAAGAGCATACAGAAGGGCACGTGAGGGCACTCCGGAGGAGAGGGGCCATCGGAGCGAGTCCACTGGCCACTGTCCTCTGTGTGTGAGGCTGCGTGGGTGCTCATTGTCTGATAACTCATTCAGGTGTGCCAGTTGGTTTCATTCCTCTTCTGTGTGTATTCTATTTCACATTTTAAAGCAATTATAAAAGGAGAAAACCACATGTGATGGCATACTGGAATGCCGTGGTGACAGATACCCTCAAAGGAGAAGGATAAGATGGGACAAGGGTTTAAGGGCCTGTCTTTTACTTATATTGGAGTGGAAGGAAATGGTAGCACATTAGGCCAGATGTTGTTTCAGGTTTATGTCTGAGATCAGTGTGGAAAGGTAATCAAGGGGGACATGGAAAGTACCAAGCCTTCAGTCTTCAACAAGCTGTAGCTAACAGAAAACAGCTCAGAAAATGCACTGAACACAAGGCATATGGGCTCCCAATTCCAGAAGAAGGAGAAAACTCAGGCAAGACTCTTTTCCTTTAGATAATTTTAAGAATACATAATGTGGGCCACACTGAGCCAGGAGCCTCTGCCTCTTGCCATTCTTCTCTCTCTCTGTGCTAGAGAGTAGCATCCCCATGAGCTCCTTCAGCAGCCTCCAGAGGCTACCCTGCAGCAGCCCACTTACTATCACTGTGGGATCTCATGTTATGGCCCTTAGTTACTGCTGACTTCAGTGCATTGCTCAAAGACACCTCTACCTCAGTACATTGCTCAAAGACACCTCTACCTCAGTGCCTCCTCCCTAACACTTCACCTGTCAAAGTGGGAAGGGAAGGGATGTCCTCTTACATGAGTGTCAGAGAGCAGCAAGTTAGTCAATGTCATGAGGAGCCAATGCTGTGGTGCACAAATGGTTATCTGGTGGAGCCCTTGGGGCTGGGGGAATTTCAGCATCAGCCACAGCCTGCTTGGACCACACCACCCCTCACCTCTAAGCATCAGGCACAGCATTCAAAATGCCAGCCAGGAACACTCACTTCATTATGCTCAGAGTGATTTAAAGAATTGTTTATCCTTCCTTCCTTCCTTCCTTCCTTCCTTCCTTCCTTCCTTCCTTCCTTCCTTCCTTCCTTGCTTCCTACTTGTCTTTGTTTCTTTTCTTTTTCTGTTCTTTGTGAGTCAGGGTCTCACTACACAATTCAGGTTGTCCTTGAGCTTACTGTGCAGCCAATGTGGTCTCAAACGCACAAGGACACTCCTGCCTCAGCCTCCAGAGTGCTGGCATCACAGGTGTGCACCACCATGCCCAGCCTGTTTGGCTTCCTCTTGGCTCTTCCTTTCCTCTATGTGTGCCTCTGCCTCTCAACCTCTTGCACTCTTGCTTAGCTTGCCTTCCTCCTGTGGAGATATGCACATGGCAGGGACTGTGTTTAGCAATGTAGAATAAAGTGATGCAACAAATTCCTCCTCTTCTTCCTCCTCCTCCTCCTCCTCTTTCTTCTTCTTCTTCTTCTTCTTCTTCTTCTTCTTCTTCTTCTTCTTCTTCTTCTTCTTCTTCTTCTTCTTCTTCTTCTTCTTCTTCTTCTTCTT
>NW_004524736.1:2599503-2639944 GCF_000260255.1 Octodon degus | reverse complement strand
TCCTCCTCCTCTTTCTCTTACTCCTCATCCTTATTCTTCTCCTCCTCCTCTTCCTCCTCCTCCTTCTTCTTCTCCTTTTCTTCCTCCTCCTCCTTCTTCTTTGTGTGTGCAGGGTATCACTACACAGCTTGAACTTGTAGCGATCTTCCTGTTTTCAGCCTTCCCAGGACTGCGATCACAAGGGTGCACCACCACACCTGGACTCGGTCACCAGCTCAATGTGACTGGCATGAAATGGGGTGCCAGGGATTGAATCCTAGTCCCTGTGCTTGCCTAAGCAGGTGCTTAGTCCACTGAGCAATCTCACCAGCTCCTCCTTTTTTAAATAGAGTTTACAATATCTTGTTTTTTTTAAAATCTGATTTTTGCTTATCTAAGAAGCTTAGAAATGTCTCACAGAAAATGAGGTTGTAATAGAGTCCAAAGTTATTTTCTCCAGGAAGCCTTTAATCTACTGTTAACTCATCAGTCATGGATGAAGAGAGCAGTGGGCAAGAAAAGCTTGCCCATCATTCAAGACTTTCTACCAAAAGCAACTAATCTTCTGGATCTTCCCTGAGGAAAATAGCTTGTCTAGATAATCTATATCACAAGCAATGTATTTAAATATCTGTCTGAACATTAAGAAGCATTGAATCCCATTTACTTGCTATTCAATAATCAATTAAATGTAGATATGACAAGAGGAAGAGAGGAGTTGAAAGGAAGAAATAGCCAGAACACAAGAGGAATAAAAGAAAGGCTAAAAAAACAGGAGAAAGACTCACTAGGGTTTTACTAGCATTGGTAATTAAAGAATATGATTCCCTCATATCTGACCTTGAAACACTAATTGACTCCTTTCTAAAAAAGAGTTTCAACTGTTTAGCTGCTTTCAGCTTGAAATAACCGAAGTTTCACAGGAGTGAGTTAGCCATACCACCAAGCAGGAAAGAAAATTGAATTAGGTTGTGACGCAGATAAGACCAATATTAATACAAAGCTGGGTGGATTAAACTGCAGACTTGCCTGGGTGCTTTTCAATCGCCCAATAACTTCCAAGTGTTAGAGTGCAGCGTAGGAGAAAACTGATTTCTTGCTGAATGCCTCTCATTTGAGCAGGATTTCTTGGTTCTTTTTAATCATTCTCCTCATCCCATGGGGATATCCTGGAAGAGAGAGTATACAATTTTTTAAAGCACCATATTGCAAACATTTTAAGCTTTGTCTACTACACCTTTCGATTGTAACTGCTGGACTTTCCTACTGTAGCCTGAGACAGCTGTAAACCACATGCAAACAATAGATGAGGCTGTGTTACCATAAAGCTATATTTGCTGAAACATGGCAGGCCCAAACAGGGCAATCATACTTTGGTGGCCTTGTCCCAGTGAGTAAGTGCATTAGCACAAAGAGGTCATCTTTGAGTTTGAAGCTGTCATTTACAAACTTTATAACCATTGTCAAATTACTTAACCTCTCTAAGTAGCTGTTTTTTTTTTATCTGCAAATTTGGGATGATAACGCTTTCCTTACAGTGTCTTGAGAATTAAGTCATATCATTTACACACACTATCCAAGCAGTACCTGATATGCTTATGTTTTCAGTAAAGTATAGATATCTTTAATCTTTCACAACCCAGGCACTCATTCATTTAGTGAACATCAGTTTTGTGTCAGGCATGGGGCAGGATAGGAATGCAACAGTATGTAATGTCTATGAGTGGCCTAAGGGACCATATAGTAGAGGAGGGAAAATGAATATAAATAGGCATTTACAGGGTAGAGAATCTAAGAAAGATGTTGGAATTTTAAAATACTTGATTTAGTTTTGAAGTTTGTTCACTTTGAATAATGCTTCTTTCATATTTATATAGCTGACATTTTGTTTACATATTGAATTTGACATAGGTTTTAAAATACAAGTACAAAACATTCATAAAGAAGATGAGGCATTAAGCTGGGGAGATGGCTCAGTGGAATAAGCGCTTCCCTGGCAAGTGCAAGGGCCTGAGTTCAATCCCTGATTCTGAAAAAAAAAATCAATTACAAAGTATGTGTGTTCAGGAGGGATTATCACTTACCTAGTGGGTCCTTGAACCTACCCACTGAGAGGGGTCTGCTTAGTTCGTACCTTGAATGTCATTCAATGGTCCATGCAGTAAAGTCTTGGTTCCCAATGTTGGGATACTGGGAAGTGGTGGAAAATTTGAGAGATAGGCTCTGTCATGGTATCTTCACCTCACTGGAGGTACATAGTCAAAGAGGATTGCAGGATCATGGTTCCTTCCTCCTCTTCCTCCTCCTCCTCCTCCTTCTTCTTCTTCTTTTCCTTTGCTTCCTAGCCATGAGGTAATTTTTATCTGTAGCATCTTCCTGTAAAGATGTACCATCACAGGTCCAAGGCATGGAGGTCTACTGATCATAAACTAAATCTCTTAAACTGTGAGCCAAAACAAACCTGTGTTCTGTTTTATAAATTGATTATCTTAGGTATTCATTTCAGCAACAGAAAAATTGATTAACACAGGATCCTTTACACACTTACCTCTAAAAGCATATATCTAGCAATTAAGATAAGATACATGTCAATATAATGGGAAGTGTATAAATTAGAAATAAAATAAGGTCCCTGCCCTGCTTCATCATGCATAATTGAGTCAAGTAGGAGGAATTGCTCAAATGTCTAAGTCTTTGAATTTCAACCTTAATTGTCTCTCATCAGGAAGCAGTACTAGGATAAACTGTATACTCAGGACTTCTTGGCTAATTTTCATTCTTTTGTCAGAATGCTAGTGTCAAGAGATAGCACCTGGAGATCTGTGAGCACTGCAGTAGAGTCACCTCTTGTGTGTAGTTGGTAACTGTGGCAGCAGAGAACATCTTTGAAAGGATTATGGAGGTAGGGGTGATAGACAACTCTCTGAAGGGGACCAGAGCTGGTGAAGAAGACAAGGCAGCTGCCAAGAAATAAAAGAAAACATTTTTTATTAAATAATGAAATACTTTCTGGCTATTACATCCTAGCTTTCAGCAGGAGGCTGAGTGAGGAAGATTGCTGCCACTTTGAGGCCAGCCTGGATTACATAGAGTTTAAGATCTGAAAAAAATGTTTGTGAGAAATTCTAACATAACATGTGCTGTGCATAGATAAATTGGTATTTTACCTTAATAAGCGGACCTAGAATCTATAGAAGATGAGAGTAAGTGTATTGAGTAAGGAGTAAAAGCTGACAGCCTGAACATTTTTTTTCTTTATGCTTTCTGTTCCCATTTCTAAAATATTTGGTATGGAACTATTGCGGTTTTGTCTAGATGTCCCTGCAAAACCTCTTGGGATCACAGGGGTTTTTTTTGGAGGTGGCTGAATGTAGAGTGTGTGATTAATTTGCAGTGCAGTGCCGGGATTAAGGATGGGTGATTGCTGCACCAGTCCACTGAGAAACTGGCATTTCCCTAATCCAACTAGACTGGATACAATGTAAGAGATGGAAAGGGTTGTCTCATTTTCTCTTGTTGCATTTGGTGTCATTCACCACCATCAACTATTGCCCTTTTACCATGTGCCATCATGCCCTAGAGCCAGCCTATGATGGACTGGAAGCTGTGTAGACTGTGAACTATGAAAACTTTTACCCTATCTACCTTGGGTGTCAGTTATCTTATCTCAGCAATGAGAGAAAAGTAACTAAGAAACAATTTGGTACCAGAAAAGTGGGGTCATTGATATAACTATATCTGAGTATTTGAGTCAGGAAGTTTTGGGAGTGGCTTGGGGGAAGAATTTGAAGAGATGCCAGCTGAAATGGGACATTTTGGTCAGAACTGAGAAGACTGGAAGGCTGATAAAAATGAACCCTCTAAAGACCAGGCTCCAGAGGTTTCTGCTAGGAAGAAGGACTAGGTTGGATGTTGGATTTCATATGATATGTGTTATGGCTTGGCAGAAAGTTTGTCTGCATTTTGCTTATATTCAGAGGTTTATCAAAGTCTAAGATTAATGGTGGAAGACTAATTAATCTGGCAGAATAAATTTTAAGGCAGTCAGTTGTTGAGGCAGTGGCATGGTTATTGTTGGGAGTTTTTAGCTAGATTTATATTGAGAAACAAGAACAAAGAGCCCAGTAGAATGATTTAAAATTTATATTTGGCTGGTAAAAGGAAACTCCAGTAAAGCTGTGAGTGCAATGATAGAGCATAGGAGATCTTGATTGCTGAGAAGGAACAGAAGAGTAGAAAAGATGACCTGAGGGCATGACAAGACACAACAGGACTCTACCTGTATGGCCTCAAAAATGCAAAAGTGAACGACTTTGAGAAGAAAGCCTTGAGAAGAAAGCTACCTGTACCTTTCAGAATGTTTCACAATGTCAGTAGCTTAGGGAATTTGTTCTTCAGAATTGCATTCAGATAGGCTTCCACCCAGATTTTGTAAGAAGGCCTAGGTGTCCAGGCAGTGTGCCTTCAGAGTATGTGAAGCTGTGTATGTGAAGGCAAGAGTGCAGTGGAAACCCCAGAAATTTATAGAAGCCAGAAATATAAGTTGAAGAAAATTACAAGAAGAAAGCAGAGCTGGCCCCAGAAGCAAGCCATGGGTGCTACAACCACCAGCAGGGCCATGTGGGCAGGGCCACCAGAGTCCTTTGTAGTTCACGGCTTGCCATAGATTGCCTTGGTGGCTGCATGTGGAACCGCAGGACTCACGGCTCCCCTTGCTGCACTTCGGGCTTGCTTTGGGATCATTCCTTTGTATCTGCAGTTTGTAACTTTGGAAAAGAAATGTCTATCTTGTCCCATTGAATGACAGAATTGTTTACATATTTTTTTTTTAATTTGTACAAGGGCCCACAGCTAAGGGTTTGCCTTATATCTCAGAGGACAGTTTTGACTTGGAGTTTTCAACAATGTTTAAACTAAAATGATTTTGGTAACTCTTAAAGATGTACTAAATGTCTTTTGCATAAAGAGATGTATATAAGTCTTTGCGAGGTCAGGGAAGAATATTATGGCTTGTGTCTAAATGTCCCCCCAAAGCCTCATGGGGTCATAGATTTCATTTGGATGTGAGTGAATCCAGAGTATGTAATTTTTTCATAGTGCAATCCTGGGATTAAGGGTGCTGCATTAAGGGTGAATGCTTACTGGACCAATCCATTTTACCCTGATCCCAGTACACTGGATACAATATTAGGGACAGAAAGAGACTAATTTCACTCTCTCATGTTGATTTTGCTGTCTTCCAACACTATGAGCTGTTACCTTTGCTATGTGCCACCCTGTCTTGGAGCCAGACGATTATGAGCTGAAAGCTTTACAAACTGTGAGCTAAATAAACCATTCTCCCTTTAACTGTAGTTATCAGACAGTTTATCTCTGTAATAAGAGAAAGATAACTAAGACAAGATTAAATGCTTATTAAATTAAAAACAATTATTTTTTTTTCTCTTAAGCAGCCATACTCCTGCAAGCAGGTACAGGGGCCAAGGGTTCAATCCCCAGGGCCTGCCATGCTGGCCCCACCATCTGGGCATGTGAGACAGCAATTGAGACTGGATTTAGTGGCGTGTGACTGTAATTTCAGCTCTTGGGAGGCTGTAAACAGGCAGATCAGTACGGGTCTGATGTAGTAGTGAGATACCCTTCCCGAAAATACAACAACAACAAAATTAGCCATAGAGTAGAAAGAAAAAGGACATTGTAGTGTAAGGTACATATATGTTTGTATATGAATTAATCTTAAAAGCTTTGCTTACTGTCACAAGTGGTACCTGAGTATTGCCAAAAGTTAGGTGAAACAAACAGTTCTAAACAAACAGCACAAAATTAGCTTGCCTTGCATCCTATTTCCTAAGCAAAGCACATAACTATTATTGTTAGCCATGTACTAGAGTAGATAGACAAGGATAAAATGGGCATTTCATGATCAGTAGGTTACTCAGAGTTATAAATCTAAAAGCAGCATTCTTTACTTTGTATAATAATGCAAATAAATTGTAATACATGGCATTGAAGGGCAGGATCTATTAGAAAGAAACATTGCAAATTACATACATATATTTAATGTATTAATATACTGCATTTTCTCATTTTTATTATCAATTAAAGGGAAACAAATGATTTAAAAACTTATTAGGGACATAGAGGGATTAAAACGATCTGAAAACAAGAAAGCACTCCCAGTGAATTGGAAACTTCTACATGCGGTATGCATCTTCCTTGAAAAAAATCGGGGATATATATATATTAAATAGCATGCATATAATATATTCAATAACATATAATTCAATATATATTCAAAACATATATATTCAATAACCATAAATATATATATATTACATATATGTATATGTGCATCATTCAATAACTGCTGAAATATATATGATATATTAAATATATTTCAAGTGCTGAATGATGTGCAGACTGGACAAACAGTGCAAGAGGCCATCTTGTATTGACATTGTTGATACAGAATAAATAACAGCCAGTGGGGAACTTGCCAGTGCAGAGAATATGGAGCTGATGCTTCAGGAAACTTTAGTCCAACTGTGCATCTCACTCGTTACACCACCTGGGCAAGTGCCCTATTCATTAAGCTCCGTCTTCACCGGGACCCTCTGGGAGAAGAGGCCTTTCATTGCGTGTACTGGGCTGCGTTACCTCACACTGTGCTCTCTAGCACCTTTTACTGCTCACATCCCCAGTGACTGAAGTCCAGAGTGCTGAAGGGCCTATTTAGCACTATGATTCTAGCTTCTACCTTGCAGCTGCCACGTGCTTGAGGCTTCAGTCCTCTTTGTTGAGAAGCGTTGCTTCACTCTCTAGGCACAGGTGTTTTGATCAGTCAGATGGGAACATCTTACTAAGAGATCAAATTTTGTATTTTTTCTTTTAATTTATTCCTGCTTAAAATTTTACAGCAGAGGAAGTTCTAGTTTTCAAGCATAGATTTTTGTTGTTGTTGTTTAAAACAATAGTACATTGAATATCCATTTGGAAAGACTTCCTGCAGGATGTACACATTATGTGGTAAGTTTAGTTATAAAAATAAACTATTTAATTAAATAAACTATTTAATTAAAAGACTATAAACTACTTGAGAAGAGGGGACATGCTTACCCCTCTTTTTAGTTCTTGTTCTAGTTCAGACTATGGGAAATGGGACACAATTTTTGCATTAATAAGAAAGGTTAAGTGAATAAAATGGTAGGAAAATAAGAACAAACAACGTAATGGAATGTTTTGCTGGCAGAAACCTCAGGACTCAAAAGCAAAGCAGCTCTAGGATTGGATGTACATATATCAGTGGGGAAATTTCAGTTTTATTAATTACTTACAGAATTTTACCCGAAGATACTTCTGAATTTAAAGTTCTCAAAATATTAATTCTAATGATAATTGTTACAATATAAATATAAATAATGGAGAGGTTCCAGTGCTTAGTTGCAGCCTATCACTTTCCACTGTTGTAAACACTTTCTTCATGAGGCTGAGAAAAGCATGCAGCCGGCCCCATGACCTGTGTATTTATCCAAAAGGAGAAGGCAGTGTGACACACGCTCAAGGGGAGTAAAGCTTTCCAGGCAAACTACCTTTAATGGAAGCTCGACCTGCATATACATTTTGGATATAAGACTTTTGAAGAATGATTTTAGTTTATCAGAAAGAAGAGAGCTGCTGCTTTCAAAGTGCTTTAAGTACCTTGGTTAATAATATTTTCTCATTTTCTAAAAAAAATATACAATTTCATTGTCAATTTTCTTCCTGTTACTGAAAGAATCTTAGAATCAACTTTTTTTTATAGCTTCACACACATCTAATTTCTGCGGTTACTTGGGGATAAAACACCAAAGCTACTTAACAGTTGTAACATAAGCAAAGACATTTCAGAATCAGATCACTGGCTATGTGGTGCATGGTTATTTTCTTTGAATTCAGAACACTATTTACTTATGACATATTAAACATATAATGTGTATGTCCTCAATACAAAAATCAAAACATAAAGGTTAGAAGTCCATATTTCTTTTTACATCTGTGTAAGTGCTAACCTCCAGAAACAACTTTCTAAAGATAAATGATCAAAGCCCATTGTTACTTATGAAAGTTAATGTTGGTATTGTTTGGATTCCATCAGTATTGCTGATTTAAACCAAAGAACGCCACTAATATCTTGACCCATGTACTTCTCAAAGACCTTTTTTCTTAATACTGTCACATCCTTGAAAACTATTTCAGCATACACAGCATGCTTAAGTACCTTCAATGTTTAAATGAGAAAAAATTATAGTAAAAAGCACATTGCCTCTAATCACCCTCGAAATACTTTCTTTTCCTTCAAACACAGGAAACCTTTGTTATTGGCAATGTATCTTTTAATGTAATAAAATATTATTAAAATTAAAATGTCACTCTATCTTTTGATCACCTTCATATGAATTCAGGGAGGACACAGTCAGTCTTTCAGGAGCTACATGAGCTATTGTCTTCCTCACTCCTGAAGAAGATAACAGGAGTTCAAGGGATTAATACCTCAGCTCATACTAATTTATGCTTTTTAGAGAATCTGTGTACTTTGGTGCCTGCCTAGAAATATGACTGGAATTCTAAATCATTTATTTCTCTATCCAAGTTTCATGTGTAGGTATGTACAAACACAGTGACAATCACTAGAAGTCTTTCAACTATGAATCTGGCTAAATGTCAGAAGCCTCTTTTGTTGCCATGGTAGCTTACTAAAAACAAATTTCTTCCTCTTCTGCCATGTCACTCTCTAGGGTCAGCCAATGGTAGTTTGCTCCTTTAATATACTTACTATATTAAATCACAGTTTATTTTTACTGTAATTTCTTGGGCTCTAGGAACTACAATTAATTATTTCTTCAGTATCTAATGCAGATCACTATATAAGGTATATTTCTTAGAAACTAGGAAACTCTTGATCCATTCAACAGTCTGGTGGACCATAACTAGTATCATCTGGTATTTTTGAGATGCCCAGAAGATGGATACAGACTTCACTTTTCTGCTGGTGCAAATTTAGGGATATGAGTACCCACTCCAGAAAGACAATGTGTCATCTTATTTAAGGCAGAAAGAATCAGAAATAGATCACAGAAAGTGCTATCACCTGAGTTTAAGGATTATGACTAGGGAAACACATTGCGTTTTATATTTCTCAGTTATTATGACACTGATAGCTATAAATCTATTCTGTCGTTACTTGGGGATTATTAAATCTCTGGTAAGCAGCTCAGAAGAGCTGGAGTATAGATTTTGTTGAGTATAAGCAAGAAGAGGGGAATGATATAAATGGAAAGAGGCCAGCAGTTCGAGGGATAGAATAAGACTCTAAGAGATTGAATTATAGTGTTTGAGTTAGGTAGAAATGATGTTCAACCAGAGTGCAGTTTATATTGCACTGAATAAGTTAATAGGGCTGAAGACAAAGATCTATATTGATACATTTAAGTTCTGGATTGCCAGCGCAGTATCAGTGAAGAAGGCTAATGGAATGCCAGCTAAGATTAGGAAAAATATTAATAATATGTAATAGTGTTCCAGAGTGTCTCATAAAACCAAAGACTCTGAGTTGGAAAGTCTCTTAGAGGTTATACTGTCTGCTTCCTCCAGGAATGTCTCCCTAAACTTTTATGTTGAAGACACATTTCTGAATGTTAGGACTTGGAGTGGCATAGTAAGACAGATGCTGATACTCATAAAAGGCTAATAATTCAGGAGTTCCTAAAATTCTGCATCTACCATGGCAGATTTGACAAACATGAACATTATTTTTACAAAGAAAAAAAATAGCAATGCACATTGTATTTAGCTGTCCCTCAGACCCCACTCGCCTCTCTACAAAGATAATGGTAGGATGGTGACGTGAGTCACTTTGCTGACCTGATCTGTGTGTTTTCCTTTTCCCCACTGAAGTCTGTGTGACATAGAATTTGTTCCAAGGTCTGGTGCTTAACAGCTGCTTCAAAGGGACCATTCTTGCATGATGGTCTACTTACATTATCGCTCAAATCTCTCCCATCTGATGTCTTTTCCCCGAGCCTGCCAAGCATATTCTGTGCCTAGTCCATCTACACAGGTCATTATGTTACTTTCAATGACAGATGAAAATGGATGTGGGGGGCTGGAGAGATGGCTCAGTGGTCTAAAGCACCTACTTGGAACAAGCTTGGCTAAAGCACAGGGACCGCGGTTCGATCCCCCAGCACCACATGCCAGCCAGCCGCGTCCCCTGGTGGGCTGAGCTGGCCACACACACACACACACACAATAAATAAATGTTAAAATAAATAATTAAAAAAAAAAAAAAGAAAAGAAAATGGATGTGGAATGCTGTCCATTTTTTATGGCTTGTGTCCAGAGGGGCCTCCAAAGCCTTGTGCAGTCGTAGGACTTTTTCTGAGATGTTGGAATTTAGAGTGCGTAATGCCGGAGTTAAGGGTGTGTGATTAGTAAGTGAGTCCTCTGGTTGGTTTGGCGCAATTCTGGCTGGAATTAAGGGTGTGAATGCTACACCCACCCTAGGGCAGATAGCCTGCATATAATACAATGGGCAGAAAGAGTCTTGTGTCTTCTCCCTTGTTGCTTTTGCTGCCTTGTGGGCATCTTGAACTGTTCTCTGCTAAGCTTTCCTGCCTTCAAGCCATCCAATTATGAACTAAAACCTCTAAAAACTGTGAGGTAAGTAAACTTTTCTTTAACTTTGAGTGTGGAAGCAACAGGAAAAATACGTGAGATACCATTAATGCCCAGTTTTCATGGTCACGCGTTACCTCAAGCTCTGTTCTCTGCCATGATGGTGCATTTGCTAGTGTCTAAACTTCCACAGCAGCGTGGACTCTTGGCCTGACAGTCAGGCTCAGTTGTCATGACGCCAAGGGTCCTCACAGTGTCTTTCATTCAGAGTACCTGTTCATATTAGTCAGAAGCTGTCTCCGCTTGTCGTAACACCCTTGGTTGCAGCAGGCTGTGTCACCTCTTCTCTGTTTATTCAGGTTAGGGAGTGCTCTCCTTGCATTCTGTAACCTTTACTCTTGGAGGTCTGTTACTCCCTTCTTATTCTTGTCTCTTCTAGAGATTTTTTTTTGCAGTCTAGCATCTTCAGTGAGTTTTGATCAAATGCAAAATAAATTATTTTCTGTTTTGATTCTTCCTGAACAGTCTGCACCTTTACCTTCTAAAATTACAAAAAAAAATTCAGCAAAACAGATATACTTTAAGATATAACTCTAGAAACTGGGAAAGTTTGTAAAATCATTTGTCCTTGCATCTCAATTAGACTCTGTTGGTAGGCTTCCCAATCATTAATTAATTGTTTAACTTAAATACAACTATCCACTGTTAATATTTAGATTTCTGCTTCCCAAGATGAAAATATACTATGTGGTTTTTGGAAAACCTCTGCCACAGTGTTTTTAATTATGAAGTGGGTATAATACTAGGAATACATATGTCTCAAATTATTGGGAGTTTTGGGGCTGACCAGATAGCTCAGTGGATTAAAGTGCCTGCTTAGATAGACAAAGGGGCTAGGGGTTCAATACCCAGCCTGCCATGCTGGCCCCATCCCCAGGGCACACTGAGATGGCAATTGAGACTGGATGTGGTGGTATGCTCCTATAATCCCAGCAAATGGGAGGCTGAAAAACAGGAAGAATCACTACAAGTCCGATCTGTGTAGTGAGACCATGTAGACCCTGTGCTAAATACATTTAAAAAAAATAACATATCAAACTGTTGGGAGTATGAAATGCATTAATATGTGAAGCATGCTTAGAAAAGTGAAATGTAGTGTTTTATGTTAATTATCAATATTACTGTTATTGTTATCATTGACATTATTATTTGGTCACTGTTCTTTGATCCTAATCATTGAGACTAAACATATTTGGATTTCTAAGTTTAAATACTGCATAGTTTCTATAAGAAAACAAAAATATAAATAAAAAGTAAATAATGGGAAACATGGAGGCAAGTCTTTTACATTTAGGAAGGGGATTAAGAGATGGAGGGAAGGGAATAGAAGGAAGAAAAGGAATGGAAACAGAATTTGAGATATGAGGTAGGAGAATTGAGATATGTACATGTACCAAATCCACAGCGGGATTGAAAATGTTACTTAGTGTAAACATGCACTGATAAAAAATAAAGAGTAACAAATATAAAAAGAAATTCCTGGTATTAGGTTTTATTTAAAAGGCAATACACAGACAAATAGTTGACAAGTAATGCCACTGGGGGAGCCCGGGACAGAATCCTGTGATAAAGTCCTTCAACATTTCTACCAAAAGCTGTAGGAGCAAATCAAAACAGATCAACTCTGGATGCCTTCTCTTCTCATATTTCAGATCTGTACTTTATAACTGTTAAATTAAATATCTTTTGGTCTTCAAACTTTTTTAAAATTTTAGTATTGCAGACAAGGAATGGCAAATCTGTGCTGTTACCATTGTTGCTGTTCTCTCTCTTCTTTAAAAGGTGACTGTTGCAATCTACTGCCCTGATTATTTTCTCTATGGCTGCCAGTTTGCTATTATATTGCTTATTTTGAGGTTCTCCGAGTGAAACATGTCATTTTCTGGGTGGCTTGCTGGTCTCAGTGGAATTGACCTATTGTCCTCTTAACTTTGATGTTAAGGATTCTGTCACCAACTTATCACACTATGACTTTCAGTCAATGAAACTTTATTTCTTTTACATATGTGCTATTGTATAATGTCATGCTTTTTGTGTGTGCAACTGGTTTTTGGAAAGTAAGTTTCTCCTTAAAAAATTGTTTTTCCCCATGAAATTTAATTTTTAGGATTGGCATATTTTCCAGTGTGAAATAATTTTGGATCCTGACTCTGTTATCTCACTATCTGCTATTGCCGTGCATCAGATGTAACTTGATCAGCGTATCTTAATCTAATTTGGTGAGAAAAATATTGAAAAGGACAGTGCCAAGGGCAAAATTAACATTGCCCATTAGTGCATATTAGTCAGGCAGTGCTATTTAGAATAGTCATTCAGCTTGTTAAAATATATCAGGCTGCATGACAATTCATGTTTCCACCCTAATCTCTAAGAACATGGAAAACATCTTCATCTGAAGTCTTATTAAAATCCACGTTTGATCTGCCTATGGAAATCCCATGCCAGCCATTGTAGCAGTCCTACTGAAGAGGAATTAAACCCTGACCTAGTTCACGCTTTATACCCTTATTTCCTCCCTCTCAAAGTCATCGGGGACATAGGTATGATAATGTGTTCCTCAGACTACCAACTATATGATTTTTGTCTAGATATGCCAACCTATTCATTCTCTCCAGGTGTGAAAATTGAAACATCTGGTCATATCAACTTTCACAGTTCCACTTTTATTTTCTGTACATTCTCAAAGATTACTGCAAACAAGAAATGCTATACTCTTGTTATGTTGAGATATGCTCATAATGGTCACATAATTTGACATCCGAATAAAGGTAACTTTCGAAGGAAAAGGAGGTCTACTAATAATTATACCAGAAAGGCAAGCATTAACCTGGAGCACTGCAAGGACACTGCAAGTCACCCTGAAGAGAACCTGGTCAAGTCTTTATTTCAGTCAAAGGAAGACCTGCTTGTTAGAGATTCCTCATTCACTTTGATGTCAGGAATCTTTAACTGATAGCTGTCCATTCCCACAGAAGAGAATGAACAATAAACCAGTGCACTACTTACCAACCCCATTAATTCATTAGTCATTTCCTCTGTGATGATCAAAAAATACTTGCCTTTCTGAATCTTCTTGCACTGAAGGGCACTTCAGTAAGAAAAACCACCAGGAGGATATTTTTCCAGCTCTATGTTTTTGCAAGGTTTAACTTGTTATTTTTTTTTTTAATTTTTTAATTTTAATTTTTTTATTTTTTGGCGGAACCGGGGATTGAACTCAGGCCCTTGTGCTTGCCAGGGAAGCACTTATTCCACTGAGCCATCTCCCCGGCCCCTAACTTGTTGTGTTTTTAACTTTTCTGACCCTATTTTGCACACTTTCTCCTCTTTACTCTATGTTCTTCCACCATTTGCACAAATCATTAGGACATTTGCAGTCACTGGGGATTCCTGTGGATCTCTTTAGATAATAGAATCCTACTCTTTTCTTTGTCTTCTGAGTTCATTTACACAAGAACAATGGAAATTTCTTGCAAAATGGTCTAACAAACCTCTAGAGCTTTTTTTCAGCCCCAGAATCTCAGCTATGGTTTCATCCTTCCTTTTAATGGGACTTTTTGAATTGTCCTTTCCTGGCTTCAATACATCTTAGAGGGCTTAGCATTCTCCTTACCAGCCCTCATAAGTCTTGAAAAATTATGATGTTTTCCTATAGTTTTTGCCACTTTTTCACTCACAACTGACTTGATGGTCAGACTTAATTTGAAAAACAGAGGTTTTCTAGTTTCTTACTCTTTTTCTCTAGCATGGCTTACCCATTTCCATTAAGGGATCTCTTTGCAGTCATGTTTTCCTTACAGCCTTCCAATCCCTAGAGAAAGTAAAAATGCAAACCCCAAAGAATTTGTAACAAAATATAAATGGAAAGCAATTTGTGAAGTCTGAGGTTATTTATTATGAAATAAGAACTGAATAGCGTAGAAGAGTGGGTATGGCATTTTAACAGTTAATGGCAGTGTCTTTTCCAGGAATCTTTCAACATATGTTTGAGCTCAGAGCCCTGGACCCATTAAACATGAGACAAGACAACAATCAGGCCGTACTGAAGATGTGGGACCTTTCTCTCATTAAAATAGCATCTATTGACTTGAGACAAGTTGTTTAAGGTGTACATTTTTCTTTTATTTGTGTGAGGGGCTTTTAAATCTACTCACTTAGAAAGGGTTAGTACAGCGGTACACTCTTGTCATCTCTGTCTTCCCTCTTCACTTTCTGGACAGAAGGAGGGGCACCTAACTGACTGAGGACGGCAGGTAGAGCTGCACAGCCCATTTTCTGCAGGCCAGAGGCATGGCATAGACTGGTCCTGGGGCTGCATCTACTCTCAGACTTCACAGTTGCCCCATTTCTTCTTCCATGGAGACCAAGTCAGGGCCTGCTCCATCTCATTGGCAACTCCTGACCCAAGAGTTGCCAGAACTGGGTTTATGGAGTTGTAAAATCTGTATATATTACAAGGTCTAATATATTCTTCAATCTTGTCCTTAAAAACTTTTTATAAATGCATTTAAAAGCATGATATTTTTCTCTCTTTGATAGTGCTGACAATTCTACTCTACTGGCTAGAAATGAAGAGGTGATTACAGGTGTGGTAGTATTCTGGCAAAAAAAAATTCATCTTGAATTTAACCAAAAAATAGCACATAGAGTGTCCTTTAGAGGAACTGAAATTTTTATATACTTTTGTCAATCCCATTTTGGAGCTTCATCCAGAAGTTTTGGCAGCCTGATTAGTCAAGGGTATTTGCTGAAGAAAAAAGCAAGAATAATTATGGAGGGATAATTGCACTGAAAGTAATTAAAGCATTATTCAGCCATACTGATTTTATTATTGTAACTGTGTTGCGTTACTAGCCAGGCAGATCACTGGACTTCAATAAAGAGTGTAGAAACGTATCCAAACACCTGTAAGCATTTAGTATGTACTTGAATTGATATTTTAAATTAGTGGGTTAGGAGACATAGCATTGAAAATGAACATTGGCACAAATTTTGAAAAAATGCACCCTAAATTTAGATTAAATTTATCATGTTCTGCAGAATAATGTTCCTATATAGTAGGGAGTTAAATAAACCCTAGGGTTTATTGAGTATTTATTATGTGCTAGACTTTTGCCATACATTTTTGATGGATTATTCCATTTAATACTTATAACTGTCCCATGAGGCATCTACTAATGCTAATTACATTTTATGAGAAAGATAATAAATCATGGATTAGATTAAGCCTCGTGTGAGTAGAGGCAGAATATAGCAAAGGCTAAAGTGGCCTTTAGGAATGGCTTCTGATGTCCAATGTCTTGATCTCTTCTATGTCTTTAAGAACTAATCAGGGCCAGCCTGATAACTCAGCGGATACTGTGCCTGCTTTGGCAGAATGCAACGGCTGGGGTTTGATCCCCAGAGTGCCATGCCGTCCCTGCCGAGACGGCGATTGTGACTGGACATGGTGGCACATGCCTGTAATCCCAGCACTTCAGAGGCGGAAACAAGCGAATCACTATGAGTCCAAACTACGTAGTGAGACCCTGCAGACCCTGTCCTAAACACAGAAAGAAAAATTTTTAAAAGAGCTAATCAACCTATAATGAATAAATATATATGGTTGTAGCGTAGATGAGCTCCTTAAAGTTTGACACTAAAGCCAAAAGTCATAAAGAAAAATGTTCAACCACATAAAAATGGAAAGTTTTCTACACTGATGTAATAAATAAAGACAAAGAATTGATATTTAAGTATGTATGACAGAGAAGATTAATGTATTCAATGTCTAGAGGGCTCTAAGAACAGCTTAATGCCCTGAAGGAAAAATGCAGAGTAACGGAAAGACTATTCATAAAAGAAGTGCAAATAGACTAAGACATACGGAATGATCAGTATTACCAATAACCAAATATATGCAAATAAAACCAAAGACATTAATCCACAATCTTATTTAAAACAGAAGAAATTTAGAGACCTAAATTTTTAAGGAATTGATTAAATGCTGTAGAACCTAAAGTAGTCTTTAAAAGACTTTTAAAGAACATAATGAAGCTGAAAAGTATACAGTATATTTCCAAGTAACAAGAAAGTATTAAGCTTCTGGGCACAGGTACGCAGAAAAATAAAGCCCACTCTAGAGTGGTCCAAGGGATGAAGCGTGGTGACTTCTACATGGAAGGTTTAAAGTTGGTGTTTCTTTTGAATCTTCCTTCCTTTATTTTTCATACATTCTATACTTCTCATATGTCACATTTATATTAGAAATAATATGTACATATCGTGAAATAAATACTGAAATCCAAAACTGTATCAGAGTGTTGTTTTCCTTTTAAGCTATTTTTAATTTTCAAAATCCAATCATTAATTCTTTCTTGGTTAGCAAATAGACTCCCCCAGGAAGGATTCTGATGTCCCTTGTGTAGCTTAATATGCATTTCAAAATTTAAATATGTTGAGGCTGGGGAGATAGTTCAGCAGTCTAAATGCCTGCCTGGAAAGCACAAGGACCTCAGTTCAAATCTCAGTACCACATGCAATGCAGGCCTCAAAACCCAGTGGCACATGCCTATAATCTCAGTGCAGGGGATTCTGAGACAGGAGGATCACTATGAATCCAAATGGTGAGCAAGATCCTGCATCAATTTTTTTTTAATGTATTTAGTAAGGGTCTACAGGGTCTTACTACACAGATTGAACTCATAGTGATTCCCGTTTTTCAGCCTCCCAAGCATTGGGTTTACAGGCATATGCTACCACACCCAGGCTCAATCGCTGACTCAGCATGCCCTGAGGGTGGGGCCAGCATAGCAGGCTGGGGATCGAACCCTAGTCCCTGTGTCTGCCTAAGCAGGAGCTTTAATCTGCTGCACTATCTGGCTGGCCCTTTTACGTTCTTAAAACATTAAATACTTTTTAACTGATAGAAAAATATAAAAATTGTAGATATTTATGGGGCATCTTGATGTTTTGATATATGAACAAACAATTTTTATTTCACAGGTTTGGAGAAGAGAGCAAACTCATCCTAAGAATCCATTATTAGTTTCTCGTGTTTATTTCTTCCAGATCTTCTGATATGGTCATCTGTAGTCCCTCTGGTGTAAAGAACCAAAGTAACAAACCCTGTTAATCCAGAGCGAGACCTTCCCAGTGCTGTGACAGTCCCTTTAGCCCAGGTTAGAAGCACTGAATAGATGGGGGCAGAACAGGCGATGTGTGCCGCGGGGGCCATTGAAGTTTTAGAACCTGTTGTCTGCTCACATCTTCTTGCCATTGGCTGTGGTCACTAGTTCCTTTCCTTTGTAGTTCATTTATTTCCTCCCTCAAGTCCAATGCCAACCCTTTTCCTTTACATTCTTAGCTGTCAAGGGAGACGCAGACCCCCATCCTCTCTTCCCCTGAGCATACCACACATTGCTTCTGCTCAGGAATGCCTTCTGCACGTAGCCCAGTACTCCTGGGTCCCCCACAGAAATTGTGTGGTCTCAGCTCACTCTACACCATCCACTTACTCTGGACTCACACGTTCTCTCTGCCTGTTTCTTCTTACTTGTTTCTTATTTCTCCTTTGGAACTCTTAACACCTCTTCAGAGCTTTAGTTCTATTAAATTCTTTCTGAGACAATTCAGAAAATCCTAGCCTCCAGCTCATTGCTTCAATACATTGTTTCTTCTTTAAAAACCAAATGTAGCGTAAGCATTTGTTCAATTCATTTCAGTGTGTTTAGGCCTCAGAAAGGAAAGTTCTGAAATAGGGGCCAGGAAATTTTGGGTTTTGTTTCCATGGAGCCTTCTTTTATCCTGTATCCTAGAATTTACTCTGTGTAGGTTCGTCTTCTTCTGGTTCTTCTCCCCCTTTGCCCACTGAATGGTCCATGGAACAAATGATTCAATTTAAATGCTCAAATGCAAATAAAAAATAAATAAATGCTCAAATGCATTCTCACTTTACTTAATTTACAATTTTTTTTTTTTTTAATTTTGAAGTTTAAACAACCACTTCATCTCTATAGCTTGCAGTCCTGTGATTTGTAAAGTTCTGGCATTCACAGATGTTGAGAGAGATGTGAGCCTGGAACTTTATTTATTTATTTATTTATTTATTTGTATTTTAGGGAATGGTCTACAGGGTGGGTCTCACTACTGGATCGGACTCATAATGATCCACCTGTTTACAGCCTCCCAAGAGCTGGGATTACAGGAGCACGCCACCATGCACAGTCTCAATTGCTATCTCAGCATGCCAGGGGGATAGGACTGAGAGGGCAGGCCCAGGGATGTAACACCCAGCCCCTGTGCCTGCTTGCAGGTGCTTTAATCTGCTGAGTTCTTTGGCTGGCCACCCTGCCTGGAACTATTATCCATGTTTCTAGATACTATGTTTCTAAAACTATTGATTTTCAGAAATAAAAATTTCAGTTTTGATTTCTACTAATATAATGTAGTTATCCCCTCCTCACAAAGTGGAACTTTTGTCAGGGTGAAAAAATTTTTTGTTAAGAAAGTATATCGGAGCCAGCCAGATAGCTCAGTGGACTAAAGCACTTGTTTAGGCAGAGCTCAGAGGCCGGGGTTCAATCCCGACATGTTGCGCTGGCCCCGCCCTGGAGCTCACTGAGAGCTCGATTGAGACTGGGTGTGGTGATATGTGCCTGTGATCCCAATGTGTGTGAGGCTGAAAACAGGAGAAAGTAAGACCCTGTAGACCTTGTAGACCCCATACTAAATACACTAAAAAAAAAGAAAGTACTTTGATGCCACTGATACATTTAACATCGAGCATCATCTCAGGACATTTTTCTATTTTCAAAGGTTGTTTTACTTTCTGTACAGACAAATCCTGACTCTGTCTCTATGACTCCATATTAACCACTCTGTGACTTATTTTCCTTCTGCTAAAAACAAAATCAAAGGGGTAATACCTCAAGTGTTTGTTCCCAAGAACACATAATAGGAATCATCGTGGCGCTCAGTAAATATAAACTGCTGCACGAGTACTACTAAATCAGCCCACTGAGGTGTGTGCATAAGCTCTTCTCCTCTGATTTCCTGGTTAATGTATTAAATTGTGGCCAGAGGTTAGATTCTGTAAGGAAAGTCCGAACAGATGAATTTGTTTCTCTGAGTACCCAGAGCTTTCAAAGGCAAAGCTTACACTGATGAGATGCAGCATGGTTTTATTTATTTCTTTTGTTATCAATGACAATGTGTCTGCGAAAGCAAGCATCTCTGATACACAGAAATAGCCTCTCCTCTGGCCCAATGGTTAACTCTGACTCCTTTCTAGTACCTAAAGAAGTGTTTGGTTGGTCTTGAAGACTTACAGGCTTGAAAGAGGTTCTCACCAATTCACATTCTGATGCAGTGCTACAGCAGGCAACAGTGGGCTTTGACTGTCTCACCCACTGCGGTTCTGACCGCCAGAAGAGGAAACTATGGTGCCCACTGTCTCCCAAGACCTCCCTCTGATTATCACAGCCACTGTTCATGCTTATCTTATTTTTCCAAAATCTCAAAGTTCTGGCATTTGATGCCTGTGATATTATTAGATGGTTATTTCTACTTTATAATTTGTTATTATTTTCTAATAAAGACATGTGATACATATGATAGTACAGATAAATGGCTGAGTGTAGGAGATACTTCCAGGTCCTCGTCTCGATCCAAGAAGCCAATATTTGTAATGCCAAAGTTACGTTATTGGAATCCCTTCAAGTTGATTCCAATCTACCACTTTCAATGCAACCCATGGTGAAAGTAAAGATACTAAATTATATTTTCAAGCACTGGGGAGTCAAGGGGCTCTAAGTTCAGCCATGAAGATGGCTTTGTGGAACCAAGAGAGAGACGCAGGGCCTCACTCGGTTTTTATTCAGTGGGGGAGTGGCTTGCAGAGGATTGACTGAAAATTGTGAGAAGTAGGTGACCATTGTGAGCTGAGCTAGGTGGGTGTCCTACATTTACCTCTGCCATATGCAGAGAGGATATGCAGAGAGAGTAATCTGCATTATACTATTATGCCATAGAAATAGCATCTAATGTTTTTGGGGGTCTGGTGCTTCAGCTCTGATGTAGTCTTTCAAGCCCCAGGAAGTCATAGCCTCTATTTCAAGGCTCAATCCCAGCTGGCAGTGCGGTACATTAGCTCTACCATCCTATCTTGACCCGGCTCACATTGAAGAGCAGCAGGTTTACCAGGGAAACATACATACCACCTTCAAAGACTATCACCAGCACCTCAGCTAGACCAATACACATTGCTTAAGGCCAATTGAAGGATAAACAGAAGTCCTAGCCAGCTCTGTATATAACAATATGAGGAAATAGGGTCAGGTTCAGTCAAAATGGAGACAGTTGCTCTTCTTTCAAGGAAAGCTGCTCAGATCAGGTGGTCCTCCACAGTTCCCCCTTCTTTGTTTTGAAGAAGCTGGAGAAGTGTCAGTTCTGTCCGTATAACCCATAGCTGTTGTTGGGCTGAGAATCCTCCATGACACACTTTAATGAGAAGGATTATAAACAAAAGAATGAGAACACCAATTCCAGTATAAAACCAAAAGTGGCCCTTGAGATATGCAAATGATTCAATTGTTCTATAGCATCAGATGATCCTCCACAGCTGAGCACCCTAGTTCACAGAGGAGGAGGAAGTACCAGGGTTAGCTTATTTTCTATGTATTTCTATACTGTCTCTGTGAAACTTTTTTTTTTTTTTTTTTTTTTTTTTTTTTTTTTTTTTTTTTTTTTTTGCTGGCTCAGCCCGCCATAGGGCAAGGGCTCACGTGGCATGTGGTACTTGGGATGGAACATAGATCCCTGCACTTGTCTAAGCTTGCCTAAGCAGGCGCTTTAATCTGCTGAGTTATCTTATCTGCCCCCTGAATTTTAATGCTCTATTTTTCCTATGTGGCATGCTTTGGGAAATATATCTATTTCAAGTATCAGATAAATATGGATGGATGGTTTAATCAATTTTTGTATGTGTGTTTCAGTTTCAGATACAAAGACTGACTATATAGTTCAGGCTGGCTTTAAACTCACTATGTGGCTTATAACTCACAGTGGTCCTCCTGCCTCAGTGTCCTGAGTGGCAGGATTATAGGTGTGCATCACCATATTATAAAACAATAATTTGTTATGAGTGGTGGTGCACACCTACAATCCCGCCACTCACAGCAAATTATTGTTTTTATAATTGAGAATATTAAAATATTTTCTTGATTGAAGTGCCTGCAAGCAGGCTCATGGGTCAGGGGTTTGATCCTTGGGCCTGTGGTACCGGCCCCACCCCTAGGGTGCACTGAGACAGTGATTGAGATTGGGCGCAGTGGTGCACACCTGTAATCCCAGCACTTGGGAGGCTGTAAACAGGAGAATCACTACCAGTCCAATCTAGTAGTGAGACCCTGAACACCCTGTAGACTCTTCCCTAAAAATACAGAAAAAAAAAAAAACCCTTTAGATTTAGGGCAGCTATTTGATTTTGATCATTTAAAATTTTGATGTCATCTACTAACCTAAAGCAATAATACTGATTCAGATGGGTCATGTATTTTCAATAAGTCTTCCCACATTTAGGGCTAAGCCTGGCTGAAGATGAATAACAGGTGTGTAGGATCAAGAAGGATGAGATGACTTAAAGTTTCCACATTCACAGGATTATAGGAACCAGTTGGGCTCTATTCTCATAGGATGAGAAGGTAGAGCCGTGAAGATTACAGAACTTGCCAAGATGATCAGGTAGTCTGGATTCTGAACTTACTTGAATGTTTCATTGGATGAGAAAATAGTAAATGAATATAAAGAGCAGATTTTATTCCATTTCTATGAAAAGCAGAGTTGAGCAGTATTAATATTCTGCCTAAAACAAAATCAACCCTGTATCCTCAATTTCCTATATCGCCTTCACTTTTACTTTTCTGGCCGCTTTTCTTCCCTAATGTCTCCTCGGGTCACTCCCTGCATCTGCCACTGCCAGTTCCTCAATCAATGATAATTAGCATCAGTTCCCTGTGGCTCTTCCTGGATTTTTTTCCAACAGAATAGTAATTTTTTAATGTTTTCTACTGCTTTAATTTTCACTGCTGTTTTAAAATCTTCATTAACTTTAATGAAGCTTTCCCAAGGCTTAAATACCTGTAAAACTTTCTACAGACTTAATCATTTGATTTGTCTGCTCAGCTTTTCCAGCCTTACCCAGTTTGAAGACTGCTAAACCTAAAATTGAATTGGAGGTGATGTGATCACGGAAGGACAAGAAATGATGGCACATTTTGGTGAAATGAATGATGACTTTTGCTTGAAAAGACCTTGCACTCTTTGTGTTTCATGCTGATAAGCAGCTAATAATTTTAAATGTCTTAATTTTAGATTTATCAAGACGTTCGTAGTTTTCAAGTTCACATAAATACTGGGTGCAAGTTTATCCAGCCTAGAAGAAAATGTAACTCTCATGGTTCGTCGCACATTTTGTTGCTTACTTAAGCAAATTTCCTTGACTTTAATTCTGTAGACCATTAATTATCTTCTTAAACAAGCCCTAATCTTTCTGATTAACAATTTGGAATTAAAGGTTGATTTTAAAGATAGAGTATTGCATTTTTATGCCACTTAGAAAGAAACTGAAGCTTCCTTAAATTTGTGGAGCTGGATACCAGCAGAGCCCTGGAGGATCCTAGAGATTTGGCTGGTTTGGAATTTGTCCACACAGTGATCACCATGGGTGTCCACTATGAACAATAAACATGCCCATTGGTCTAAAAAATCACTCTGGTCATCCCATCATTTTTGACCAGCTGAGCCTGCCCTGAGGGTGGGACTGGCATGGCCTGTAGTGACGGAGATCAAACCAGGGTCCCCTGTACCTGCTTAAGCTTGCATGAGCAGGCACTTTAGAAGCCTGAGCTATCTCACTGACCCTGGTCATTCCATCTTAACAGATATGGAGGAAGAATAAAAATATACACACACAGTTCCTTAGGTCCGCAGTTATTTCATGAAATGGTAATAGAAGTTTACTTTAACTGTAACAGACGACATTTTTCCTTGGCTCTAGCAAATTTGTAAGTCTCTTAGGACCCTGATCCATGAGACCTAGAACTTTGCCTTTCTTCCTTTTAAACTCAGTTGTTGTTTATATTTTGTTGCACAGGATCCACCACAGCTTTTAATGGACACCTTTACATTTTCTGAGGTTGCCCTGGGCTCAGTTGCTTCCCTTTCTTCCCTATAATGTGTATTAGCAGGGTAGGCTCTGTTAGTACTTTTGAGGAAGATAAATAGAAATATAGATTGCTTTTTGATTAGGAAGAAAACAACTCTATTGAACTGAACTGAATTAAAATAAATATCTGATGTCTACACGAGGACTCTTCTCATAGATTATTTGCTGTGAATTATTATTTTTACTGGGCTTTGTGGCTTTGGAGATTTCCATATGAAACATAATCTTTTTTTTTTTTTTCATTGTAAGCCATACAGGCTGCTGAAAAGTGCAGCACTTTGATATGGTAAGATTTATGTGCTTTTAGAAACTGTAATTCTCATCTATACAATCAATGTAATTGCCTCCTTATTTCTGCTGGAGTTACTGTATTTAATATAATTTGAAGTAAAATGAGTTATTTTGATGCAATTGAAATGAGTTTTATCTTCAGGGTGTCATTAAGGGTTAGACAGTGTTCCTGGGATTAATCAGTAACTAAGATGCATGTTGCTGGGGAAAATTGTTCTCTAAAGCTGCGGTGATTCCTGAGGTTGGTAAGGAGACTTATAGATCGAGTGCTGTGTCTGTTAGGTCAAAAGCATAAGGAATCCTCAGTTATCTCCCATCCTCTGGCTCTGTCATATCATCTAGATAGTCCCATTTGGAATCCACATTTCTACATATAAGCAAATCTAGTCCAATATATTTAGGAAATGCACTAACTTAACTCTGAAAATTCTAAGTCTATGAGCATGAATCTGCTCTACGGTAGCCGCTTCTTAAATGATTTGAAATTGAAGTTCACAAATGATGTTGTCTTTGGGAGAATGCCATAGGAGTATAGATAACCTACTAGCAAATCTAGTGAGTGTATGATTTTCCCATATATATCCTTCTAGTCCTTTCTATTAATCACATATTGAGCAGCAAGGTCACTCTCCCTCTTTGTTAATCTAGAGGAATTTTTTAATCATAGTACTTTTTTTGGTTTGAGATTATCTGTATGTTTGAAATCATGGAGTCTGTAAATGCCCAACTTTTTTGAATCTACCAAAAAATTCATTCCTGTTTGAGAACCACAATTACATGTAGTCATTTGGGAAAACAGCTAGATCACATTTTTGGCTTTTGGTATTCAGCTATTGAATCTGTTCTGTCAGATAGTCCTATCATACACATCCTTCTATTTAGAGATATGACAGGAGCCAAGTAAAAGAAATGTCAGATTGCAGAGCAGCCTAGGGTGTGAGGGTGTTACCATTGCAAGTGATTAATTTGCAAACTGGGCAGTTATTTTTGTACAGAAACTCCATGTGCCTGGCACTGCATTACATTAGTATCAGAGAAAAACAAAACAGATTTCTCATAATCCTTATAAAAATCAAACAAGCAGGATAGATAATAAACAATCTTTTCAAGAAAGAGGTAATTTCCAATTGTAACAGGTTGCCTTGGCTATTATGGCTCTTGAAGTTCTGGCAGTTGGGGCAGTGGAGGCTGCAAGGGAATAGAGAGATAAAGGAGACAAAAAGCTGAGATCAGGTAGAGCCCTCTCTCTAGCTGGGAGGAAGGAACTGATCAAGGACTGCAGAGAACATTTATACACTTGGCAGGCTGATGTCAATTTCAACCTCTTTGCCTAGAAACTTGTTTGTGAGTTGGAGCAGCTTGCCTGTAGCGCCCTCTGTTCTCCGATTGCCTTCATCACATACTCCCTGGTGTGATGGATCCCCAGCTTTAGCTGCTCCCCATAACAGATATAAGATGATAATAGAAAGTATAAGGAAACTTCATTGTCATTGGTAGAGTCAAAAGCTCTCAATGAAATTTAGAATGAGATCACATTAGGTCATATTACATTGCATACCTGACAAAGGAAGCAGCATTGTGTTAATGTCCTATAAGTCCATCTCTTCACGCCCTTGAGAAGGGTTCTGGTGAATTCAGTGGGGAAAGAAGAACAGAGAGGGTAGCTAGAGAGGTACCCAGAATCCAGACTTTTCATCACTTTGGAAATGACAGTAAGGATTTTGAACTCTTTCTATGTGCAATGGCATGCTATTGAGAAAATTTCAATAAGGGGATAACACGATTTTTCATGCTAGAAGTCTATTTTGCAAAGAGTATGCATTGGAATAGACCAAGGTAGAAAAAAGATCGGTAATTATAGAAACAGATGTTTTCTTTCTTTTTGCACTAAGTGATTTGATTTAGATCAGTGACAAATGGAGATATTTAAATGAATGAACAAATTCAAGATATATATATAGATCTATCTATCTATCTATCTATCTATCTATCTATCTATCTATCTATATAAACACTCAATGATGATATCAGGTTCTTTATGTAAAAAAAATTGTGATGGTGTTGACAGATGCTGAGATACAAATGATTTGAATGATTTGGGTTATGGATAGAAGAGATCTTTTTAGGTCTATGCATGAAATGACTGTGAAATATCTGAGAATGTCCAGGGCAGAACTGAATAGATTAATCTGAAATTTGAAAAGAGAAAAACTGAATTAGATATTTGACTGCTATGTCAGTTAGGAATTTCAGTTGTGAAAAATAAAAGTCAAATATGTATAAATCATCCCCAAAAGAGACTTACTAAAACATACTGGGAAGTGCATGAACTTCCCAGTAGAACCTATTGGAACCAGGGGCCTAGAATCCTCCTATAGAAACCATCCAGGAAAGCAGTGTTGCTGTCACCCCTAGGCGAAGTCACAGTGGTTTGCAGTGTGTTGTATATGAGCCATGAGCATTTAGCACAAAGGACTATGTTGTTCCATGAAATGCAAGATAAACAAATAACTAAGAAAGACTAATATCAGGAATATCACCAATTACGAAAAGTAGGAACTATAGGATCCTTGCTACATGTCAAGAACAAAATCAACTACTTTTTATGGATTATATCATTTAATCACCACAAAAACTTTATGGAGAGAGATAGTGGATATCCTTATTTTGTTGCTAAAAATGTATAACATTTGATAGATATAATCAGTGTTTAGTCACCTTTAAATTCAGATATACCTCATGTTCAAGAGCTCATTCTTTTATAAGTATGTGGGCAGTATCCTATAGCTGGAAAGACCATGAAAATGCGAAGTAAGTGTTTTGTGACCTTTAAAAGTATATCAATCAGCTTTCTGACACCAGTAAAAATACCTGAAATAATTAGTTTGTTTTAATTTAATATTTTTATTTTAAAGAGGACAAATATAAAATTAACAATAAGGTAAAGTTTCAAAATAGGAAGGACAGCAGGACAGTTGCAATAAGTGATACATGGCGATCGTTGTCTGCCTAGGAGGTCTTCATCTATAGGGGACTCAGCACACAGTTAGCCAGGATACAGGCTTGAGATCTTCCCTAAAGAATATTAGCACAGAACTTTCTTTTCAGTGAACTAAGAGAAACTACCTGTATAACTAGTTTAACTATCTTGTGTACAAGTTATAGTTATATCTTGTCTAAACAACATTAGTACAAAACTTTCTTTTCATTGAACTAAGCGAAAGTAGCTGTATATCTATCCTATCTTATATATGCATATATTATTTTTCACTACAGAATGGTCCTCTATTTATATCCCTCTCTTTTGTTTTGTTTTGTCAGAGATGGGTGTTCAACTGCAGTTATGGAAGTTGCATTTGGAGGAGACTTCAGACAGATAAATAAGCTTAACTGTCTCTATTACAGGGTAATAATATCATTAAGTGTCTCTTCTGAATGTTTAACAACTAAAGTTTGCAGACCAAAAATTAGAAAAATTGAGGGGCTACAAGGAGAGCCAGTATTTTGGTCTTAGCCCTTCAAGGTCAGTGAGGATTCAGGACATAAGAGAACCTGTGCTGAGAAATCCTATAACTCAGTGGTGTCCCAAATTTTCTGATCAAGGAGATTATGCAGCAACAGAGGAAAGTGATCGAGGATGCATAGTGTGCTTAAGGAGAGTCACCTAGAGAGAAAAAATTCTCTCAGGCTTTCACAGAAAGAAAATTGGTCAAACAATGGCCATGACTCATCCAGATGGCTAACACTGATGAAAGATCTATAAGGTGCTGTACACGGTTTCAGGGTGAATCCTGAGGGGATTCGACTGATCTTGTCAGATACAAAAGTTACATTTTTAGTTATATATGTCTTGCTTTAACTTGGTCTTAACCATCCAGCAGAAAAGTATAACCGCAAGGTATAAAAGTAATGCCATGTTAATAGCTGAGCTGTAAAAGGCTCAGGTCTACAACTTCTGACAATTGCCAATTCTGCTGATAACCCAGTACTATTATGGACTACTGGACTATTTTGCTGAATTCAAGTACCTACAATCTTTAGACTGGCTTCAAGTATGTAAAGGTCCTTTAGTGTGGGATTATCTTTTCGTAGAGTAGGTTCTTTCTCTGTTTGAGCTGGAGAGAGACGTGAGGGATGGGAACATTACACTGATATTTTATTTGTGATGTAAATTAGGGAATATGCTTTATGACTCTATTTTTCTCAGTGAAGTAGAAGATATAAACATCTTCAGAGGCAAGGGCTTACCAAATAACTCAGTGGATTAAAGTGCCTGCAAGCAGACAAAGGGGCAGGCACAGAGGTCAGGGGTTCAATCCCTGGGCCTGCCTTGCTGGCCCCGATACCAGGGCGCACTGAGGTGGCAATTGAGACTGAGCGTGGTGATGAGCGCCTGTATTCACAGCCCTTGAGAGACTGTAAACAGGCAGATCACTATGAGTCCAATTTAGTAGTGAGACCCTGAACTCCCTGTAGACCCTTCTCTAAAAGGAACGATACAAAAATAAACACCTCTGAGGCAAAAGAAATGGGGAGATAGTTTGAGATTGATTAAAAAGATTATGGATGTTTATGTTGAGCACATTAAGAAAAATAAGTGACTGGGGTGCAGCTGAAGTTTCTCTTGATATCAAAGACCATAAAATGAAGGTGGTATTCATCAGAGAATTCTTGACCTTTTCCTTTTTCTTTCTCCAAGACATTTTCAATCTCTGAATCTGGGTAGAATGTGGAGATTGGAGGCTGAATAAGGTTCAGAGTTGGGTGACTTTGTCATCCTCACAGAGAAGGATTCTCCAGTTTAGGAAACTAGAAGTCTACTGTAATACCTTTTGGGTTGTTGACTGCACCACCTGGGATCATTCCTACCATCACAGAGAGCATATGACCCACGTTGTGAGACTTATGCTCCAATCATATGGTAATGACAGAAAAACACAGGTATTTGTAGTGCAAAAACTAAGGGTATCTCACTAAAGACGGTCCACTGAGCTTTCTTTGCAAAAGTTTTTCCTTATTTACCTCCCTATCTCTGGACAGACACCCATACATTAATTATTCAACCTAGTTCCTCCATTGCTTTGAGGAATTAATGTATTTTGAATGTGTGTAGATCAGATTCTAGTTTGTAGTCAATATGATGTAAATGCTATAGTAAAATAAATAGTACCTGATAGTATATATAGTACATATATGAAAAATAAGCAAATGTTTCTGTTATTTATCTTTTTTAATGAAAATAATTAAGATATTTTGTTTTGATTGTACACTTTCAGACAAAATACTTATATAAAGTATATTCAAAACTAAAACATTTGTTAAATCTGCTCATTTTTTTTTTTTCTGGTGGACCTGGGGATTGAACACAGGCCCTTGTGCTTGTCAGAGAAGTGCTTATTCTAGTGAGCCATCTCTCTCTCCTTGCTCACTTTTATTTATTTATATACTAAGGGTTAGTGTCAGTCTATTAAAGCTTGTCCTTAACAACCAGATTCTTGCTGTGAGACCTGAATATTAAACAGAAATAAAATTCTGTGTTGCCAATTGTTCTTTCCATACTGTAGAAGATAGAAAGCATTTGGAAATTATCCATAATACATAATACTTGAATGATAGATTTAGCACCCCAGAATAGGGGTATTTAGGCAGCATTCTTTTGCAAGTCAAGTGCCAGCTTTGCACTGAAAAGTAACTAATATTTTCATGAGCTTTTGATTGAATAGGATAATTTTCAAGAGGGGGGAATCATCTTTTGCAATGTGCTTATGTGCTTAGGGAGATATAATTTCTGTGCACAGAAAACACCGCCATATGGCCATGATAGAAGACATTTTTAATCCTTGAAAATTAGATCTTAATGTAGAAAATGCAAGGGATGATGTGAGTTCTCATACTTTGTCTACATTCCTTCTAAAAACTCAACTAAATTATGATGAAAAGGGGGGAGATATATTAGCAGAGTATGAGGCTGCTATTGATATGAGTGAATTGTGATTAAAACTTTAAATTTACCTGTGACGTATATTGCTATAGAATTTCATTAGACAGGTACACTTCAAACTGATTGATTTGCAACTGGCCTTTAGAGACAAAATTTAGAATTCTAACATCATGTTAAAACGCCGTCTAATGAAAGCATTTCCTTAATAAGCATATTTTTGGAAAAGAATAATATATTAAGCCAGGCATGGTGGTGCACGCCTATAATTCTGGCACTCAGAAGGCTGAGACAGGAGGGTTGTTGTATGTTGAAGACCAGCCTGAGCTACAAAGTGAGCTCAAGGCTGGCCCGGACTGCATTGCAAGACCCTGTCTCAAAAAATAAAAATAAAAAAGAATAAAAAGAATTATATATTAAAATCACATTACTTTACCAAAGCCAATTTCTATATATGTATACCAATTGTTTCATTTGACCTGATTCGGTTGTGCCATGATCCCAAGTCCAGTGTAAGCCTCCATCACATTCACAGCCATGCACGGAGCATGACCTTTGGCTTCGGGCAGTAGGGTGACTTCCCTTTCAAAACTCTGCCAGTGATCTTGACTCCTTTCCACATCTTACTATTGATAGGATAACTTCATGGCATATCATGTAGCACCAGGATTTGCTTGCATTTTGTGTTTGTTTAAATTCAGTTTTCCCACAGCATAAGTAGATATTGCTGGATATTAAACAGTTCCCTTGGAACATCAGCTGGAAGCTTTTGACAGTGACTGACCCCAGTCTTTGGCTGTAACCATGTGTGGTTTGTATCTCATGCAGTCATGGGGCGGCTTCTAGAGCTTGTGATTGATTACTGTGGGTGTGGATGCTGCACCTGCCCTGGGGCAGGTAGTTTGCATTACAATGTAAGGGAGGGAGAGAAGCTAGCTAGCCGCCTGAGCTGCTGCCACTCCCTATGCTCTCTTGCTTTTTGCCACCAGGATGAAAGGTTGCCCTCCGCCATATGCCACTCTGCCTTGGAGCCAGCTGAGTATGGACTGAAACCTCCAGTAACTGCGAGCTAAATAAACCTTTCTTTCCTTCATTTTGGGTGTTGAGTATTTGTCCCCACAATGAGAGAAGAGTAACGGGAGACAATAAGCCTTAGTGTAAAAAATTATGGAACTTCCTAATATTTGAAAGTTCTGTGATTCATTCCAAGATGTTTGATAATTTGTATTACTTTTAACTGTCACATGTGTTTTAGGTGATTTTATTCTTTGAACACCTACGCATATATAAACATTATATAAGTATATACATAATGTACATATATATAAACATAGTTTCTTAGTGTTTATGCTTATTAATGTGTGTTTGGACCTAAGTTTTACACTCATCTTAGTGAGTGGTGCATGTACTTAACATATCTTGTTAATTTTTATTTTCCTTGCTTTCTCTTCCTCCTCACTCTCTCTGTCTCTAAGTCTCCTTTTTCTGTTATCATTATCATTAGTTTATGTTTATGGCAAGTAAAGATTATACTCATTTGGGGTAGTTGCTACATGTACATGAAACATTTTAAATTATTTTACTTCCCTTTCCCTCTTCACCACTCTCACCCCTCTGTCTCTTGGTGCCCTTTTCATTTGCAGAAATATCTATCTATCCAGTGCCCTTCTATTAAACTTGTAGTTTGCTCTTTATTTATGTATTGGATTGCTCAAATGAGAAGAAAAATATAATGCTTAAGATTGTATGTCTAGTTTTTTTCACTTAAACTATGTTTTCAAAGGGCACTCATTTTTCCTGCACGTCTCCAATTTATACTTCTTTATAGCCTAGTAGCATTCCATTATATGTAAATACAATTTTTATTCATTTGCCTGTTGATGGACACACAGACTGCTTCCAAGATTTAGCTATTATGGATTATGCTTTTACAAACACTGAAATGTATGTGCTATAGATACTGGTATGAGTGTAACTACACCAGCAATTGTTGTCTTAATGCCCTCCCTCTTCCTTCCTTCCTTCTTTCCTTCCTTCCTTCCTTCCTTCCTTCCTTCCTTCCTTCCTTCCTTCCTTCCTTCCTTCCTTCTTTCCTTTTTGTACCTGGGATTGCCCTTCAGATCTGGAGCTTTCCAGGAAGGCATTGTGCCCCTGAGCTACATCCCTAGTATCTGCCATTCTTTATTGTGTAAAATGAAAATTTGGTGTTATTTTGTATTATTCTAATAATCAGATATGTTTGATATTTTACATGTTTATTGATTATTTGTACTGTTTTCTTGAGAAACATCTATTCATTTCACTTCCACATACTTATTTTGATTGTTTTTTATTTTATGTAGTCTGATTTTTTTTATGTTCTTATTTGTTCTATATATTAGACCTGTGTCTAAAAAATAGGTGGCAAAATTTTTCCTGTTCTCTAAGCTATGTCTTGATTGTTTCCTTTGCTGTGCCAGAGTTTTAATTTTACAAAATCCCATTTGTTGACTATTATTGTTATGTCTTATGCAATTGGAGTTCTGTTTAAAAAGTCCTTACCTACACTAATGATAATGTTTCCCCATTTTATATTCCAGTAGGTTAAGCATTTTTGTTTTAGCATTTAGATCTTTGATCTCTTTTAAATTTAGTATATTGTGAGAGATAAGAGATCATCTTCAATTTTCTACACATGAGTAACTATTTTCCCAGCCCCATTGGCTAGAGATTGTCTTCACTCACACTTGTTTTGGGCCCCTTGTTAAAGATCCAGTTGCTGAATGAGACTAGGGCTGCTCTATGCGCTCCTTTGTGTTCCACTGATGCAGAGGCCTTTTTGTAGCAATACCATGCCACCTTCATCACTGTAGTCTTGAACTATAACTTGAAATCAAGTATTGTGATGTCTCCTGCTCTGTTCTTTCTTTCCAGGGTTGCTTTTGTTATTTGGGGTTCTTTTATTATTGCATATCTGAATTCCTTTAGTTCTGTGGTCAATGCTGTAGGTATTTTGATTGGGATGAATCAAATCTATATATTGCTTTTGGGAGAAGGGCCAATTTTACAATATTAGTTCTGTTTATCCAAGAATAAGACATATCTTTTCATTTTTTATGTCATCTTCAATCTTTTTCAGAGTACTATTGTTTTTATTGCAAAGGTCTTTTAATTGTTGAGTTAAATTAAATGCTTGATGTTTAATTTTTCTTCATGCTTTTGTGAGTGGTATTATTTTCCCCATTTCATTTTCTGTAAGTTCATTGTTGTGCACCATTTTAATTACATGTGTGTATCTTCTTTCTTAGAAATTGGAAAATACTCGATTTCGGATTTAAAGAAAATATGAATGTACATTTGTTCCTCCGTGGTGATTCATTGTTCTAAGCAGTAACCACTCATAATTGTACCTAAAAGTTATGTAGTGGTCCTTATGTGTCAGGCATAATTCTTAGTGTTTACTGAAGTAATTTTCTCAAGATTAAATAGTTATTAGGTGGCGGAATGGGAAAACAATTTTTGGGCTGGGGAGATGGCTCAGTAGAAGGGCTGGGGAGATGGCTCAGTAGAATATGTGCTTGCCTGGCAAATGCAAGGGCCTAAGTTCAATCCCCGGTTCTGAAAAAAAAAAAAAAAATTCTTTGCGCTAAACTATATCCCCAGTACTTGATTTGTTTTTTGAAATGTGGTCTTGATATACCACTAAGTTTCCCAGACTAGGCTCAAACTTGGAATTCACTTACAGCATCCCAGAATGTTGCAATCATATGTGTGTGCCACACTCCCAGCTTCCTTTTGACCAGCAGCATTATTGTCTGTTATTGAAGATTTGTTTCCTTCAGTTCAATCACCATCTTGTTTACTGCTTCTCTGGTTGAAAATTGCATCATAATCTCAACTTTTTAAAAACAGTTTGAATCACAAGGATAGAAATATAAAGTTCAATCATGTATGGCATGACCAGCGACAGCAACATTACTGTGATGGTCTCTGAAAGTGAAACTAATACTTATAACAAAGAACCAAGTTACGCAAGCTTCCCCTGATGGCTGCTGGAAATATGATGTTGGCATAAGAGAAGAAAACATTGCCAGCTATTCTTCAGACAGAGGTTTACCTGGAATATCTTAAATATATAAATAATTGAAAATAACTAGAATTTATGCAAAAGACAAAAAAAAAAAAATGAAAGTCCCCATGAAGAAGTGGGCAAGTGAAATGAACAGCCATTTTACAGAAAATATACAAATGACCATGAAACATATGAAAAATGTTCTTTAGATAAATGAACATTTCTCTGACTGTTAGAAAAAGGCAAACTAAGATAAATCTAAGAGTTCATCTTACACTAGAAAGAACAGAAACTATCAAGAAATCAAAGAATAACACTGGCATGGTTTTGGTGAAAAAGGGAACATGTTTTTGGTAGGAATGTAAAATAGTAAAGCCATTACAGAAATCAGTATGAAGATATCTCAAAGAATTGAAATTAGAAATTCCTCCTGACCTAGGTTTTCTCCTTCCAGTTATCTTCCCCCAAAAGTTAAAGATACCATATTACAGTGATACACGAATACCTATGGTTATAGCAGTAAAATCCACTATAGAGAAATCCTGTAAGCATCTTTTATGCCCATCAAGAGATACATGGATAAAAAAATGTGGTATCAATTTACAGGGGATTACTACTTAGCTATAAAGAAGAATAAATTTGAGATATTTTTAGGTAAATTATCGCCCATGAAAAATATAATGCTGAATGAAATAAAACAGATATACAGGCTTCAATACCAATTATATTTCTCATTTGAGTAAGGCAAAGTACAAATGAAGAACAAAATAAATTTCATGTACTGCAAACATGTGCTAATAAAGAGAAAAAATAAATGAAAGAGATTAAAAAAGTGTTAGTACATAGAATCTGTGCTTCTCAGACTCAGTGATCTCAATGATGGTAATAATAAGACAATTAAGAGCCACCTTTTCCTTCACTTCCTGTGTCTGACACAGTATGACAGATAAAGCTAGCACTTACCCCAACTCCATTTGTTATGTGCAGTTTAATATAATCTCATTTGCCTCTGGGCTAGCAATGTGCCCATCCGACCTCTCACTTGAGGTGGCCCTCCAGTGGTTGTAGCCAATGCAGAGTAACAGAGACAAGAACTTAAGATCAAGAAAATTTATTTTAATCTACAAAAAGAGGAATGATTTTGCCCCAAGAGAAACAAGTCCTACTTCCTCGAATATACTGTTGGTTCTCTTTTTTTTGTGCCTCCACTGGTGCGATGTACATACTGTGTGCATTTCACCTCCTTCTAGTCTAGAAGAGGTAATATATGGAATAATGAAAAGAGACCTTAAGAACAAGTAGTCATAAGTGTTCTCCTCCCAAATTCAAAGTGAAAATATGTGAAAATTGTCCCAAACAATACTTGATGCAAAAATCATAGCTTCTCAGTGAAGTTTTCTCATGCACTCAGCAGAGAAGATCTTGTTATTTCTTCCCTAAGGACTGCTCTGCGCCATTTTTCTCCATGTCACATACCAGTATTTTTTACATTTGCATGAATAATATATGTAACTTTCTTGCCAAATACAGGGAAACTGGGCTGGAGAGGTAGCTCAGCAGAATAAGTGCCTGCCTGGCAAGCGCAAGGTCCTGAGTATGATCTCTGGAACATCCATCCATCCATCCATCCATACATACATACATACATACATACATACATAAATACAGGGAAGCTTCTTGAAGCCACAGACCCTAGCCCAAGATCAGTATTCATTTTATTGCACTTCAACTGGAATTTAGTTCACAAATTTGCAGACTTTTTTTCTCTGTTTTGGGTTTAGAGCAATATACAATCAGTTTGAAAGAGTTTATGGAATTGTCACAGATCATTGCACCAGAGACAAAAGGAGCAAGTAAACAGATATAGGCTAGAGCAAATGAAAAAGTAAAGTCTTTCCATTGTAAACAGAGCACTTGAAAGTGTGGCTTGAAATTAAATATTGTTTGTATGGTAGATTTTTGGTAGTGATCAAAGGAATCAAAAATAGAGTGATCAATATATCATTTTAAGGTACTGTTTAATACTAATTTTCTTTAAAAATTACTAACAACGATATTAGAATGTATTGATCCATACAAGAGAATGAATAACATTCTTGCTTAGATGTTAACCTTCTGTGATGACATTATTCACACCATTATGTTCCTTTCATTTTGATGGGTTAATTTGATGTTTTTGTTATATGTTGCTGTAATACCCTGAGAGGTGGTGATTTATAAAGAATGGAGGTGTATTCAGTTCATAGTTCTGGATTTGAAGTTCAAGATCCAAGACCAGATGGCTGTGTTTGGTATGAATCTTGTTATGAGTAATAAGATTGTGGAAATGACAGAAAAGCAAACAGAATGTCATCTTCTTGTATAACATGGCCTCCCAGGACATGATCTAGTGCTACTTGAATGAGAACTCTTTCATGGATTGAAGAATTAATGCATTTCCTAGAATGTTTTACTAATCTCTCTTAAAGATCTAATCACTTCTCCAAGGTTCCATTTCCAAACTCAGCACAATGGCAATCAATATATGAATCTGGGGTGAGGAGAACATATTCAGGCATGTGACAAGACATGTGACAAGAAGGATCTGCATATAGCTCAGTTAAAGTGTCTCTTCTCTTGAACCAGCCCATCTGTCCATACCTCAAGTAGAGAAGCGAGTTGGGAGCTTGGGAGAGAGGAGATCAAAAAGGAAGCCAGAGGATGTGTAGGTGGATGGGGCACAAAGAAACGCTGCAGGCTTAGAAGATAAATGTGATAGGATGGCAGGAAGTGGAGAAGATGTAAGTGGTGAGAAATCAAATCACAGTGCTTCAAGTTTAGGTTCAAAACCTTCTGAAAATGTATGTGTATAAAGCCTAGTATATATTTTTATGTATTAGGAAGGATAGAGAATAGAGGGTAAGGGAGGATAGGAGATGTTAGATGGGAAATAGAGAAAGGTTGATAGTACAATACACATGCATACACACATATTTATGCATATATATATATATATATATTAGAGTAACTGATGTCCTCTCAAATATAAACCCAAAATATTAGTATTATTCTAGAAAATAAGCATATTTGTTCTTTTCCAGTTGGAAATATTTTCTCCTTATTCTCATTTATTGGCACAAAATACTGTTCCCCCTTGCCCATGACATAAAGAGTCCAGTAACAATCATAAATATCTTGACCTTTCCTTCTTATTATCCTATGAAAGAAGACACTGGGCATGAGTCTTGTAACAAGCTATCAGAGATTCCCATTAGCCCTTTTGTTTTATGAAAATTTTAAGAAGTTGTTTTTCTGTGAAATGCATTCTGATGAGTTAGGCACTAAGTGAAGCTGTTGGAAAGATTTCAGATCACACATTCTTCAACTGCTCCATCATGGCTCATGTGCTCCAGTTATGTGTTAATAATTTTCTGACATCTGAAATAACAGCCCCATTTGAGCCACATGGAGTGCTTTTATCTCAAAGGGATTCAGCTTTAAATACAGATGGGCTTGTCGGCATGGTCTAGATGACATTTTTATAACCTGTAATGTTCTTCAGCAAGATGTGGTTAATGATCCTTCACATCAACCAGCCAGAGAGCGCTTAGTTCCTGGTGGAAGGTCTCATTCACATCACAGTTTCTGAGCCCGCTGAACACAATGTTATTACTGTGGGAACTGACTAATGAGAACCTAAAGATTGCTACATTGCTCATTTTTATCCTGATTGATATTAATCTCAATGTTGTAGTTTCGGTTTGAAATCTTTCGCACTACTGTCGCCTACCCTAATTTGACCCTTTGTTTTGGAACAGCACACTTGCTTGGAGGGAAAGTTGTGTCCCCCTAGCTGTGCTTCCTCTTGCTTGACTATAACTTCAAAATGAGGTGGTCCTGCTGGAGCTTGGCTTCCAGTTATTTTATGGACCCCCTACTAAATTAATGAGACTTAACTTTTTAGAAACTACCACAACAGGTACAAACAAACCAAGAGATAAGTCTGTGGAATACTTGAAACACTATGACAGTGTCACTTGTATTTTTCCCTTTACGCCATCAGAGTGCTTGATCTCTGAGCTTTTGGTCCTAAAAGTGCTGGAAAGACATTCAATAAATGATTGTTGAGTATCTGCTTTGGGTAAGGTGCTATGTGTTGTGAAGGGAAGCTACATATACTACACTATTCAGAAAGTGAGGTAATAGATGTACTGTATGCTTGGGAAATGCACTTTCATGCAAAAGAAAATCAATGTGAGCTGCAAACAGAGTGGTAGAGCTCTTTCCAAAAGGCAGGAAAAATACCAAGGAGTTGGCATCTGGACAAGAGCTTGAAAGAGGATTTAGAGTTTCTAAGCAAAAGGAAAGAGAGACATGATTTTAGGGCTATTTGAATCACTTGAGCAACTTTAGGTGGGTGGATGCTGTCCTTGGGGGCTCCAATGTGCAGTTCCTGTGTCCACCAGGCTAGAATAGACTGTCCCATGAGATTCAGAGGCAAGTGAGGTGAAAGGGCAGTGAGGCGAAAGTAGAGTCCAAGACTGGGAGCAATTGAGCCTGGAATGCCAGCCAAATAACACAGACCTTTACCTTATTGGCATGGGAAGGTATCAGATGTTTTCAGTCATGATTCCATGCACACATCAGAGCCATCACTCCAGTTCATGGAGGAGCACAGGGACAAGTTGCAGAGTTTGTGACTTAGATCGGGTCACAGGGCCTCCAAGCCTAAAATATAAGAAAAGCATATGGTAAAATATTCAGATGTTGAGGACTACTTTGTGAAAAAACTGATATGAATATTCAGGGGTGTCTGATCTGACTTGTTGCTTATTTACTCCGCAGAACCTTAGCACCCGTAAGTACAGAAGCAAAGCAAAAGGGCGAGGTTAAACTGCTGCCTTCACAAACACCAGTCATCTGTGCTTGACAATTGGTTTTGGTCTCTTGACATGGTTTTCAGTGCTCCTTTGCATTCTGTAGTATTTGCTGCCCATCCTAAAACTCTCCTCACCTCAAATTCTCTTCCAATTCTTTGAACTATCTTTTTAAAACACCTATTTTCTGTATAGCTTATATTATCAGAAACCTTAACTCACCTAATTAATAAATAAAATTATTGGTATTACCACTTTAACATCTGAGTCAGTTAGCTTGCCAGAGAATCCTGTTGGACATTACACCTGTCTGCTGTGCCCACGTAGTTATGCAACTAGCAGGAATTCTTGGCCTTGTGGTAAAGAAGTGAGAGCAGAGCTAAAGGCCTCTGTATTGTGTAAAGTGAACCACTTTTGTTTATAGATGGAACTGCTTCCTTTAAGAGCCGTAAAAGAGGAAAGGAAAGTGTTGTTAAAATTAATGAATGATAGTTAAGCAATATTTGTCTACAAAACAGAAAAAAAGTCAGTACCTGATAAAGGTTTACTTTCAAAATATAAATGTTTTATTTGGTTTTAAAATGTCACAAGACTTTCACCTGTCAGAGAAATGTGGTACTTGGTGCTTTTATTTTAATTTATGTCTCCAAGTAGACACCCCCGTCCTGAAAAGAGCTGAAGGAAAAAAACCCCGGGAAAGAGGAGGAAAAGGAACCTAACATCACTTCTGCCAATGAGCTAAGTTTATGAAGAGTTTCATTTCTTCTGCAGGTGATCCCAAGCACGTTTGCATCACCAGACTCAGGGGAATGATTGTTCCTGTTGAATGCACCTGTAATGTAGGAATCATGTTTTTGTCCTGCTGAAATGCACCCACCTTGAGGCAGATGGTAACGACCACTTGAAAGAGCAGAGACCACTATAAACAGATTAAGTTCAGAAGTGACACAGATTATGGGAGACTTCCAGGGACTTCAAGGCAGCTAGAACATAATTACCCAAATTAAATTTGGCTGAAACAACAGGCTAATGCTTCTTCTCTAGCCACATGTTTCAGGGAGACATTAATGTTCTACATTGTAATTTGTGGTACAAAGAGAAACAAGCATTTTTCAGAAAAGGAAGTGCTTATAAGCCGTTTTTCTGTATTTGTTTTATCCCCCAACATTGGGTATTGAACACAGGGACTGCACATTTATTTACTTTCTCAGTATTTATTTATTTATTTATTTATTTATCTATCTTGAGACAGGGTCTCACTAGATCACTAAATTTCTCCGGCTGGTTTGGGCTGAGACTTGTGGATTCTCCTGCTTTAACCTCTGACAGTATTGGGACTTATATGTGCCATTGAACCTGCCTTTGTATTCATGGTTTGGTCATTTGGAATAAGTCGTTAATCATGTATG
>NW_004524736.1:2597117-2598273 GCF_000260255.1 Octodon degus | reverse complement strand
TGTGTGTGTGTGTGTGTGTGTGCACGCGCGCGCACTTATTTGTATCTTAGAATAATTTTTACGTCTCTTTTTTATATTCTAAGTATCAGTAGCTTCTCATAGACACTATTTTGATATGAAATTCCTAAAAAGAAATGATCTGAATTAGAATTTCGTATATCTATGCCCTTAGACACAGTCAATCCAGTGGAAGAAATTAAAACAGAAAATGGACTACTGCATAAAGAAATAAATATGAGATTTTTATCACAATGTTATAAATCTAATTATAGGCAAAAAGATTGATGTACTACATTATGGTGCATATGTAAAAGGAAAAATGTGAAGTCAATAAAATTACATTGGTTATTTTATGTAATGACATAGGGAGTTTTCCATGTAGAATTATATTGATAATTGGAAATGGAAGAGTTCAAAGCTGGAATGATAGTATGTTCTCATCTTAAATTGCATAGCTGTAGATACAACTAGAAAGAATATAAATCAAACAGTAATGAGTCTTGTCATTAGTAAGAAGATGCTGAATAAATACTCTTTGTTCTTTTGTTCTCTGTCTGCTTTACCTCTTCATCTGATTTTTCTTTACAAAAAATAGGAATATTTCTCTAATAGATATTGTAAGCTAAAATGAGCATTTAAAGGCAGTAAATTAAAATGCCCTATGTTTAATATATTTAAATTATTTTGTGTGATATTTGACATGATTTTGCTTTATTGTTTTCAGTGACAAAGATGAACAATCACAGGCGTTCACCTTTGAAGGCAATAGACAGGTAGAGCATGTGTACTGGAATATTGGTCCTTACATGTTGTTTTCTTGTGTTAGTTCATAGTAGGCAAGCCTATGGATCAAGATAGATGAACATTTCTCTTTCTTAGTAAGGTATTCTGATTATTAGTTATTGTAAGGTAAAATTGCAGTTTCTCCTTTAGATGTGATTGTGATTATTTCAATAACATCATTATTATTGAGATGGTAAAGAAATTTAAAAAATGGCTAAGTACAATGAAGAACGAACAAATAGAAATATAGTTAAATTGTTTTATATTGTTGAAATATAAAAGGCCATATAACACTTGGAATTGTTACTTTTTTGTTATTTTTCTTAATTTTCCATTGTATTTGAATTCTGTGGGGATATAAGAACAAAATAAT
>NW_004524736.1:2591945-2592803 GCF_000260255.1 Octodon degus | reverse complement strand
TCATTTTGGAACTTGTAGGTCATCTTTTATCAATTTAAAAAGGAATTGGAGTGTTATCTCCATTGACCTGGAGTTTCAACTTTCTAAATGAGGAATGTTACTGGTTTCATAAGTAATTTTTTTTGTGTGTGTATGTGGTGCTAGGGATTGAACTCAAGACCCTGTACTTCCCTGGCAGGTATTTATTCTACTGAGCTATCTTCCTGGCCCCATAAGTAAATTTTTGACATGTAAGTGCTTGTATGTATTTAGGAAATGTAATAGATTTCAAGAAAGTAGCACATTTATTGTGGTTGAGTAGAGTTACATTAGTCTAGCGTTCTAAGAAGTGCATCTGTGGACCAAGTGACAGCCAGCACAGTGGCCACCATCCACCTTCCTCTCTTAGTGTAGCCACATGAGAAGAGTATACATGTGCACGTGCTGCTTTGCCTGCCAATGCTAATTCTATCAAAATACTGAAGTTCTTAGGTACAGGCAGATACAAGTGTGAGAGCTATGCAAGAAACTGAAGAACAACTCAGAGCATCTTGGTGTAAAAGAACCACTAATTTTGAAAGAATATATTCTGTGAATGTGCTCAGTTTTAGTTTTATTCATAAGAGTAGATAATTGCATTAAACTTCCTTTAAACTTGGGCTTCAACAAAAAGCAAAAAAACTCAGTGATGTGGGCTTAATGCTTCTGGTGGTTACATTTTTGTTAAATGTGTTTAGAATCAGTGGATCAATTTCTCAATTAGTCAAACATAGGGAGAAATATAGAAAGCTGAAATTCACCATCAATATGAACATAAATAGCTATAGGGCATTAACTTCTTTCCAATGAGTATTCATGTTGATAAAAAGAATATGTCAA
>NW_004524736.1:2588969-2590155 GCF_000260255.1 Octodon degus | reverse complement strand
ATGGTGATGATGTTGGTGATGATGATGGTGATGGTGATGATGTTGGTGATGGTGATGGTGGTGGTGATGGTGATGGTGATGATGTTGGTGATGGTGATGGTGGTGGTGATGATGATGGTGATGGTGATGATGTTGGTGATGGTGATGGTGATGGTGATGATGTTGGTGATGGTGATGGTGATGGTGATGGTGATGGTGATGTGCCACTCTCTGAAAAGCCAAGGAGTCTAGGGGAAAAAGGTGGACCCAGGTTTGGTTCAAGGGATCCAGAAGAACTGGGCGAGGATGGAGCACGCTCTACTAAAACAATTTTGAATTTTGATCTTGTAGCAAATATGAGAGACAAATCCCTCTAGGATTTTAGGCAAGACTGAGATTGAATAGTCTAGAGCTATGGTTTGTAATGCAAAGGAAACCAAGGAGTCAGAAACCAAGATTCACAGCCTGGGGAGTCAGGAACCAATTCAGTTGATGAGTGAGAAGAGGAAAGTACCCCAAACTTAGAAAGTTTCCAAGGTAAGATCAAATAGGTTTTGTCATTTATTTCATGTGAAACTCTGAACTTGGATATGGGAATTATTGGAGCAATGAAAACAAACAAACAAAACAACAACACAACAGACAGCTAGTGAAAACCTGGGCATAAAGCATGCATTGTTTGCAAATAAATTTACCAATTATTTTAAAACAATTCTAATCACTCTCAATTCCTTAGTTTTAAAATTCAGTGTGATTTTATTAGTTAGAAGATTAGAATGACAATAGTTATTTCATCTAATAATCATGAATAATATATCCCCTTCTGCTGTAAGTAAAACCAGTGAATTTATTCCTAAATGAAATTAGTTTCTATGTAGCATTTCTATGTAGACTATAAAAAACTGAAAAACCTATAAACAGATTTAAAACTTAGAACTGTGTTAATATAAAGTAAACATTCTTTTTTGTATTGTGACAAGCATAATAGAAAATATGAGAAATTGTTCTCACTTAATTGATATAAAATCTGAGTTGAATACATTGCTCCATACAGAAACTTCATATGTACTCTATATTTATAGAAAGGAGATTTCATATGCAACAAATTATTATTTTAAGTATGTATTGAAGTATTATTTGTGCTTGTTCAAAAAACTGATTTATAAAAATGATTTAAAAGTTCACAAAACTTAAAATTAAATTGTAC
>NW_004524736.1:2587743-2588482 GCF_000260255.1 Octodon degus | reverse complement strand
TTCAAAACAGGTTAGTAGGACAGTTACAATAAATAACACATTGCATATTGTTGTCTTCGTAGTAGTTATTCATAGTATAAGATGCAGACATGGTATCTTGTCTAAACACTATTAGTACAAATCTTTCTTCTCATTGAACTAAGAGAAAATAGCTGGATATTTATCCTAACTATTTTGTATATACAGATTATATATTTTTTCACTACAAAATTGTTCTTCATTTGTATCCCCCTTTTGGTTTACTTTTGTCTGAGATGGGTATTCCATTGCAATTCAAATACATTGGATTACTTTGCTGAATTCACGCACCTATAACATTAATTCTAAAGAGTGAGAATTAAAGAACTGGCTTTTTGTAGTCAGCAGTCTCTGAGAGCTGCTTCTTCTCTTCTGTCTGCTATAATCTGAGTCCATTAGCCATTCCTAGAACATGTAGAACTTACCAAAATACACTTTCTCTTATTCTTTCTCTCAAATTTCCTAACTTTCTTACATACTGGATCAAACAAATACTTTGCTTATGCCCTAAAAAATCATGTTATAGATAGTAAAACAAGAAAAAGTGTAAACCAATTTTATTTCCCTATTAAAAATAACTTTGAGTGCATATTTTTCATATATATAGCTGCATCTTTCATCCATCTTTCTTTTCACCCATCTATTGCTATCTATCATATAATAATGAGATCTGTGTTTACTTCTAAACTTGTTTTTAAGACATAAGTAACATCATAAAATT
>NW_004524736.1:2584354-2585798 GCF_000260255.1 Octodon degus | reverse complement strand
TTTTTTTTTATTGTCTCAAATGTGTCCTTATAGGCAAATAGTATTCCATTATGTATATAGGCCACATTTCCTTTATCCAATCATCTGCTAATAGGCATACAGGCTGCTCCAAGGACATAACTATTATGAGTCATGCTGCTATAAGCATTGATGTGCATGTGTAACTGTAGATTGATGTCTTTAGCTTTCTGAGGAAGATAGAAGGGGAAGAGCTGGGCTATACATAATTTATCATTTCAGTTTTTTGAGTAATCTCCATACTGATTTCCATAATGATTGTATTAGCTTACATTCTCATCAACCATATAGGAAAGCTCCTTTTTAATTGTACCAATTCTAGCATTTATTGACTCTTTTTACTTATTTTTAAAAATTTTTATTTTTATTCTATTAACTTGTTTTTTTGTGACTGGCTCAGCAAACCCTGGAGGTAGGCTGGCAGGGCATGTGTTGTTGCCGGGATCGAACCATGGTCCTTGAGCACTTGCCTAAGCAGGCACTTTAGACCACCGAACTATCTCTCTGGCCCCTGAATTTTTATTTTTAAAAGAGACTATGAAACAGCATTATAACAGAAAAACTATAAGATACAGAATTTCACTAAAAATAATATGAATTTCACAGTATTTATTGTATTGTATAGTGTTTTCTTCAAATTAGTTGTTCATATTACCAGATAAATGCATGCAAAATTGGAAGAAGAAAGAAAAAAAAAAGAAATATGTAAGAAATTAAGAAGAGAAAAGGTCAAAGAATTTTAAAAAAAAGGAGAAAAAATAAATTAAGCACCAACTGTGCCTTTCCACAGACCATCAGAAATCCATAGTCGAGGGAGTAGGGGAAAGAGATACAGCTACATATGTAAGCAGGATGGTTTGGACAACTGTACTGCGAATGCTTTTTGACTTCTTCAGGACTGCTATTCCCTGTGGTATAAAAGGGAATCTTAGCATGGTTTAAATTTGCATTTCTATAATGGCAAAAGCTGATGAGTATTTTTCCTATATTTGTTGGTCCTTTTTATTTCTTCCTCTATGAAGTGTTTGCTCATTTCACTTGTCAATTTTTTGATTGTCATTTTTACTTTAGGTGATTTATTTTGGAGGGTTCTTTTTATGTTCTAGGTATCAGTCTTCTTTCTCAGGAATGGGTGGCAATTTTTTCCATTCCATAGGCTATCTCTTCACTCTACTAATTGATTATTTTCTAATGCAGACTTTTTAAACTTGATGTCATCCCTTTATATTGATTTTTGTTATTTTTGGTGCAATTGATTATCTGTTTAAGAAATCTTTTCTTACACCTATGATTTAAAATGTTTTACTTGTTTTGTCTTCTGGTAGCTTGACTATTTCTGTTTTAATGTTAAGACATTGTATCGATTTTGATTTTAGTATAGTATACCATGAGACATGTGCATCCAAATTCATTTCGTAAATATACA
>NW_004524736.1:2582001-2583574 GCF_000260255.1 Octodon degus | reverse complement strand
TGGCAGAGAGCAAACATAATTTGGCTTGAAAGGCAGGACACAGCATGGGTCTAAGGCGTAGGATTGTTATATATGTTCAGGCCATCCCCCCATTACCCACCTTTTCCCACTGCATTTCCTCTCTCAGCTATAAATGCTCATGTACCCATGATCCATCACCCACAAAGCCCCACCTGCAATGCACGAGGCTTTGGGGGCATGTCTAGAGACAAGTTGTGTTATGGTTTGTGCCTGGGAGTCCTCCACAAAGCCTCATGTAGTCACTGGGGTGGGTTTCTAGACTTTGATTAATTCATGATCCAATGCTGGCATTATGGGTGTGGGTGCTATACCCACCCTGGTGCAGAGAGCCTGAATGCAGTTTAGGTAAGGGTGACAGGCTTGCTCTCTGCCTCTGGTGCTCTGTCACTGCTCCTCCCTTTTTGCTCTTGCTATTTTGCTGTTTTGTGCCACCACAAACAGCTGCCCTCTGCTATGTGGCACTCTGCCTTGGAGCCAGTTGAATATGGACTGAAACCTCCACAAACTATAAGCTAAATAAATCTTTCTTTCCTTAATTTTGGGTATTAGTATTTTGTCCCAGTAACAAGAGAAAAGTAACCGAGACAAAGCATAACAATGATCAACTGTTTCGTTGATATTGTAGAAATCTGTCTTGCTTAAAACCTATTTGTGTGTTTATGTGTGCGTCTGTATGTGCATTCTTGGTTATATCCTTCAGGCTTTGAAAAGGATTGTTATTCATCAAGTAGTAGTCTACAATTGCCATATTAAATTTTTCTTTGATGGGCTGGCCAGATAGCTCAGTAGATTAAAGTGCCTGCTTAGGTAGATGCAGGGATTGGGGTTCGATCCCCTGCCTGCCATTCCGGTCCTTCCCCTGGGATGCCCTGAGATGGTGATGGTTAAGACTGGGCATGGTGGCATGCACCTGTAATCCTAGTGCTTGGGAGGCTGAAAACAGGAGGAACACTACAATTCTGACCTATGTAGTGACACCCTGTAGACCCTGTACTAAATGCATAAACAAAAAAGCCCAGTAAATTTCTCTTTGTCTAAATAATTTATTAAAATTATGAACACTTACACTTAATTATTTCTGCTAAATCATCAGAGGTTATTGATTTTTTCAAAATAAATTTTATTTTTAAATTCTGCTCATATAAATCTTATTTATTTATTTATTTATTTATTTATTTTGCTTAAGTTTCTTAGTACAACTTAAATATACATAATGATGACATTCATGATAGTTAATCTGTACCTGCAAATGATATATCTTGATAGCTCTTTTTTTCCCCTATTTCCAACTCTTCTTTTCAAAACCTCCTCCTCTACTTGTTCACAAAACTTGGCTTTCATTTTATCCTTCTTTTCTAAATTTTTTTCTTTCTAGTTGGCCCTTGCTAGTTCCCTTTTCATTTTAAACAGTTTTTCCCATTTTATAATCTTTTTTTTTTCTTTTTAAATGTATCTTGTACAGGGCCTCATTACACAGATTAGACTCCTAGTGATCCTCCTGTTTTCAGCCTCACCAGCACTGGGATTACAGGTGTGCGCCACCATGCCCCAA
>NW_004524736.1:2580783-2581341 GCF_000260255.1 Octodon degus | reverse complement strand
CCACTCTATGGGTTGTTTTTTCACTCTGTCGATGATTTCTTTTGTTGAACAAAAATATTTTAATAAGATGAGGTCCCAAAAGTTGATTATTTGTGATAATCCCTGTGCTATTGGACTTTTATTCATAAAGTCTTTGCCTACATCTATGTCTGCAAGTGCTCTACCTATTTTATCTTCCAGAAGATTTGAACCATTTGGAATTAAATTTGGTGTATGGCAATAGATATGGGTGTAGTTTTTTTTTAGTGGTTGTCATGTGGAAAACCAGCACTGGAAAGTTTTTCCAGCACTATTTATTAAAGAGGCTATCTTTCCAGTGAACTTATTCAGCCCCTTTGTCAAACATCAGGTGAGTAAATCCATCTCTAGTTGTTTGTGCATCTTATAGACAGTTCTGTTGATCCTCAGATCTTTTTGCACTTTGTTTGTTTGGCTTTTGGTTTCTGTTTGTTTGTTTCCCAGTACCATGCTGTTTTTAATAAGCAACTCTGTAATATAATTTCAAGTCAGGGATTGTGATGCCTCCTGACTTGCCTTTATTGTCAAGAATTGCTTTTG
>NW_004524736.1:2579546-2580493 GCF_000260255.1 Octodon degus | reverse complement strand
ACAATTTTTCTGTAGTTCAATGAGATATGGGAATGATATTTCAATTGGGATTCTATTAAATCTGTATAGTAATTTGGGGAATATATTTCTTCCTATGCAAGAGCAAGGGATATCTTTCCATTTTCTGATATCCCATCTGATCTCAGTTTTTCAGAGTGCTATAATGTATAGATCCTTTTTAATGTATAGATCCTTTATTTCTTTTGGTAGTTTGATTAAGGTATTTCAAGGTTTTTTTAGATGTTATTATGAAGAGTGTTGTTTCCATGATTTCTCTCACAGGGAGTTTATTTGTGCACAAGGATGCTATTCATTTTTGACTTTGTATCCAGCTACTCTACTGAATCCTGTTATCAAATTTAGATGCATTTTTTAAAAAAAATTAAATCTTTTGTTCATTTTAATGAGAAAAAATAAAATAGCAATCAAACAGTTTCAAAACAGGTTAGTATGACAGTTACAATAAGTAATACATTGCATATTGCTGTCTTTATAGTAGTTATTCATAGTATCAGATGTAGACATGATATATTGTGTAAACAATATTAGTACAAACATTTCTTCTCATTGAAATAAGAGAAAGTAGCTGTACATCTATCCTAACTATCTTGTATGTACATATATATTTTTCACCACAAAACAGTCCTTTAATTATATTCCTCTTTTTTGTTTTTTTTTTTTGTCAGAGATGGGAGTTCCACTGCAGTTAGAGAAGCTGTATTTGTAGAAGTCTTTAAAGAATCTATGTATACTTGAAGCCAGTCTAAAGATTGTAGGCACTTGAATTCAGCAAAGTAACCCAACATAGTCCAATAGTCCATACTAGTAATGGGTTATCAGCAGAACTGGCAATTGTCAGGTGTTGATGATGTGAGCCTTTACAGCTCAGCATATTAATATGGAATTACTTTTATGCCTCATGGTTATACTTTTCTGCTGGATGGTTA
>NW_004524736.1:2577409-2578572 GCF_000260255.1 Octodon degus | reverse complement strand
TTAATTAAAAAGATAAAGAGAGTAGAGTAAAAATTGATATGACATTACAAGCAGTATGCATTTAGAAGACCAAAATGACAGGCATTTCAAGCATGGTTTTAGTATTACACATTTCTATCCTCAGTATCATTGCTTAGTTCACAGATATGAGCAGAGAGAATTAGTCAGAATTCTCACCCTGACTAATTCTGTCTGCTCATTAATTTCTATTTTCAAAGACCTGATTGACATTCTTAAGACCATTGCCTTAATCATCCTACTTATATAAATGTATGGTTTTGCCCCTGCCTTATTTCCTAACTTTTCTCCTTTCTCTGTCTTTGTTGTTTAATCCTTAAGTTCTCATTTTTCATTTAACTATGTCATGCCTTTCAATTTTTATTTCTTTTTTTCAGTTCTTACACTAAGGAGACTGTATGATATTTACACATGTGGGTTTGGTTTATTTCACTTATGAGTATATCTTCAAGTTGCATTCTCTTATATAAGAAGGCTTTGAGTTGATTTTTCTTTATGGTTGAATAATACTCCATTATATAAAAGCACCACATTTTTTTCATCCATTCCTCAGGTGACAGGCATTTTTTTGTTTCCAAGATTTGGCTATCCCAAATTCTGCTACAATGAACATAGGTGCACATATATCACTATGATATGATGTTTTCAGTTCTTTTGGGAAAATTCCCAGAATGGGATAGCTGGATTGAATGGGATTTCCAGTCTGAGGTTTTGAGGAGTCTCCACATTGATTCCATAATGGTTGCAAGAGTCTATATTCCCATCAGCAACAGAGAAGGGTTTCTTTTCTCTTCAGCCTCTCCAACATTTGTTGTTGGCTGATTTTTTTATGACAGGCATTCTTTCTGGGGTGAGACCGTATCTTCGTGTTGTTTTAATTTGCATTTCATGAATGGTTAGTGATAAGGAGCACTTTTTCATGTATTTATTTGCCTCTTGTATTAGTTCCTTTGAGAAGTGTGTGTTCCTCTCAGATGCCCATTTCTGGATTGAGTCTTTAAATTTTGGGGCCCTAATGTTTTTTTATGGGTTTTTTCCTATTTTTTTTTTTTTTTTTTAGTTTTTCAACAATTCTAGAGAGAACTTTGTCTGAGTTAGTTAAGATTTAACTTAGTTAAGTTAAGATTTAACTTTGTCTTATTAGT
>NW_004524736.1:2574881-2575604 GCF_000260255.1 Octodon degus | reverse complement strand
ATCTGCCAAGACTGGGACTTTTCTTTGTCAGTATGTTTTTTATTACATTTTAAATTTCACTGGTTGTTATTGGTTATTGAGAGTTCTTATGTCTTCTTGATTCAATTTTGGGAATTTGTACCTTTCTAGGAATCTGTTGATTTCTTTTGTGTCTTTGATTCTGTGCGAGTAAAGATTGTCAAAATAGCAATGGATGATCTTCAGAATTTCCACTGGGTCTGTGGTAATTTCTCCCTTATCATTCTTTATTGCTTGAAATTGGGTTTTTTCTTTCCTCTTTTCAATGAGGTTAGCTAGGGGATTATCAATTTTATTTAATCTTTCAAAGAACCAGCTTTTTGATTCTTTAATTCTTTGTATTGTTTTGTTTGTCTCAGTTGAATTAGTTTCTGCTCTCATCTTTATGACTTCTTCCCATCTTTGGGCTTTGTATTTGCTTTCCTATTCCTTTTCTAGACGTTTGAGGTGTACCGTTAGGGTATTTCTTTATTCCTGTTCTTTTTCTTAATGTGTGAATTCACAGCTATAAATTTTCCTATAAGAACTGCTTTCATAATTTCTGCATCCCAGAAATTCTGATGAGTTGTACTTAAATTTTCATTGAATTGTACATATTGTTTAATTTCATCAATAACTTTTGGTTGCTGAGGAGGGTATTGTTTAATTTCCATGTATTTATGGGTTTTTTATGGTTTCTTTTGTCATTTGTTTCCAGTTTTATTG
>NW_004524736.1:2548810-2561697 GCF_000260255.1 Octodon degus | reverse complement strand
ACACACACACACACACACACACACACACACACACACACACATTTCCTGATACAGATGCTCATCACTTCTAAGGAACAGAGATCACTAAAGCATAGTCCTTCTTATAGAATCATGTATCCATATTCTTAGTACAGATCATTCCATGTACCTCAAAGAAATAGCCAAAGGTTCCAATTGTATCAGATAAAGAAAGCTTCTGTGAAGGATTAAAAATGTACTAAATTCATGGAATTGTTAGATACTTTGGTTTGTTTCTGAATTCCTCTTGAGCTGTATTGCTTCCTCTCGTGTAATTGTTATCTATTCTTTCCCATTTTTTTCTTTTAACCAAAGATTTGATATTTAAATAGGCTCTTGGGTCACTTTTCTTATCAGAGATTTTATTTAAACTTTCTAATTCATCTGCTTCCCTGAGATGTGTGTCAGCAAGTAAGGGAGATTTTCTTATTTTAGAAATTCAATCAGCTTATTGGAGTGGTATAAATGCAGTTATAGGTTACTTTTCTATACATTAAAAGGTGCTGTCTATTAATGATGATGAGATTTTATAATTTAAAATACCTTTAAACCAACAATCATAAAGACATTTCCACAAAAGCAAGTACTCTTGTCAGCTCAGTGTCCTAGTGGAAAAAATCAAAGACCGACTCAGAAAATCAGAGGTACCATTCAATTATGTTCTTTGTTCTTTTTATTTGCATAACAAAGTAGCCTAAGAAGGTCATTTTCAACACAGAATAAGTACATATTTTTTAATACTTTTATAATCATACTTTATGAAAACATCCAATTGTGCCTGGGATAAAGGAAATGAACTAGATCCTTATCCCATGCAGTTGTGGAGCCAGATTATACACTGGTAATTCACGTGACATAAGTGCCCACAGTGGCGGTACTCCATATTAGCTCTTAATGGAAATCTCAAACTAGTTGCTAATTCATACCAACTTTTTTTTTTTTTGATCCTCTGGGTTAAAACTATATTGTACTTATATCTGTCTAGTGTGATACATGTGAAGCAATCATTTCCAGATTTATCATGACAGAATTTAATTATTAGTAACTATTCATTGAAAATCTATCTTACCAGATATTGGGATGTTATCAACTAAGGTTTCTATGAGAAGTACCCCTATAACCAATCATGATTGAAATGAATAACAGCTCGTTTTTGCGCACATAATAATACTACCTAAATGATGGATAAACAAGTTGATAACACAGACCTGTTGAATGCACTAACAATGAAATCCAGGCTGAAATAAATGTTGTCACTTCTAATACGCATATCCCCAAGTTTTTCAGCATGCCATATTCCATTCTCACCTGCCGGAAGGACATAAGAGCCTAGGAAACCACTTAGGAGATTAGTACTGGACTTCTTATGTGGTCTCTATCATTTTTGTCATCCAATTGGCTAGAATTAACCATCTGGCCATGACTAAGTATTATGCCTGAAAACATAGCCTAGCTATTTGCCCAGGAGAAAGACTAAGGGCTAGGATGTTCATCAAGTAGTCTGTGCTGCAAATATAGTGATAAATGTGGTGGGAGACCCTCAGCCCTCATAAGCATATAATCTAACAACACATTCCAAACACACAATATATGTTAGATAAGTATAAATACTAAGAACGAAGCAAATAACGTACATAACAGTAACTGAAAGGAATACAAACAGGCTGTTAGATATGGTGATATAACAGGCCTCTCTTTGACATCTGAAATAGACTATGAGAGCAGAAAAGGAATCAGTCAGGCCATCCACAGTGGGAAAAAGAGAATAGAACACCCAAAACTCCGAATAGAACAAGCTTCATGTGCCTACAGAACAGAAAGAAGACTAGTGTGGACAGACTATAGAAAAGACATATGAATAAACAAGTGACAACCGTGATAAGCCTTGTATGTTTTATTCTGAGTGAAACGGACAGTTGCAGGATGATTGCAAGGAGAAGAGTGCTATGGTTTGAGGTGGATCTGTGTTCACAGTAGAACCTCTGGCTGCGGGGGAGCGAGAACGTTACTGTTGCTTGGTGCAAGGCAGTGAACCTGGTAGAGTTTCATCAGTGCAGGAAGCAGTCTGGACCAGATTAGTGGAAACACACATGAAGAGATTAGGCAAACTATGCACCGTTTATGGATAGAACCTGTCAGCACCTTAGATGTAAACATGTGTTTACTTGCTTGCTTGCTTTCTTGTTTTATCTCTTGAGCAGTCCAGATTTTAAGATCTTTTTCCAGACCTGGCATCTTTCGAGACCTGAGATGGACATGGGTGAAACTGCATTCTTTTGAGGAAAAAGCTAGTGAAGGAGTTCACTGCAGCTGAGGGAGAGGCTGGAGAAGATCCTGGATCTGAAGCACTCAGCAGTAGGCCTTCTCCCCAAGGAAAGGAGGGTTTGAGTGAGGGAGCATGGACTGCTCAAATGGTTGATCTCTCAGACCTGTGCTGTATTCTTTGGTCACCACCTCTCATGGCTGGGGAGGAACAGTTTGCTAAGTACTGGAGATAAGCTTATCTGAACTGTGGCATGCTTAGGTGCAAAGCGTTCAGGGGATTTGGAAGATGGAAAATGGAATAGAAGATAATTATTTTCACTATTATTTTTATATTGATTGTAGTTTGGACAACATGTTGCATATTAGTAAAATTAATTTTATCTTTTTTTTACTTTCTGAAAACTGTTTAAATAAAATAATTAGATTTACAGAACAACTGAGCAAATGGTATAGATAACCCATGTAACATATCCTCCTACATATAATTTCCCCAATTATTGACAGCTTGCATGTGAGTGTTAGACTTGTTAAAGATCCACTGAAGTGCTATTTCGCATTGTTTCACTCCTTATGACTTACTGTTAAATGTAAGGATTTAACTTAAATTTTGACTTAATTAAATGGATAAACAATAATCAGTTGCTTACTGAGAAAGAGAAAAAAAGGACTACCTAAAGAGCATGGTGGGAAATGTAAGAATCAAATATTTTGTCTAGATAGTACCATTTTAATGTTAAGTTTTAGGTAATTAATGGAGAACAAAGTAGAGATACAGATAATTGGCCACGCATATAGCTTTGAGCCATGTCAATGAAAGTATGGGAATATATTTAAAAATCAAAACTTGCTGAGGAGTTAGAAAATAAAGAAAAGAAGAGCTTTACTGTGACAAAAGCCTGATGAGGCTTTATAGTAAGCGGAGAGCTGCTAGGACTGAGTTGTGAATTTAAGGAGATGTGTCTTCAGGGAATTCAGATTTTGAATATAAAATAAGTAAAGATAACTTTGAATCCATAACAGTGTGCAGGATGAGAAGAAGGGTCCCTTGCATCAGGGGAGGAGTGTGGCATTGATTGATCATGGCTGTGCGTTGCAATAAGAGGAAAAAGAATGTGAGTGCGGGTACAGACTAGCTTTTGTGGTAGAGGGTGGGGGAGTTCCTGTCTCATCGCTACTTTTGTTTCTGAGAGCAAGTGCAAGCCAGCTGAAATCACTGAAAATGTCCATGGTGACTGTGGGAGGAGAATGACACATGAAAGATTCAAAAGTCATCCGAGTTGAAGGTAGCCCTCGGGGCAAGTGTGACAGCACTGTGGACACAGCTGTGATAGACCATGGCAATGTTTGAAATCTGAGGTCATGAATTTGGTATATGATCAGATAATCAGGTCCCATAGTTAAAGTGAATAAAGAGACCCACACAGTCAGAGTCCTGCCCTGGGGCCTCCTTCAGCCTCATCAGGGCTTTCCAGACAGTAAACATCTTCCCGCAAATGGATTAAGGTTAGGTAAAGGGAGTGTGTGTGAAGACTTAATCCCCAGTGCTGCACTATTCATATGTGGAACCTAGGAAGGGATTGTGTCGTGAAGATTAGTCCCTTCTTGAGTTCCTTAATCTGTTGAAGAGTTCCTAAGTGGGCTAGGAAAAAGTAAAACCTAGTTTAAAGAATTATGTCACGGAGGACACAACTTTGAAGGTTGCAGCTTATCTTCCACTTCTCTTTCTGCTCCCTTTTTCTTTTTCTACTTTCTGTTTCTTCTTCTTCCTTTTTATCTCTTCCTTTTCCATATTTTTCTTTCTCTTTCTCTTCCTCCTCCTTCTTTCCTCCTTCCTACTCTCATCTCCCTCTCTTCCTCTCTTCCTTCCTCACTCCCTCCCTCCCTGCTTCCTTCCCTCCCTGCTTGCCTGCCTTCCTGCCTTCCTTCCTTCCTTCCTTCCTTCCTTCCTTCCTTCCTTCCTTCCTTCCTTTCTTCCTTCCTTCCTTCCTCCCTCCCTCCCTCCCTCTCCCACTGCAAGGAATGAGAGGTTTTGCTCCATCACATGACCCTTGTTATGATGTGGAGCCTTGCCTCAGGCAAGGTGAATATAGTAGGAGATATTTGCCATGTGAATCTTTTTTCTGAATAAAATGCCACTTAGTTTTGTTTTACTGGATAATTACTTTCAGTACAAGAGATGATCTTTTGAAAGGATAAAAACATGTTGAAAGTTGTAATCAATTGTTGGATCATTTGTGACCATCCATGGGTGTTTTTCTTACATAAACTAGAGTATCAGAGCAGTGGTTTGAGATGAATCAATGTGTAATGTTCTTTGTATGAGAAGGTTAGTGCAATTCAACTTTAATACTTGGCCAGAAAAACAGGTGAAAAAATAAAAGTGTGATCAGCAATGAAATCTGCTTAGCTATCAGTAACTCAGAAATCAAAGACATGTCAAAATTTTTATTTCATTTCTAATGTCACACTGATAATAATGTGACAGGTACTGATATGGTACTTCATTTGTGGATATAAAAATTGAAGATAGTATCCATAAAGTTCACAGTGTTATGAAATGGATGAGACAGATTTGCTTGAGAGTATTAAGGTACATGTCAGGCATGCTTTTCTGTAATTTATTGTTTGCCTACCAATACTGAGCACTGTCCTTGTGTGAGTGCTTACAAAGATAACAGGTGCACAGACACAGTCTGCCTCTCCTAAGGAGACCATGGTTTTTTGAGGACAGTAGAGAGTCCATTCACTGTTAAAAACATGGTAGATTTTCTTTTTAGTCAGTAGGTGTGAGTTAATTTTATGGTCGTGTATGGTAGAAGAGCAGAAGTGTGTGGAGTGAAGTGGATGCTTGGGCTAGTAGTTTAGGACACGAGGAGGTACCTGCAGCTCTGTTCTAGGTTTGGAAGACTAAGTTTCTACCTTGGATCTTGAGCCACATCTTGGGAAATTAAATAGAAAACTAAGGCTAGGATGAAGGAGAAAGGAGGAACAGAATTTAGGAAAGTTGCATGTACAAACACTAGACAGTAGTCCAGATCATAGTAAGTTAAGGGAAATGGATTTTAGGTTAGATATGGTATTTTTCAGAAAGAGTAGCAAGAATGGTGAGACTTCTGAAGGCCATATTTACTCACACAGAAGTTCATATATTCTCATGTAGACAGTGAGTTTCAAACACAGCAATACTACAAAACAACAGAATAATCATTAATACTTTCATAATGCTCATTCTTTCTTTACATAGATTGATTTATTTAACTCTAATTTGTCCCTGTGAAGTAGAAATCACTATTAGACCACTTTGAAGGTATGAAAAATTCAGAAAAGTAAGAACTCCTCTACAATGGTAATGTCTGCTATGATAGATCTGAAGCTATGAGCCCAATAATCTGGTGACAAAGCCCAATACTTAACAACTTTTCTATGTTGCCCATTGATGCATATTTAATTTAGTGAAACTTGATATTGAAAATGATATTTGAAGTAGCTAAGTGGAAAGTTATTTTTTGGTAATACTCACATTTTCTTGAATTGGAGAAGAAAGAAGTAGAAACATCCAACACATTAGGAATTATGCACAACCACTAAGTTTATGCATGGGATTATGTTATACAAGTAAGATTGCTTTATCTTGACAATCACTATGGCAAAAAGAAGGGACACTGCTGTTGTCAGCAATAGCAGGTCACTTGATCAAAAAAGTGACATTATTTGTAACTTTTGCTTAGTTAGGAAACTAAACATTGCTCCATTCAGTGAGAATTTAAAAATTTCCCATGTAACATCTAAATGTCAGGAATTGATGGTGTTACTGTGAAATTTATAACATCAGTATTAGCCTAGCTAAAAATCTTTTTCTCAATAGAATTTCAATAATTATTTAACCATCATTTAAAGAATTTTCAACATTATTTCTAGTATTATGTATTGCTGTTGAAAGAAAATAAATATGGAGAATAATAATATGTAATTATCCTATGCGTGGTTCTAAGCACTTCCCAATATTGATGGGTTTAATTCTTGTGACATCTATGTGAGGAAAGTGCCATTACTGCCATTTTACTGATGAAGAAACCAAGGACAAAAGAGATCAATAATTCATCTATGATTCAGGAGGAGTTGGGAAATGTTCTGGCCAGGGATTGCAAATGAGTCTTCCCTTGAAATCTAGGAAGTAATAGGACTGACTGATTGGGTAGCTTCTGTTTTCTTTCTCATCTCATTTCTTTCTGAAGTCATATCCCACATGAATGAGGGAAAGTAGCATGTTACATGGGTACCATTCACTTAGGACTTCAAACATATTCATAATAATTATTTACAGCCCTACTGTGAGCATGAATGGAGACAGGGAGGAAAGAAGAGAAGGAAGGAAAGAGGGAGGGAGAGAGATACGAGAGAGAGAGAGAGGGGAGAGAGAGAGAGAGGGGAGAGAGAGAGAGAGAGAGAGAGAGAGAGAGAGAGAGAGAGAGAGAGCGCCAGGAATGAATAGATGAAGTGTTAGTGTGGATTTGCAGCTCCTGCCACTCAGACCAATGCTCTTCCCTCCAGGCTGAGTCATCTCAATGAGCTCAGTAGTTCTTAATGAGAAGAGATGTGTGTGGTTTCATTAGTAACTTCCTGATAGGTTCTCATTTTAGGAAAAATCAAGAAAACACAACGTTAAGCATCGCTCCATTTCATACAAGGGAAGTACTATAAAGGTTGTGTGACTGATTATATTCATTTCCAAGTTACTATTTTACAAAGTCATCTACATTGCTTGGCAACTTTTTTAGAGGTTTATAATCATTGGTAATTGGTTAAACAGATAAATAAATAAGGTAAGAAACTCATTGCAAGATGAAAATATGCCAAACATTTAGCTACCAACCATTAAATGTGGCGAATATAATATGGAAGAGATATCAGTAAGAGGAAACTTTCTAATACGAAAATAAGTTAAATCCAATAACATCTGAGAAAATAAAAAAGGAAAGAGGCCTGCACAGAGAAGATAGCTACAAAGAAAAGGGATTGGTGTCAGATGAATTTGTCAAGATGGAAAATAATAATCTAGGAAGATGAAGGGAAAATCTAAAGGTTGTTAGAGAAAACCAAAGTCTGGGGATAGCAGAACTAGCTGGAAGAAGAGCGCATTGAGGTGGTGGTCTTTCCTAATCTTACATTTGTAATTATATAAAAATTAATGAGAGAAAGCTCAAGTGAGCCAGAGCTATTTAGAGAAAAGATGAAAGCTTTCAAGAGAAATGGGATTTTAAAAAGGCTACAGTTCCTGCATCCCGCTGCTCTGCCAATGTCACATTCGTCAGAGTGAATCAGGGGACGTTTATGATCTAAGTAGGACCAGGGTTTCCTATTGCTCACTGCTTTACTCACTGAGAGGTTCCCAGTGGCAGGCCACACTGATATTCACTTGGGCAGAGGTAGCAGAGGCAACGGAAAGACCACTGCTTCAGAGTGGAACTGAAGCTGAGAAAAAGAAAAAACTCTGAGCTTTCTAGCTGGGATGCTCTGCCTGGCCTTTTATAGTTCTTCTTGAATAATAGCTGTCATGCTTCAAGACATTTACACTTTTCTCTATTGACTGCCATCCTGTGTAGTCAGTATTGAAAATTCACCCAATTGACTTTTATTTATTTAGCTGCTATGTACATTGCCTATCTTGGATACTCATCATTTACTTTCTAATGTGCATAATAAAGCACATCTTCTCCTATATGTACATGAGGCTTATTTTCATGTAAAAGATATGATGCCATCAAAAATGACCTTGCATGGATCATATCTTCCTATCACACACAATATATTTTCAATGAACTATTCTTCCCTCAAGAAAAGCAAGCCTAATGCTCTATCTTGCTAAAACTTTATTAACATTGTTTTCTAAATCTTTGTAGGCAGTGCTGGCACACCTGTCACTTTTAATGAAAATGGAGATGCTCCTGGACGTTATGATATCTTCCAGTATCAAATAACCAACAAAAGTACAGAATACAAAATCATTGGGCACTGGACCAATCAGCTTCATCTAAAAGCAAGTATCAACACAGATGCACATTAATGAATGCTTTCTTTTTCAGTACATAACTTCAACCTCTGTAGAGAAGTTCCTTCAAATCTGTAAATATTTAGTGAAATCTCATTTTTTTTAAAATTGATGTGGGGCCAGGGAGATGGCTCAGTGGAATAAGTGCTTACCTGGCAAGCACAAGGGCCTGAGTTCAATCCCCAGTTCTGAAAAAAGAAAAAAAAAATGATGATACACTTACAGAAATGTACCCTTTTCAGAAGACTCACTTGTTCAAGTTCTTGCACACTTCTTATGTGTAATGTGGACATGATGTGCTGGCCTGACCTGAGTGTTTGGTGAATCATAAAGTTAGGACTTAAAAATGAAAGTGTGTACAATCTTTGGCACATTGCAAGACCATGTTGCCACAGTTGATTCATGGAAGTGAAGCATGCTCTTTATATTTCTATTACCTCTTGCAGTTGCACCATGGGGAAGTCAGTATTATCCAAGAGTGATAGATGTCATTCAGTTTACATAACTGTGCTTCAGGCTTCTGAGTCCAGTGGTCTTGAGGGTCAAGTCATATATAGTTCCTGCAATTGGCCAGGTGAGGGCAACTTGGAAAGCTCAGCACCAAGCAAAATATCCAGCCCTGGAGTGGGACAAGAGGCTTCTGAGCATTTCCTTGCCAGTGGTACCACGCATCCTCCTGCAGCGTGGCAGATATGAGCATGCTTGGCACTCAGGAACCTTGGCCAGAGTTTCATCAGGTGTGCTTCTGAGGAAGCTTCCCCAAGCCAGGCATCTCTGAGGACTTTGAGAGAGCTGCCCAGTATCTGCAACCACCCATCGTAAGGGGCTCTGGAATACAGAGTCGTGCTGTTTCATAGATAGGAGAGGTCCAGGAAATCGCAGGACACAGGACACAGGCCTGAGGAGGTTAGGGATGGTGGAATGCAGAGCTGAGGGAGGGTATCAGCAACATCATTTTATTGCCAGGAAAATACTTCTTTCACACTTTAAGAGTTCCGAAAAAAAAATAATAAAAATAAATTAAAAAAAAAAGAGTTCCGGCAATCCGAGTGCATGCTGGCTCATTTCGCTATGGACCATGGTCTTGGACAGAAATTGGGAGTTCAGCCACATAGCCACCTGTTCCCCAGAATTGGAGGGGTATTTGCAGGAATTTAGTGACCAAGGGATCTGCAACAGCAGCGATCCTTCCTTTGTAGGCAGTTAGATACTTTTAAAATGTTTCTACTAAACTAGAAACACATTCTTCCAGTGCTTCGCTGTTCCGGTGTGTAATTAATTCACTCATTCTTCTAAAGAAAGCCTTTGCTCCTCTTGATTTTAAAAGCTATGGTAGGGCCAGGGAGACGGCTCAGTGGAATAAGCGCTTCCCTGGCAAGCGCAAGAGTCTGAGTTCAATCCCCGGTTCCACAAAAAAAAAAAAAAAAAAAAAAGCTATGGTAATCCTATGAGAATGTGCTTTGTTCTTTTCCGTGTGGAACCCCTTCAAATTCCAAGAACTGGTATTTTCATACACGTTTTATTTTGCTTTTCTGTGTACAGATACATTGACCCCTCAATAATATATTTTTTGCAAAATCAGTCACCTGTGTTCTCAGCAAAGAAGTAGATGATGAGAAATAACTAAACTGGAGCATGGCTTATTGTTTCTTTGAAGTGACTCACTGCTAATTATCACAGTGCTGCCCTCAGTAACGCAGAGACAGCTTAGGTTTTGAACTACTGAAGAGTGGAAGGCTTTGTATCTACGGTTTACTACATGCAGTTGCTTCCGGAAGCTTCCCTCTGCCATTGTTCTGCATCCCAAATTGATTTATTGAAACTTAGCTTTAAAAATTCCACAGCTTCTTAATGATATGACAATCAATAGCTTTTTGACAAACTCTCTTTTGCAGGTGAATTTATGTGAAATAAAATTATCAAGCATGAGAGAAAATTTGATAAGGATTAAAACAGGGAAATATTTTTACCTGACTTTTATAGGTGCTAAAATGCCTATTATATTCTTAGGATTAGAGATTTATATAATAAAATTCAATGTTTCAGGAATATTCCCACTAATACATTAGTACCAGGATACTTAAAATAATTATACACACAATAATACATACATACATCTTTCTATGTATGCATAATGTATATTTATTATAAAAATATTGAATCTCAAGCTGTTCTTTTATGTACATTTAACGGCACATGAAAATTTTACATTTATGGCTGTGTTATTGTTCATAAAATATATCAAAACAATTTGTAAGAATTATTTCTCATGCATGATTATGGTTGCTTATAACGATACAGTAGTGCTAGTTTCTCTGCAACAGTAAAAATGCAATTCTCTGAAGAAAACAGTGAATAAGTTTGTGAAAATGTTATAAATTATGAATTGAATTCTAGAGATCATTAGGACAAAGCAAATGTCTCTTTTTAGGAGGTAGGTTATCTACTTGTGGAAGGTGAAGGAGGGCATGCTTCGAAAGCTACTGATGCAATTTTGCTTGGGTTGAAGGCAAAGCATCAGGGACTTTGCCTTAGTTTTGTTATCTTTAAAGTAGAAATAGTAGTAATAACCATGTCATGTGATTGTAATAAGAACTAAGTGAAAAATCCAAGTTAGTCTGGTGTCTGGCACAAATGAGATACAGATGCATTAGCTGTCATCAGCTTGGTTTCTCAGGGCTCTAGGGGACTGGTGTGAGATCTGACAGTGAGGGTGGTCGGTACAGAACTGAAGACGCCTAAGAAGAGGCAGTCTCTTCTTGAGCTTTTTTTAGGGAGATGAGAGAAATTTAAAAGAATCAAGCTAACTTTTGTCCCCATTGTGAGTTGTTTCATTCTTTGATATTTGGAAAAACTCTGTACTTTCAGACTACACTTTAGACACATATCTCCCCCTCCCATGGTAATGTATGTGTAGATATTGTCACTTATGCAGTTATTTATGTGTGTGTGCATGTGTGTGTGTGTGTACTTTTCAAACCATGTTTTGCCTTTGTTAAAACAAATTTTAAAATTCTATTTTAATTGAATTATAGTTTTATATATTTATATATACATAAAAATGGGGTACAATGTGTTGTTTTGGTATATATTTATGGTATTGGTATATATTTTTGGTATATGTGGAATGATTAAATAAATGAACAAGCCCATCATCTCAAATAATCATCTTTAATGAAACATTTACAATCTGTTCTTTTCGCAATTTTGAAATGTGCAGTGCAGCAATATTGCAGTCGCCATTCTATGATCCAGTGAGTGCATGGTTTCAGGTAGACTGGCAGGACAAGCACCTATTTTTAATGGCTTAGATAAGTGCGTTCAGCGCCCGTGTGACATGCTGGGGTGGGAGTGCAGTGGCCATGTGGTCTCAGGCACTCACAGTACTGGAGGGGAGGCAGTGTGAGGAGACAGGTCCCTGACGTAGGTGTGCCCATGGGTGCGCAGTGATAGGGTAGGAGAGGTGCCCACTGGTGTAGGAGGAAATACTCAGGAGGGATACTGAGAAGAGGATTTATCTTCAAGAGTACCATTTGTCCTTATGCTATTAAGTCAGATATATGATTGGTTCTACATTCTCAATGATAAGTATTTACCAGCTATTTATTGGAATAGATTCTGCTTATTTTCAAGGAGCCATTTTTTCCTGGCTGAACTCAACCAGAGAATAATTTACTACAGAGGGTAAATATGGTTAGACGTATTTGAGTAGAGCAAAATTTCCCTGGATGTACTTTAGTGAAGTGAATTAATTTCTAAAACAAATAAATGATTTCCAAAAAATGTCTGATGTATAAATTACCCTCCAAAGCATTGCCCTTTTTTATTCTGAATATTGTTCCTTTTTCTTTGGTATGGAATAAACCTAGGCATTTTATTTATCAGTGATAAGCAGTTGGTATAATTTGTTTATTCTGTTTTAGAGTTTCTGTTCAATAATATTGGTCTACACATGAAATATGCATTGTCTATCTGAGATGACTTTAGAAAAATTAGCCCTCTGTTTTGATGTGGCTGAATCTATCAAGAGACAGGTGGTCCTTATTAGCAATTACAAAACATATTGTAACTTCCAGGTTCAGAGCAGACAAAAGAACCCAACCTGCATGCAGAACAGTCATATGCTGCTTTGAATCTACAGGGAGAAGGTGGATTGAGGTTACTGGATGGGCTGAAAATAACTCAGGGCCCACTGTTGGGTGCTTTCAACCAGAGCCACAGTTTCTGAGGAATGAGACAAGGGTTTTTGCTGCTTTTGTTATTGTGCTTTCTTCTCTTTTTTCTAGTGAATAATTTCAAGATAATAGAAATAGTTATATGATACTAGAGTCACAATCACAATTAGGAATCATATAGTATTAATTTGAGGCTCACATTGAGAGTCTTCCCTGAGCCTGACTTGATTTTTTTGAGCGTGTCGCTCCATAGAAGATGATATTTTGATGAATTCCTGAGCTCTGAGTCTCAGTTTTCCCTCTTGTTAGGTGAGGAAAAGGATAGGCAAATTAGGGCTATTAATTGCATTATAATCTTTTTTTTTTAAAGTTTATTTATT
>NW_004524736.1:2543997-2548710 GCF_000260255.1 Octodon degus | reverse complement strand
TGGTCCCTGTGCGTTGCTAAGCTTGTTCTAAGTAGGTGCTTTAGACCACTGAGCCATCTCACTAGCCCCGCATTATAATCTTTTGTTTTAGAGTTTTATTCAATAATATTGGTCTACGAAAGAAATGTGCATTGTCTCTCTGAGAATGAATTTGGAGAATTAGCCCTCTGTTTTGATGTGACTGAATCTATCAAGAGACAGGTGGTCCTTATTAGCAATGACAAAATATATTGTGTCCAAGAAGACTCTAGCAGTATAAAGATGCCAGAACTGTGACTCCCTGTCACCAGCTAGATGGCTTTGGATACACTGTTTGTATTTTCAGTGTCAGGTGCTTCATCAGCAGAAAACAGTAGCATATTCAAAGAGTTCAAACTTCAAAGAGTTCCTAAGATAATAAAATATATCCAAATTATATATTCAAAGATCCTCTTATATAGCTTTACACATGTTAAGTGATAAGAGAACGTGATGGTAACTTTTGTTTGGTTATTCCACCAGTGTGACCAGTGTGACCAGTGTGACCAGTGTACCACAAATGGGTGTTTCAGTTTGAAAACAAATAGAAGCAGTGTATGAAAAATGTGTCCTGGACTTTAACTTGGTGTTCAGACTAATGAGTAGCTGTGGAAAAGACCTTCCAGATGCTGATAACTTGTTTTGCCTACTTAATAAAGTCAAAGTGTGCTATTATATGAAAAAACTGTGAAGTCTATGATTTGAATGTTTTGAGAAAGCATTAAGCAAACTTTCTAATGACACATTCATGACACTACCTTTTCTTATGTACCTGTATGCAATTTTTTTTTTTTTTTGGTGGAACCGGGGATTGAACTCAGGCCCTTGCGCTTGCCAGGAAAGCACTTATTCTACTGAGCCATCCCCTGGCCCCTAATATAAAGTATTTTGATTGCATATATGGCTTGTTTTTTATTTTCTTAAAGTTTTGTATCAGGATTTGAACTCAAGTCCTTCAGCTTGCGAGGCAGGCACTGTATTGCCAAGCTATATCCCTGGCCCTATAACACATAATTTAGATGATTAAAAGATGCACACTATATCACAACCTCTTCTACCTGCTAAGAATCTAAAATGGAAAAATGCCTAGTCTCATCACCCTCCTCAGTGGTTTATTGTTCTAAATAAATGTCAGCAGGAGCAACTTTGATATAATAAAGGATATTAAAATAATCTGGAAGTAACAATAGAATCAGTGGCATTCAGAGAGTGAGGGGAGACTGGTATGCCTTCACTCTTAGGGGTTAATCATTTTCTCTTTGTCTCTCTAACTGTTTATAAAGTTGCTTGCATTTAAAAATGCTTTTTCACATTTTCTCCATGTATTTATGTAAGAATATAAGAACTACCTAAAATGCTCCCTTCCATACAAGTGTGAATGTACATCAATTCCCTGAACATTTTCTCTATGCTCCGTTAGAACTCTAATGCTGCCTTTCTACTCTATTCTTTGTTGGGTTTCCTTTCTTTATGACAAGTTGATTCACTTTCAATACCATGTTTTACTTGTCAGCTGCTGGTTTATTCCTTCAAAAACTTAATTTGGGGTCATTACTTATATTTCTGTTTATTTGCTAACAAGTTTTGGTGAAGGTACATTTTGATATGTTGAACAAATGTGAAAATTATTAGATTTTAGCTTTTTTTGGCCAAATCCATAGTAGATGTGCTGTAAGTACACTTTGAAATGGCCACAGATAGTATCTTGATACTACTGACTGAATGTGAACAAGAGTACAAGATTATTCAGAAGTGCCTATGTGTACATAATTATTCAGTGGCTTCTCCTTTATGCCAGGAAAAATGATAAGCCATTGGAACGTACAAAGTACATCAGGATTTACTTACAATTCTCAAAGATCCTACCTAGATGAAATTTATGCTCAATGTTAAACTAATTTAGTGAATAGAAATCATTGGAAGAATATATAGGTGGCAGAAATAATATCTATCCCTTTATTCACCATCTATCCATCCATCCATCCATCATCCATCCATCCATCCATCCATCCATCCATCCATCTATTCATCTAGTCTGGAATAAATTGCTTACAATGTACCATTGCTGTAATAGAGGCTAGAGTAGTTTAAACATCTTTGGAATTCAGTTCATAGTGTTATCTTTTAATTAACAACACCACATAGGAATTAAAACCATGAATGTGTTACTTTTATGAGCCCCTAATGGATTATAACTTTTATTCCTATATTCTTGTTGATTTTAAACTCACACTCCGATTAGCAGAATAGGATCAGTGTTCACAAAGAGGCATATATCTTCTGTTCTAGATGCTGGAGAATTGGGAAGTGTTCTGATCTAGCAGAGTCACAGCATTCCACTTAAAACAGGTCAGGGAGACAAGGACAGTATGACATTCAGGAGACCTGTAGCTTCCATTCTCAGAGCAGCAAGATAATGCAGAGCAAAGAATTTATTCTACTGGACTTTATATCTTCAGCATTTAGCACACTGTGGTTCTCACTGCATGTTTAATGGATAAAGTAGAGTAAAACATTATGTACCACTGTTTGCATAGGAGATAAATGTAAGTGGACCCTAAAATACCAGTCCTGAGACCAGGGTATCAGGGTGTAACCCAGGAGCACACTGTGTTAAGTATAGGTCTAAGTGAAACTGTCACAGTGGCTAAGGAAAAACTGAACAATGGAGAATCTAGTTATAGGACCATACAATCAAGCCTGATAAATGTTAAAGTGGAGTCCAGCTTTATATACAGGATCAAGAGAAATGCACATTTGTTAACCAGGTAAATTCTACTGGGGTTATCATTATGATTACCACTGGCCTTTATTGCTGTCCAGGGCTACTTATAGAATGGAAGTCCTTACAGTTTCTGAGCAGTTCCTTATGCCTATCTTCTATCTTTGAGATGTCCAACCTCCCTACACAGACTTCATAATAAAAGTTGTAACTGACAATTACATGAGGACTGTCACTTGTATATTCATTGCAAGATAGAAAAGGATAGTTGCTTTAAGAAACCCAGTATTTGTGAGCTGCTAGAACAGAGAACAATGTGGTCGGAGAATATTGTGGGATAATTATGACTTGAAGCTAAATTTTGAAGGGCCTCATATGCTATGAGAGGCTGTTTAGATATGCGTTAGGGTCGAGGAAGTATATCAAGCATATATTCAATTTTGAACTTTAGGAGGAAAATTTACATTGGCTGTAGAAAATATTTCCATGAATTACATGAAGCCCATTATTAAGAATTAATTTCTTTCTTACTTTAATATAAATGATGAATTTTCCCTCCCCATTCACTCCTTTATCTTTCATTCATGAATTAAAGAATTTATTAAGGGTCTTCATTGCAGTTTGATAAACAGAAAAATAAGTGAGGAAATGAGGAAGAAGGAGTAGAGTGATTTAATGAATTTTAGTTAGTAGTGAGGTGTGATTTTTAATCACAATAAGTGACATGAATAAGAATAAATGACATGATCAAATTACAATTTTGAGAGTGCATAACTATGCCATATTAAAGCTAATTGACTCTGATTAAGAAATGAAAAGCTAGACTCAGTTGTCCGGATCCAGCTGGAGCCAGATTCCTGGGGCAATGTACTAGTTAGTGTCTAGGGAATCTATTAGTCTATTAAGTGAAAAATAGAGCACAAAAGTTATCATTATAAAAGCACAAGGGCCTTATTAGTGACTTAAATAATAATGAAACAACAGAAAGAGAAAAGTAAGAAAATAATAGAGTTCCAATTGAGAAAAACAAATCAAAGAATGTTATATAACATAAAGAAGAATGTATTCATTAGAATATATTTCCTTATACCAGCACTAGAAAAAGGTTAAGGAAAAATGTTCTTCTAGTCTATCATGGAAATAATAAAGTAACAAAAATAAATGGTATCTTAATCCTAATTTTAAGCTGAGAAGGAGTAGAGTAAGTGTAGTTTAAACACAGTGGGTAGAATAAATAAAGTTAAAATAAGGTTATAAACATAAAAATCATACTCTACAATAGAAGAATGAATTGGTAGAAGTCATTCCTTTGGTAGACTTACTAAAATATACATGAAGTCTATATCCTAGGGTTCTTTTAAAGACCTCAAAGGATTCATTGGAATTATGTAAAATCTACAACATTCAAGAGAATTACAACTAAGAACTGAAGAGTATTGTACTTGAATAAAATATGTAGCCCCCAGCTGTAGATAGAGGTCAGTCTTTGGTAAGAGCATGAAACAAAAAGGATTAAGTTATTATGTGTGTGGACTGAAGCAAAGGTTTAACATAATATCTTTCCATAAAGCTTTCAATGTTTAAGGCAAATGGAGTCAGAAGCTCAAATCTTTCCCAACTTCGTACGAGATTTTACTGTGCTGACAGATCTCTCCAAGTACAGCTGAACAAGTGTGCATTTTTTAAAACTTTCTTTAAAAAGTATTCTCTTCTAAAGAGCTAAATTTTCATCTTCAGGACTAAGGCTAGGCTCCTCTCTCAACACACAGCTTGTAAGGAGCTCAGTGGTGACATGCAAGGCATAACTAGGAATTAGGAGACTGTTCTTCGGAGGATTTGTGTGTTCTAACTCAATGTTTAGGACCTCAGTTTCCATGTTTATAAAATCAGGTGTTTGATAAATTCATTCATTGCATTTTCTTTATCTCTCTCTCTCTCTCTCTCTCTCTCTCTCTCTCTCTCTCTCTCTCTCT
>NW_004524736.1:2539914-2543866 GCF_000260255.1 Octodon degus | reverse complement strand
CCAGAATGTGTTTTCTTTTTCCTTAGGGTTAGAAGTTGTGTTGATGACTTTAAGATCTCAGTCATTTATCTCAAGAGAAGTGAAGATGCAGCATGCACCTCATGGTGTTTAAGATTACAGAGAACTTCCTTCTGTGAGAACTAGCCCATCCTATTTTTAGAGTATTTATTATAAAGAAGCATGACCACATATGGCCTTAAAAACTAAAACAAAATAGGAGAGGACAATGATAGTCGTTTTTCTGACTTTTGTTCCAATAAAAACATACGATCTTTTTTAACGTGAATGATTTAGTTTTCTTTTGCTCTCACATAAGCACATTTTTATACAGGATTTTAAAGAATTTGAATTCCCCTGTTGGGGAAACAAGGTTTGTTCTATTAGATTGAATGCATTCAAATAGCACTAAGTAGAAATGATTCACACCATTTGTGAAATTCTAATTTATTTGCATTGATTTATTTTTTAAAATTTTCGTTTATTTGTACAGGTTTGCAGTACATGAAGTTTACACTCATCTTAGGGACTAGGTAAATATAAATGATATATCTTGCTTCTTTTTATTTTCCTTCTCCACTGCCACCCACCTTCCTCTTTCTATCCCCAAATTCCCTTACTCCATTTTCATTATTTTTGTTGCTGTTATTATTATTATTATTAATTACTACTAATACTACTACTATTGTACATGTACCAAATATCCACAACAAGTGTCAGGAATATATATCACACATATAAACTAAAATGCTGATTGATTTGCAAAGCATTTTTACATAAAGATAAGAGTTAAGGTCTTTGTTTGGGAGGTGTTAGAAGACATCACGGTTTAGAGACAAGCAGGCCACAGCTGGCCGATAAATGTTAGGCCAGCTTATTTTTGTTCCCATAAAATAGAAAAGAATAAAATGATTTCTGAGTTCCCTCTGTGCCACCTTAAATGTGGTAGCATTCAGCTTGTAACACTGAGACAATCAGTTCACAGCATTTATTGCCCTTTTACCTTGTACACAGTAAACAGTTTTATGTTTGGATGTGGATATATTAGAGCTCAGGTTTGGCTATCACATCTCAATTTTGTCTTCTTTGAAGGAATGAGGTTATCTATTTCCTGAGACTCTGGAGAGTTCTGACCACTCTTTATAGATTTTCACATATTTGTAAGTTAAACTTTTCTCCTGAGATGATGGCTTGCATCTGCTACTGGCTGGGTTAGCAATTACCGGGCATTGCAGCAGAAACAGTACATTTTCCTATGCTAGAAGACGTTGTTAAGGAATAATTGGTCTTGGAAAGTTAATGCCATTCAACTACACTTATGGCATAGCTACCCACAGGACAAAAATCTGTTTTACTTTCTAGAGTTTTTGATGACTCTGGACATTAGAAGATGGTCTCTTTGACAATTTTTTTTAAACTGTTAGAAACCTGAGGCTGAAATAACCTCCAGGATGATCACTGTGGTTCTTGCCCAGGTCAGCATTTTCTCAAAAGCCTCCCCCAGAACACTGATTCTGCAAGCTTTTAAATAACTTCTCTATAGACACACAAAGAAAGACTTCCTTTCTAGTCAATAAGTTTCAGGGCCGTCAGAACAACTGATTAGGTTTTGTATTAATGTACAAAGTGACTGAGAAGTGGACATGGTATCTGATTAATTAACATCAAATTATCTTTTATCTGAAGAATGATTTATAGAATTAACACTACTTGAAGCTTATTTTGAAAACCTTTGGCTTAAAATGAATTTTTCACATATGTGGAAAAATTTTACATCTATTAACATACTTGATTGTTATTAGCCTATGACGGAGATACTCATGGAAGGTCTTTGAGAGAAGGAAAACCAGTGATTAGCAACAAGCAGCTTACTTGGGACATTTGGCCAGTTGAAGCCAAGATGGAACTTAGGAGGGTGTACATGTGACCTCAGTGTACCACTCTGAGGAATCCTGAAGAAGTGGAACCTAGCTGAAGCAGGCAACTGATTGGGCACAGAAAACGATGACTCAAGCAGATGAGGCTGCAAAAGGAGGAGAATTTAAGAAAATGGAGCATGGTTAAACCTAATGATATAGAATGTTCAAGACATAGGACAAGAAGGCAGAATATATGAGAATTCGAGAGTACTTTACTGAGGAAGGAATAGGGAATTTCAAAAAGTTCATGAGTAGCGGAGGGTAAAAGGAAATATATCTTAGAGGGGCTACACAACAAAACAAATTTTAGAACTGAATCTCCATTTTCAGTGTGGATCTCATCCCATATCTATCTAGTGTCTACCAATGTAAAGAAACGACATTTTGACATTAGAAAAGTTAGTTCTATCAGTCTATGAAAAAACTGGCCTCAGAGACGGTAGTCATTTATCAGTGCTACGGACCATTCAGATTTTTAGTGAGCAGGCGTGCTTTTAACTGGAGGTTTATTTACTGAAAATTAACTTTTCAATTCAAACCATAGTCTTTCCTTAGCTTTCTAGGTGAAATAAGCAATTTTTGTTTAAAAAAAACAGCATAGTTCATTTTGTAATTTTTCTTAAACTTGGAATTGATTTAAGGATTTAGGGACCTTTTGATTTAGGAACAAACATATTACAATATATTTAGTAGAGAACTGGGCAGCTAGTTGGCAGTCTAAACGCCTACCTTGCAAGCACAAGGACCCAAGTTTGATCCGCTGTACTGCATGCCAGGCATTGTGGCACATGCCTGTAATCGCAGGACTGGGGAGGCTGAGACAGGAGGATCACTATGAGCCCAAACTGCGCAGCAAGAGCCCTGTATCAAATAAATAAATAAATAAATATATAAATAAAATATATTCAGTAAGACTTGCTCAGATAGTAATAACAAAGTATCAGATAAATACCTTATCATTTAAATTAATTTTTACTAGTTCCTAAAATGCTACAATTTATCATAGAACGAATTACTTGGAGAAAAGAATTCAAGAGAAAAAGAGGCTGAGTTTTAGTTCCAGTGACAAAGGGTGGCCACTCTCAGTGCATTCTAGAAGACAGGCAAGTAGAATATCTTTTCTTAAAATACAGACTACTGCTACCATTTCCATCTCACAGGTTAGCCGATGGTTCTACCATCCTCAGAAGAAAGTCCTGATGTTTGAGTGTCTGTTGCCTTTTGTAGGGTATGCTTCTTTACTAGAGAGGCAAGTCCAACCAACATCCTTCTCCAAAATCTTTTCTCATCTATGAATTAAAAGCTCCTGTTGTACAGGATTTATTAGTTTAAAAAATTTTCTTGAAGATCAAAATAGTTTTGGGACCAGGGAGATGGTTCAGTGGAATAAGCGCTTCTGTGGCAAGTGCAAGGGCCTGAGTTCAATCCCTGGTTCTGCCAAAAAAAAAAAAAGAAAAGAAAAAGTTTTGCATGTAAAAATAATTTTTAAATTTCAAAGTGATATGGAATATAAGCTATTTTTATGAGAGTTAGAGTTATTTTGAAAAGAAAAATACTGTTATGGTTTGTGTATAGATATCCCCCCAAAACCTCATGCAGTCCTGGGGCAGCTTCTTGAGTTTGTGACTGATTGCTGTGGGTGTGGATGCTGTCCCTGCCCTGGGGCAGGTAATTTGCATTACAGTGTAAGGTGGGAAGAGAAGCTAGCTGCTTGAGCTGCTGTTACCTCTCCCTTGTGCTCTTGCTCTTTGCTGCCGCCATGAAAGGTTGCCCTCTGTTGTGTGCTGCTCTGCCTCAGAGCCAGCTGAGTATGGACTGAAACCTCCAGCAACTGTGAGCAAAACAAACCTTTCCTTCCTTCATTTTGGGTATCAGGTATTTGTCCCAGCAACGAGGGAAGAGGAACTGAGACAAATACTATCCACACGAATCCACATTAAAAAGGAGAAAAACCTAAAGTCAATTTTCTGTTTTCTTTGAAATAATTTTTGAAATATTTTAAATTAAGGATAAATTTTTGTCATAGAGGTATTTCC
>NW_004524736.1:2526890-2532502 GCF_000260255.1 Octodon degus | reverse complement strand
TGTGTTGTACAGGGTCTACAGGTTTTACAGGGTCTCACTCTGTAGATAGGACTCGTAGTGATTCTTCTGTTTTCAGCCTCCCAAGGGCTGGGATTACAGGCACACGACACCATGCCCAGTCTCAACAGCCACCTCAGTGTACCCTGTGGGTGGGGTTGGCATGGCATGCTGAGGATCAAATCCCGGCCACTGAGCTCTGCCTAAGCAGGCGCTTTCATCTGCTGAGCTATCAGGCCTGCCCTCACATATTTATCTGTTTGTTCTTTGTTTTCTACATCTTTTAAATTTCTATTTTCTAGTCCTTTCGATTTTTTATTTTAGCAATTATGATATTAGTATCAAATAGTAGCATTTTATTCCTTTTGTTAAGTTTGAATACTATCTTATATGATTAGATGTATTTTCTTCTTGTATCCCTTTTGTGTTTTCATTTTTTTCAAAGAGAAATAGTTTTTTTTTTTTATTCCGTGAAATAAAATATCAGAATTTTTATTATTTTTTTATTTTTATTTTTTTGGAGTCTTAGAAAAAAAGAAGTACACTGCACAGTGATGCTTCATTAATAAATCCAGGACAAAGATGGGTGTGATTTGCCTGTTGGCAGATAGAGGACTTTTTAAAACTGGAGGATATAGCTTGCAACTAGAAATCTTTGCTATTTCCAGAATTTTCTTTAATTTCTTTTAGGGGAGATTTTTAAGTTCTTGCCTAGGGGTAAATACCACTTTAGAGAGACTGGAGTGTCTCAACTAGTCCTACATATAAATTATCAACATAGACTTTATTTTCAGTACAGTGTTTTAGTCTTACTTAAATCTTACAAAATTCAAATTAATTGCTGCCTCTGTATACTACATCTCTATGGGGTTTCCTTTGGGAATGTTCTTTTCTTTTGAATTTGGCTTTCATTAGTTTAAGTTTTGAAACTTTGACTTGTTTTTATTTATTAACCCACATTTATTTAAAAATTTCCTGTTTTGCTAAGTGCTCTTATTTGCCTTTTTCAGTTACATAGCCTCTAGTGACTTCATTCTCTCTTGTACACCTGAATTTTCATTGCAGAGAAGTTTTGGAGCAATAGACAGTAAATTCACGGGCCTTGTGACCCAGGTCCTCATTCTAGACTGGCTGTGTCCAAGTGATTTTGATGGTAACCTCATAAGCTGTCTCACTTTGGCAAGGAGTGGCTGCCTGCTGGTTGTGTAGGTGACAAGATTTAGTAAGGAAGCAACAACCGTAGGCATGGACATTGAGAATGGATCATTACTTTGCTGCTCAAATTCTTGTCTTTCAGATTCAGGAGTTGAGGATCCCAAAAGGTTGGTATGTTCATGAAGAAAAATGTGAATTATTTGGATATTTATTTCCAGAGAGAGGGACAGTATGGTGTGTGTGTGTGTGTGTGTGTGTGTGTGTGTGTGTGTGTGTGTGTTTTCTCTCTCCTTGTATCTGGTTTTCCTGAGTGGCTGGCCAGGCGAAGACTTGTCATGGTGACACTTAAGGATGGTAGTGTGGAGGAGAATGTAAAAAAAATACTATTCAAATCTTTTAATAGTTTTATAATTTAGCATCAATGGTATTCAGGTAAAGGAAAGTGTTTTGTAAAACTCTTCCGCTTTCCAATAAATGGCTAATAGAAATAGCTTAGACTAAATTATTCATTGTTGGCACTTATAAAAACTTTAGAGACTTTGAGTCCCTGTAAGTAAGTGTGCTGCTACTTAAGAGTCTATGAGATGCATTGAATTTCTAATTTCTGGTTTATTTTATATTCATGCAGTGAAGCTGACTATTGCAGCTGGAGAGGCTTAATGCTTAGAGCCCTAAAGTTGTAATTTAAGAAATATCGTACCTGACAGGTGTTGAGGGCCCATGTTGCCACATCATGCTCACTGATGCAGGATCTTTCTTTTACCACTCTCCTATACTGTTTCCCAGTAGTTGGGTGCAGAAGAACTGAAATAAAATATAAGTGAAGGCCAGAAAATATGAGCATGTGCTATGTGGCAAAATCCTGGGAAAACACATGTGGCAAAAGAGAGAAAAATGAGATGAGAGGAAACAGCTAAGAAAAACAAAAAGGCAACAGACACCAAAGGAAAATAGCAAGTTAGCTTTAGGAATGAAGAAGATTGGAAAATGCTGACGCAGTCCACAGTCAAAGAATGGTTAAGAAGAAAATCGAAGGTTATGGTTATGAAATCTAAGTGAATTAGCAATTAACCCCTGTGTTAGTTGACTTAAGAAAAAGAATTATTTATGTTGTGGGAGAATCCTGATGGCTAAGTCCAAGCATTTTCAACAATAGCAATTTAAAAGGAAGAGTCTTTAAACGTGGCATTGTTTAGATGTGACTGCTGCACATGAAGCTGACTTGGGTGCCTCTAATTTGTATTCAGCCCAGAATTGAAATAACATCCTTTGCAGGCCGTCAGAGAAAAGGGTTCTCTTTCTAAATGAATTAAACGGCATGTTTAGATAATTTATGATGTGAGATGCGCATGAGAGAATTCAAAGTACACCACACATTACTGGGAGAAACCCTTGACCTCTTCCATCCTGGCAGCGTAGTTTCACTGCAATTAGAGTCACACACGGCCAGCCAGCCCGGAGAAGGTGCTGGTCTGTCAGTGTGAGACCAGCAGCCTTGATCTGAATATGAAGGGTCCTTTCCTTTCTGTGGTAGACTAAAATTAAAATAAAATTCAGCTTTGGCAGATTTTTTTTTAATTTCAGTGTATCTTAGGAGAACAAAAACTCAGTTACACAGAGCTTGTCAGCACTGTTCAGTGCTCAGGCTGGAAATTACCTCCTCACAAACAACAGTTCCGTGGTGCTTTTGCCAGCTTCACTATGTGAGGCAAGCAAGAGAAGCCTGGGACTGTGCCTACATTATGTAAAACACAAAGCAAAACCATATTAAGAAACTACTCAGTTCCGGGGTGGCCCACTGTTTTGAGAAAAGAAACAAAATTTTCTTTGTGAGGTAGTTGTGAATCTTTTATGTGTTTATTTGAAATAGAGAACTCGAGGGCATGCATTTTAAAAATGAATAATTTTAAGAAGAGAGAGAGAGAGAATGGAATTTTAAAGAACCATCAGAGGATGAGCTTGAGTCATTGTTTTTTAGTGGTACATTTTCAAAGGCATTGTTCTTTTTTAGTTTATTTTTCAGAGATTACATATAGCAATTTGTTGTTACTTTTCCTGGATTTCCCTTCCAATAAACCTTGATAGTGGATTTACATTTGCTCAGTGGGTTTCATCTTAGCTATACCTCAAATCCTTTTGTAATGATTTCCAACTCATTAAAGAGCTGGAAACAATAGTCACAGTACTGAAAGCACCAAACAGATTCTAGCAGAATCCTTATTTTAAATTTTAATTTTAATGTTACAAAATCCACATGGAAGAATGGTTCCATTTACTTTTTAACATCATTGACACTTTTTTTTTTTTTAAATTTCGCTGTGGCCACTCATAACTAAAATAAGGGAAGACAATATAAATGTTTATAATAATTTCCAGCAGGCGATGACTGATGATCTGAATAGCAATTTAGGAAGATGATTTCTTTGTAGCAAGAACAGAGCACTCAAGCAATACACTACTGCTAACTACAGGTGCAGTGTTATGCAGTGGCTCTCCGGAGCTTATTCAGTTTCTGCTGGAAACTTTATGCCTATAATTGGTAATATTCAACTTTCCCTTCCCCTTTCCCCTTGCAAGAACAATATGGCTCCCAGTTCTATGATTCATGTGCCTCTTAAAAGTAGGATCTCACTATATTTTCTCTTTACTGACTGGCTTATTTCATGTAGTATAATTTCAGGGTTCATCCATGCTATCACATATTGCAGAATTTCCTCTTTTTACACATAACTAGGATTCCATTGAATGTGTGCACCACAGTTTCATTCCCTTTCATGTTTCATTGAATCCAGGATTTTTTTTCCCATTTTAAGTCTCTGCTTATTTTGAAAATAAGTAGTATCTGAAGTACATTTTCCTACTTTTAATTATCATATAACATATTTAAATTTCTTGATAAGAGCACATTTTTTTAAAGCAATAAACAATTAGAATTCCATTTCTTTGAGTGGAAGAAATTCATTGTAATAAACATCCTAGTTATTTTTCTTCTTGCTCAAAGTTAAAGGAGGAGTGGTTTATTTAACTCATAGTTTGTGGAAGTTTTCAATCCATCATCGGTTGGCTCCAAGGTGGAGTGGCACGGCAGAGAGCAATAGTTCATGGTGGTGGAAAACATCCAAACCTACAAGCACAAAAAGCGGAAGTCAAATCTTTTTCTGTTCCTCATGTTGCATCCAGAGGGCCGGTGGTATAGCTCAGCAGACTAAGCACTTACTTAGGTAAGTGCAGGGACCAGGGTTCAATCCCTGGCACTGCATTCTGCACCGGCCTCACCCTTCGGTGCATTGAATTGGAGATGGAATCTGGGCATGGTAGCACACACCTGTAGTTCCAGTACCAGGAAGGCACAAATCAGAGGATCACTTCAAGTCGAAGCTGCGTAGTGAGACCCTTAAAAAAAATTCAGACTACCCATGTAAGGGTGGCACCAATCTAATAAGTGGACTGATCCAGCAATCATTCATCCCTAATCCAATCATTTCTAATCCCAGCATTGCTCCACAAATCAATCACACACTCTAGACTCAGCCATCACCAAAAAGCCTGTGATTGCATGAAGCATTAGGAGGATACCTAGACACAAACCATGACAAGAAATATCCCATAAGTAAAACTCAGAAAACTAAATGGGAGACCCATCACCCACTTACGAAGTAGGCATTCTTTTCAAATAGTTTTGGATAGATTGAGAGTGTTCCTCTTTCCTTACTGTATTAAAGATAAAGTATGAGGGGATAACTTTATTGCAAGTGGGACCTTTTCTCTTTAAAAAACTACCAAAGAAGTCTTCATTCATACACGTCTGCTGTACATTACAGCAGCATTTATCATGGGGAGTGGCTTCACTTATGCGACACATCTGAATTCTCCCCGTACCTTTCATACTTTTAGGTACTCTTGGTCTTCCCGTTATGGAATGGGTCTATTTCCATTTTTTCCCTTCAATTCATACACCTAAGGAAAGTCTTGGACAGCAAGATATTTTACTTCTCTCAATTTTATTTTATTATTTTAATTAATTAATTAATTTGGTACAGGGTCTTGCTACACAGCTCGGACTCATAGTGATCCTCCTGCTTCAGCTTCCCTAGCACTGGGATTATAGGCATGCCCCCATGACACTCAGTTTTTGTGGCCAGCATGACATGCTCATGATTCCACAGCCAGCATGGCATACTATACTGTGGACCGAGCCCAGGTTCTTGAAGATGACAGGCAGGTGCTTAGACTGTCCAACTATCTCCCAAGCATAACTTCTCTCAAATTTAGCCTAATCTTTATAATGACACATGTAGCTTGGAAATGTTTTATTTCTCTCTCTCTCTCTCTCTCTCTCTCTCTCTCTCTCTCTCTCTCTCTCTCTCTCTCTCTCTCCTTTACACATACACTGTCTCTTTACATTTACCCTCTGAATCACATTTTTAAATATCAGGGCTTTGGAAAATTATTGTAAAACT
>NW_004524736.1:2525699-2526790 GCF_000260255.1 Octodon degus | reverse complement strand
TTTCTGCACGTTTCTAATAGAACGCACTTAAAGCATGCGAATGTAGCCGCTCTCGTCCCGACCTGGTCCTCGCCACTCCGGAGCACACCTCCGGAGAGCGGCTGCCATCTGTGCCGCTCCCTAGCGGCGGCCCCCAGACTGCCCAGACTCTCACATGTTGAGTGGAGGAGAGAGCGGAGCAGCTGTTCTGGAGCTCGGTGGCTGCCTCTGCCCTCCTCGCAACCTGGCAAGTGCGACATTGGGCTGTGGAGCAGGCAGACAGGCGCCAAGCAGAGCTGCGTTCCTCTCAGCACTGCTTGCTCACTCCAGCCACAAGCTGCTGATCACTTTCCTGCCATCACCTCCTTTCTCTTTTTCTCATTCTGATTTCGCATGCTAATTGGGAGTGGGAGGAGAAGACTGAGCTGCTCTCCACAGACAAATACAAATTCTTGGGCTGAGGAGATAGCTCAGTAGAATAAGGGCCTATCTGACAAACACAAGGTCCTGAGTTCAATCCCCAGTATCAACAAACAAACAAAAAACAATAAAAACAAATTCTTGCCAAATTGTATCCTGCTTCCTACCTCAAGGCTATTACTTGAATCAAAATTTCTTTAAAACTTATGTGTCAGGAAAGCATATGAATACACCTTTTCACATGGGTTCTAATCAACACTCTATGATACATATTGCTTTTGCTGTGCATTAAGAAGGAATGAATAGGTAACTCTTAAGGATTTTTTACTCTGTTTTTCCTTTAAGCAGAAATGCCTCTGCTGCCTATGAATCAGGTTGATGAATGAGGACTAAAACAGGAAGCACTGAAGTCAGCTTGACTGATTGACATTGAAAAGATCAGAGAAAGAGGGAATATTTCTAGCACATGACAGTGAGGGGAAAGGAGCATGGATTGGGTTTGAGGAAGACTCTGAGCCTTGCAAAAGATGAAAGAAAATGAAGTGTCCTTGGGGCAGATGCGGAAAGAAGGGGGCCGGGGAGAAGGCTCAGTAGAATAAGTGTTTGCCTGGCAAGTGCGAGGGCCTGAGTTCAATGCCCAGTTCCAAAAAAAAAAAAAAAAGAAAAAAGAAAAAGAAAGAAAGAAAGAAAGA
>NW_004524736.1:2523310-2525599 GCF_000260255.1 Octodon degus | reverse complement strand
GATTCTTTATTGGAAGTGGTAAAAGTTTTGTAAATCTAAAGATTTGGTTCCAAACCAGTTTTTGGACATTTAGAAATTGTACTTGAGGTTTCTTTTCCTTAGGAAGTTGGGGCCTCCGAGCTTAATGTAGAATATTATCTCCAAAAGATATTACCTATTATGTTTTAGAGTGCATCATCATCTAGAATACAGATGAGATAAGGCTTCATAGTACTTAATACCCTGGAAATCTGAAGATGACTAGATTGTTGCTAGTAGTTGTCCTTGGAAAACCATTAGTGATGGAGAGAAATTTTGCTACTACCTTGATATTACAGTGATGCTTTAGGATGGTAATTTACTATTTGGTTTTAGATTATGGGGGTATGTTTGTTTGTTTGCTTGCTCGTTTAGAGTTAAATGAATACATGACACTGATATTACCTGGGAAGTCCCTGCAGATAAGTGATTGGCCTTTTCAGCTTTCCCTCTCAAAATAGTAACAGATGAAATGAGACAATATTCAGAAGGTAGGAAACACTGATGCTCCTAGGTATTTCAGGAGCCCATTGCCAAGGGCAGGTGGGTAAGGACTTCAAAGTACAGATAGAGTTTCCTGTTGAAATAACACCACAAGTGATAAGCCCTGGAGGCCATATAGTGAGCAAAAGCAAATGATTTATGGCCATGGCTTTAGGAGTTTTCCTGGACTCAAAGACTGCTTGCTTTGTGCTTTTGAAGAAGACTGATTCCTGAAGGTAGAAAAGAAGCAGCAGAATATGTGATTGCCGGGGGCCAGAGTGATGGCTCATTAGAATAAGCGCTTGCCTGGCAAGCACAAGGGCCTGAGTTCAATCCCCGGTTCAAAAAAAAAAAAAAAAAAAAGAATAATTGGATGCTGAAAGTACTTATAGTTAGACTTTGATAATGAAGAGGCAAGTACAAACCCATGCATTCAGACTGAAGGGGATTCATGACATGGACCTGCAAGCCCAGAATCTTTAAATTTTTGTTGCATTTGAAAGAATTTGAAATTATTAGATGTATTAAAGGATGAGGAAAGCAACTTTTTGTAACTTCTCTATGCTATAAATCAAGTACTATATTTTTTGGTATTTGTGAAACCTTTTTTTTTTTTTTTTTTTGGTGGAACCAGAGATTGAACTCAGGCCCTTGCACTTTCCAGTCAAGCGCTTAGGCTACTGAGCCATCTCCCTGGCCTGGTATTTGTGATACCAAAAAATATTTTAATCAGTTTTCAAAACTTTGCTGGAAATTTTATTTTTAACTATTATACACTACTGAGCCTAGTGTAGCTGATGCACTGACTGGCTTTGCAAATGTTAGGCAACAGTGTCAGACAATAGAGACAGTCTTTTGGTCAGTCTGCAAACCAATTCAAAGAAAGAAAAAGAGCCTTAAAATATAAAAAGAACTATAATGTACTTTGTATTTAATTAAAACAACAACAAAAAATAAATGGAATTCTGTTTGCCTTGGGTGATTTTGGATTGGGAAGTACTTAACGACTTAGGTGTATAGGGGAAAAAAAGCAAACACATTTGAAAATTATAATTTTCAAATTATAAGATTCAGTTAGTTGTTAAAATTGCAAACAAAGAACTGTCCTGAAGCTCTAGATTCACTGCCAGATGTGATATTTGGGGAGAATTCTGTAGCTCTACAGAGCAACAGGATATGAAGGCACTTTATGCCTAGCGTTAGATTAGATTCACGGTAAATGCGAGACTCCCTACATCCATCCCATCCTGTTCTCATGTCGTCTGCAGGTTCTGCTCACAGGCTGGCCCGAGTTGCCTTTACTTAGTCAAGTTAGCATTTGCTGTAGTTACTTGTTAAAGAGTTATTTTCCATCAGTGGATTTGCTTATGTTTGTTACTTAGATTACTTTGATCTTCTGCCAGAAACAATACCAGTGCTTTTGATGTAGCTCTGCATTTATTAAAACAGAAGTAGGGTCATTGAATGAACATTTTTTATCGAATTTATTTATTTTTATATTAATTTTATTGAGAAAGAAGTAATGAGATAGTTTCAAAACAGGTTAGTAGGACAGTCACAATAATTAATACATTGCATATTGTTGTCTTTGTAATAGTTATTCATAATACAATATACAGACATGATATCTAAACACTATTAGTTCAAACTTTCTTCTCATTGAACTAAGAGGAAACTGTATGTCTATGCTAACTATTTTGTATATACATTATATACAAAAGTTATATTTTTGTTATATAGGTCTTGCTTTATTTTGGTCTTAACCATTCAGCAAAAAAGTATAAAAAT
>NW_004524736.1:2503331-2513642 GCF_000260255.1 Octodon degus | reverse complement strand
ACTTCTCTCAAATTTAGCCTAATCTTTATAATGACACATGTAGCTTGGAAATGTTTTCTCTCTCTCTCTCTCTCTCTCTCTCTCTCTCTCTCTCTCTCTCTCTCTCTCTTTCTCTCTCTCTCCTTTACACATACACTGTCTCTTTACATTTACCCTCTGAATCACATTTTTAAATATCAGGGCTTTGGAAAATTATTGTAAAACTAAATCAAATGCATATGCGCTGTATACCACACACAACTTGTAACGTGGAAGAAATGAACAAGTGAATTTTACAATGGCTAAAATGGAAGATCACTTGTGAACAGATGAAGGAGAATCTCTAAGCTCTGTGGTTGATGGAATGCAGCAATCAGACCATTATCATCCTGGTGACAGTGTCCTGAATTGGCTTCGGCTTTTCTACTTTTGTAGTTTTGTTTTCTCATGAAGAGGCACAAGACGAAAGGTAACAATAAGGATAGCTGTATAGTTCCAGGAGTTCTAGGATCATTATATCATGCAGATGTCTGTGATGGGGAGAAATGATTCATATTGTCACACATAAAAGAGCTCATTTCTAGGATTAAAGTTCCACTCTCTTACAATAAGCTCAAATTGAAGATAATATTTAAAAACATCTCAGGATTTCTTAGTCAGCTACAAAAATGAAATTAACAACAAGATTGTCGCTTATAGATATATTTTTATTAACATTTTCATTTAGTCATTTTGGTAAACAGACATTTGATTCATTTCTACTGGATAACAGTACTGTTATCCCATTTAAAATCTCATCAATGCCAGAATTGTTTAATTCTATACACTGATTGAAATATATTTATTTTTCATATGGCACTTATAGAAAAATTACAGTGATGTTCTACAGCATTTATATTATTTTCCTGTTCAAGAAAGTACTCCATTTACTCTATCATAGCTAACTATTGATCACACTGCGTCCCCATCCATAAGAGGCACTTTTCTGTGGTGCTATTTTATTATGTTGCATTATAATCTTTGGAATCTCCCTGGCTCATTTTATCTCTGCACAGAGCTTTCCATTTATTTATCGACTTATTTATAAGTCACAAAAATCAGGGCTCACTAAAAGCACTTTCCCTAAGCTGTTTGAAAACTCAAAGTGTAAACACACATTTATCTAGAATTTCTAAGTCAAGAACCCAGTCATTTTATGTACCTTTTCTGTAATCCTTTCTTCCATTCAATTAAATAGATCAGTTACATTTCAATTTTTAAAGCAGATGAAATATTAACAATTAATTATAATTAGAAAATTTCACAGTAAGTTGGCACTTCAAAAGCAGCCGCTTTGGAGAATCACTAACATACACTAAATATTATGTGGGTTTGAAAACCTCACTGCTCAGCCTTTTGTGTTCTTTCATCTGAAAGACAAGCTCAGTCATGCTTTTAAAAAGTGCAGCAAAGACAGCCCAGGTCGTGTTGCTGCTGCTGTCTGAGAACAGATGAGACTTCGCTTTGACAACGCAGCTTCCCATCTTTGGGTTAGATTTCAAGTGGCAATGCATTTGTTGCTTTAGCTTCTGAGATCATAAAATGATCATGTCTGTTGACACAGTTACGGGTACTGCTGCTCCAGATGAGAGAGGGACTGAAGAGAATTTCAAAAGAGAAAATATAATAGATCCAGTTGCAAATGGAGACACGTGTCACTTTCAGAGGCAGTAAATTTGCTACCATTAAATTGAACCTAGATAGCAGAAAAATAAGATTGAAAATTTCAGATCCAATTTAAAATAGCAGTTTACATTCATGCCATGTGGAGGTCTGGAAGTTTCGATTTGCTCTGAAATAGTATAATGCAGTTGGGAGGAGTCACAAAATCCGTTTAGAATATTGTAGTTGTGATTTGAAAAACACATTTTGGGCTGGGGAGATAGCTTGGCAGTCTGAGCACCTACCTGGCGAGCACAAGGACCCAGGTTCAATCTCTGGTACCACATGCCATGCTGGTCCCAAACCCTGAGTGTGCTGTTTAAGTCTCTGAAACCGGGCATGTGGTGGTGCATGCCTGTATTCCCAGTGATGGGGAGGCTGAGACAGGGGGATAACTATGAGTTCAAGCTGTGAAGTGAGACCCTGTACCAAATAAATAAAGAACACATTTCCCTACACTCTTGTTTTAGTGTTAAGATATTAAACTATTTCAATGGAATTTTATTTGTTGGATTGTTTATTAATTTATTTATTTATTTAGTAATAGTGGGAATAGAACTCAGAGCTTTCTCACTGAACTAAATCCACAACTCTTTTCATTAATTTATTCTTTTTAATTTTGAGACAGTGTCTCACTAAATTGATAAATTATCTCAGCTGGAATTAAACTTGTACTTCTCCTATTAATGTTAGGTTTATGGGTGTAATCTGACATTCCTGTTTGCAATGGAATTGTAGTACACACCACAACATTACCATCTATTCACGAATTATCTAGCCCAGCAGTAATAGAGATGAGGGTTGAACTTCATTGCTGAGTTGAAGAGCTCCTGCAGCTTTTTGCCTTGTATAGATGACACTAGGCAGTGTCTACCTTCTAGGTCATGACTGAATTCCCTCTGACTTGCCAGCCAGCTGTAGCCTGTTTCCTTACACTTGCTACACACATCATTTACACACTGCCATAATCCCCATCCAAACTTGTACGAGGGGCCTTGGAATCAGTATTCTCCTCTCTTCACTAGCTGCTGATACTATCCCTTCACTTGGCTTAATTCTGTTTTGTTTTGGAGCATAAGGGATTAAACCCAGGGCTTCACATTTCTTTCCATCCCTAGGCATTTTAACATTTTTTTCTTTTAAATTCTGGGCCTATTCTCCCTAAACTGCAAGGCTGCTGAGGCTGGACTTGTATTTGCAATCCTCCTTCCTCTGCCTTCTGGAATTTCATATTTAGGCCATGCAGAGACTTAATTTCTCAATTCTTAGTACTTAAGGTTTTCACGGTGGCTGTGCATGTTCATCCCTCTGGCCTTTACAACATATCTCTGTTTTCCTGATTTCTTGCTACTTTTGATACTGAATAATCATTTATTGCTTTTTATATAGACCATTAAAACACTTTCAATAATAATTTTTGGTATATGCTGCTTGGAAAACATCACATAGAGGTTTAAAGGTTGGCTTTATGAGTAAGCTCTCTGGTTCCAAGTTCAGCTTTGTCATTTTGCCATTTGCTATGTATTTTCCATGTATCTATTTTTTTATAACTCTAGGTATGCAAAGATGCATAGGACAAGGCATTGAGTGAGTCAAGAAGTTCTGAGAAAACTCTTAAAACTTTCTTTAGATCAACTGGTTATATCGGCATTAGTCTACAATTCCATTTCAGTACTTTATTCCCAGTGAGTTCTACAATATGGTGGGTGGTACAACAATAGAGGGAGACTTCAGAAGTTCCTCATGATTGTCTTTCTGGTTTTACTAAAAGTGGAAAGATGTCATCCTGGGGCTTAGATGGATCCTGTGAAGAAGCATAGAGTAGCAGCAACAAAGAGCTCTTTGCTAAAGAGAAGGCTGTACTAGGCTATTAAAGAGGAGGTCTCTCTCTCATGTGAGAAACCCAAAACATACATAAAGGGCAAAACAAAAGATAAACAACAAGAAATAGAGAGATGGATCTTTTGCTAAAGAGAAAGGATGACATTGCTGTCCTTGAGGTAGCTGCTTACGTGAAGATATCAGCATACAGAGTTATTCAAGGTGAAAATTCTATGAATTTACTACTTCCAAAAAACTGATAGAAATTCTTAGAATAGTCACCTCAGCCATCCTGTATTTATACTCGCATATTTTTAATTATTACTATACTTTAAAATAAATGTTAAAAAATATAAGAGAAAAAAACAAAGAGAGACAAGAACAAAAATTTAAGGTTTCTTGAAAGCAAGCAGTTATATTCAATCATATGTCCAATTTCACATAACTATATCTGTTAATCTGACCAACAGATTTGATGATAAAAAATAGATAATATATCAACTATTGTTAATCAGCTATTCTTGTTCTGAAAATCTGCAACAAATATATTGTGGTATGTTACCCTGGTTCTGTCTTTGTTTCTAATTTTTGTTCTTGCTTTTGTTATTACTCTTCAACATAAAATGAAGTAATTTTAAAAATTGTAAGAAAGGGAAAGGATAAAAAACTGGAGTGGGGAGGGGTAGGGAAGGGGATTAAAAGATCATAGAGATATGTTATATACATATGCCAACTCCTCATGAGGAATGTAGCATTACATAATAAAGACATGCTCAAAAAGCAACAGTTGAAAAAAAAGACTGTCTAAAGGTTGGATGAGGAGACCGACAGCAGAGAACCCCAGCCTATGTTTTCAGATGAAAGTAGCTCGTTTTCCTTGCTGCTTACTATTCTGATGGCAGTGGGTTCTGGACATGATCAAGTTTCACCTAAAACAACTGCGTTGACTTTAGGATTTAAAAGCTTTCTTCTAAAAGCATCATCACAGAAAGGCTGTCACTGCATGCTGCAGCTGTGGTCTCTTGCTTTTGCTAGTGTCTGGTGGACACAAATTTCCCATGAAGGACAGAGAAAAAGGACCTGATCCTTTCTTTGTAGGCTGCTCAAATTTTAGGTGAGGAACAGGGCTCATTCTTGCGGTTTTCTCTGAGTTTCTTCTTTGTGTTTTTCCTCTAATCACCCCTTGAAAGCAATATTTACTTCTATACCAATGTTTGTTTCAAGTAGTTTTTGAACTCTAAACCTAAAGATGCTAGTGAAGAAATGTTGATTAGGAAACATAATTAAGGACTCTGGAATGGAATGTCCAAAACAACACCAAGAACAAAAAAATTAAACAAGAATACTTTAGAATTTTAGGGCAATTTTTCATTTTTAATAGTCTCCAACATGATTGAAGTGTATAAGGCTGGGAAGTTAGGGAAGATTTCAGACTGAAAGTTATAAAAGCATGTGTACTTGCATGCTTTAGAGAATGACTGCTCCTCCATCGGGCCTACAGTTGCATTGTCACCCCTGCATCCTTTCCTGAGGCTTGACAATAACGGGAAACAATGCCTAGTTTTTACTGCTTGCCTCACTGGAAAATTGGAATTATCCAAACGTACATCTGCTTTCCTGAATCATGTCATTTCATAGATGCAAAATGTTTTGTCTCCTCATCAAGTAACTTTACACAAAGGGATTAATTCTATAACTAGACATAGTCCCCAGAAGAATTTATTTGGGGAAGTGAGGCTAAGAAAGAGCTCATCCTGGGTTGTTTTTGGCATTTTAGAGATGGGAGCAGGCTTACGTCTCAGCTCATTGTTGATGCTTTATAGGCAGAGGCACTGTACTTTACAAATTCTGAAAGAGAAGTTTTCCTTGGTATGTCCTTTTACAGCAAATCAAACTTCTCTTCCTGGACATTACCAAAGTGTGTGTACATCCAAATATGATGTCTTAAACATAAATCATCTTGAGAATATTCATAGTCCATATTTACTTTATTCTATGTATATTAAATTTTCTGGGCATTTGTATCTGTGCGAGTAAACTATCACCAGAAAGCAAGCAAAGACAAAGCTATAAAATCTGAAAAAATACTAGTTGAAACTTCATTTAGTAATGAAATCTAATGTAAGAAGCCCTCAGGATATATTATGTTGCCTTCAGATTAATGTGACATTTAATGATACTAATGTAAGAACATTATAATTATAAGCAAAATAAAGATTTGATCAATTAATAAGAATATAGGATATAAGAGGTACAGTAAACAGAGGCATTTGTAGTAATTGCTTATTTCTAATAATTAATGCATTAGTCTCCAGAAGGACTTAGGCATATGTGAAAAGGCAGTGAATCTCGTCATAGCTGTCTCCAGCACTGCCTAAGCCATTAACGAGGAAGCAACATATATTTAGCCAGATCTTCTTGGGTTCTACTTGTCTTTCTGCCAAGACTATAAAAACATCTCTGCCTGACAAATCATTCAAATCATTTTCTTACGTGTTTCCTTGCTCCTTCACATCTAACCTGCTATGGTCACTCACTGTAGCACAAGCGGTGACTGTGCCATAGAACCAACTTATAATTGGTAGCTACTTCTTCTTCGTTCACGTAGATCAGACTAAGCTTCCCATGAATCTATCAAAGAGATGAATTGCATCTGTTTTGTTCTATTGGTGTTTGTATTCTAAATAATGTCATTAATGTTCTTTGTATTTGTTTTGTGTTTATCGGTAGTATTTCCTTAGTTTTCACATCATAATTTATTCTGAATATTCTTATCTCTTCAGTTTTAGTTGTAGACATCACATTAATCATTCTCATGGTGCTTTTCTGAAAGTAAGAGGGATATCATTCTTATCAATCATAAATCAAGTCTCAACTTAGGTGTTTCTTCTTGTAGCTACTTTATTATTTTCAATGGCAAATGATGACTTTATTAAGAATGATGAATATTAATCATAGCGTATTTTTAAAGTATTCTATGTAATTGAATATCTTAGAAAACAGTATATAACCCAAGACAAGAAAGAGTAAGGACAAAAAATGAATTTAAAAATAAAATATCATTTGGCAATAAAGAAAACTAAAGACAAAAAGAAAAAATATACTCTTCTTTTTAAAGCTTTATGGTTTTACCTTAATAACTTTTCTAAAATTAAGTTTAATTTCTGTACTTTATTGGAATTTCTTTTACAAATCAGGAAACTATATTGAGATATTTTTGTACTATGTACTTTCTCCTTTTTGTTTTCTCCTATCTCTCTCCTTTGCTTATGCATTGTTTAATTGAATTCTGTAAAATTTTTGTTTTGATTTATATATCAGTGTTTTGATATTATTACACATGCAATATATGCAATATATTTACTGATAATAGATACATAATTTTTCAATTCTTTACTGAAACGAAAAACTTAAATAATTTTAGAAAGTTCTGCTTAGTTCATTTATTGTTGTAGGAGACACTTCCAGGACCTCATCTCGGTCCAAGAAGCCAATATTTATAATCCCAAAGTTACGTTATTGGAATCCCATCAAATTGATGCTAATCTACCACTTACAATGCAACACATGGCGAAAACAAAGACACTAAATTATATCTTCAATCATCGGGGAGTCAAGGGGCTCTAAGTTCAGCCATGAAGATGGCTTTCTGGAAGCAAGAGAGCAACCCAGGGCCTCACCTGGTTTTATACAGTGGGGGAGTGGCTTGAGGATTGCCTGAGAATTGTAGGAAAGAGACTACAATGAGCTGAGCTAGGTGGGTGGCCTAAATTTACCTCTGTGATATGCAGAGAGAGTAATGTGCATTATATAGTATCTAATATTTTGGTAAGTCTCGTGCTTCAGCTCTGAGGTAGCCTTTCAAGTCCCAGGAAGTCATAGCCTCTGTCTTGAGGCTCCATCCCAGCTGGTGCCATGGAGCATTGGCTCTACCGTCCTGTCTCAACCCGGCTCACATTAAAGAGCAGCATGTATAGGTTACCAGGGAAACACGTATGCCACATTCAAAGACTATCACCAGCACCTCAGCTAGACCAATACTCATTGCTTAAGGCCAACTGAAGGATAAACAGAAGTCCTAGCCAGCTCTGTACAGAACAATACGAGGAAATAGGGTCAGGCTCAGTCAAAATGGAGACAATCGCTCTTCTTTCAAGGAGAGCTGCTCAGGTGGCCCTCCACATATTGTATTTTATTTTTAAATTTTATTTTAAAAAGGAAAAAGAGAAACATATTTTAAAGCAAGATAATAAGAGGATAACAATAGGTAATGCAAAGGCCTGGGGAGATGGCGCCATAGAATAAGCTTTTTCCTGGCAAGCGCAAGGGCTTGAGTTCAATCCCCAGTTCTGAAAAAAACACCCAAAAAAAAACAGGTAATGCAATGCATTTTATTATCTTTGTATTAGTTACTCAGAGTACAAGACATTGGCATTCAAGTGTCCAAATCACATTAGCACAAGCCTTTCCTCTCAATGAACTAAGACATCATTGGGTATATTACATATTTGTACAAATATAAAACATTAACAAATTTCTATATATGTACATGGAAAGATGAATTTTGGAATTAAAAAAATCAAGTGCAAGACTACCATGACCTTTAATCATCTTTCTTCTAGAAAGCTCTAATATTAGGAGAACAAAGAAACCCTATTAAAGATCAAGTGTTGTTTGTTGACTAATGAGACTAACTATGATGGCATGGCAACCCAGAATGCATTCAGATTCCACCTGGGTCTTACTCCCTATGCTTGTTGACTGGATAGCATTAATTTGTTTTCCAGATATTTGTACAGTTACACATGTGGTTTTCACAAGCCTGCCCAAATGGTTGTCTGGAGGTAGAACAAAGAGCTCCTGAAGGGTCTGGAGGCTCAGTCCCATGACCCCCAGGGCAGGCAGGCTGCAATCGGAGTATCTCTAAGAGTTTTGAGGCCAGCATGTGCGACACAGTGAGTTGAGGGCCAGCCTGTAGTATAACAAGACTCTGTCTCAAAAACCCAAGCCAAACCAAACCCAGAATAAATAATTCTTATACTTAAATGCAATGAAGTCATACTTCATAAGTAATCAGCATAACTAATTTAGCCTCTTAAGAGCTGAATGTCTAAGAATGGGTTCAGGTCACCATGCTGTATTGGAGCTCCTATCATGCTTTGAAAATATGAGGACACTATCATCTATGCAGTGTGAAGTATTCCACTGAATTTCCTTCACTCGTGACAAATTCATTTTTAAGAACATTTTTGGTCAAGGAAAATACTATCTCAGGGAACTCGACATGACTGACATTTTAGCATTCCATTTGCATTTTTAAATGGAAAATCATATTTTCACAGCTGCGTTTTTCTGGTTATTTAATTAAAATAAGCTAAAAGAAAATGCCATGTAGGCAATGTCAGAGTAAATCATTTGGAATTTTAAAAATAATTTATGTCTTTATTATAGTTATTTAGAAAGAGAAAATAAAAGTAGAATATTTAACTTATTTAAATCAGAAGTAGAGGATATATCAAATGTATTTTTGGAAGAAGAGTAGCAGCTAGCCCACTGTTGGGCAAGCCAGCACCTACACAAAGAGGATGATGCCCTTACTGAATATTTGTGTCTAACCTGTTCTGTTTCTTTTCTATACATTCAGCCATTCAATCCTTTAAAAATACTTTGAGGTGAGGTATTATTGATTCACTTTCAAAAGGAAATTAAAATTCAGATAAATATATTTGTTATGTTACACATCAGAGACTTAAATCCTGACCTGACTCTTAGTATTATTAAAGACAGAGATTTTCAAAATTTCCAAAATGAAGCACATTAGTCACCTGTCTGAGAAGTAGATGATTTGTTTTCCTATCCTTTAGGTATTTCTTCATTTGTTTGTTATTTGATGTATAAAGGTATTTATTTATTTATTTATTTATTTATTTATTTATTTATTGCAGGGTCTCACTACGCAGCATGGACTTATAGTGATCTTCCTATCTCAGCCTCCCCAGTGCTGGGATTGCAGGCATGCACCACCATCCCCAATTTCAGTGGCCAGCATGGTGTGGGGCCTGGAAGGCATGTTGCACAACGGGTCAAGCCCAGGTCTTTGTGCTTGCCAGGCAGGCACTTAGACTTCTGAGCTATCTCTCCAGCCCAGGGTTTTTTTAAGTGGTAAAGAAAATGTGGTATTTATACACAATAAAGTAATATTACTCTGCCAAAAAGAAAGATAAAATTGAGGCATTATGGGAAAATGAATGCATCTCCTGAGAGTAATATTAAGTGAAATAAGTAAGATATGAAAATTCAAATATCATAGAGTTTCTTTAATATGAGAAACCCAAAATTAAAATAAAGAGCAAAGTTAATGATAGATAAAAGGCAATGGAGAGATGTTTTTCAAATGGAAAAGAGAACAAGAGATGGAGGGGAAAAGTAAGGAATTTTTTTTTTAAAAAAAGCAGAATCAAAGACAAAATGGGAAAATTATTTTCTTAAAATGAGAAGGTGATTGAGAATTGGAAGGAACCAGGAGGGATCAGAGAGGAAGGGGACAAAAATACTTAAGGTGCATTATGTACATGTACAAACCCCCAAGGATAGGTAATTACTATGTATTGCAAATATGTACTAATGAAATACATACAAAGAAACAATGTAAAATAAAAGCAAGTTTTAAAGATATGAAGGTTGGCTTTATTATAAGTCAGAAAATTGTAATTACAAAAATGAGACACATCTTCATATTTAAGAAGAAACCAAACCAACTTCATATATAAATATTTTTAATAAATGAGAACCTCTGAAATACTTTGAACA
>NW_004524736.1:2501337-2502046 GCF_000260255.1 Octodon degus | reverse complement strand
TTTTTTTTTTTCAGTACCAGGGGTTGAAATCAAGACTCTACACTTGCCAGGCCGGCACTTATTCTACTGAACTATCTACCCAGCCCCAATGAATCAATTTTTTGACATAACACTCCTATTTTGGCTTCATCTTAGGCTCTGTCAGCAGGCCATAGGAAGTGTCCCAGTTGATAACTTACTAGGCAGGATTACCTTGCAGCAGTGAAGTTTGAAGCCTCTGGTAGAGAAAACTAGGATAGTAAACATTAGGATGAACCACTGCAGAGTTAGGGGGATGAACACGAAAAAGTGGGAGCCAACAGTAGAGACACAAGGAGAGAAACCATGACAGTGTTCAATGCCAAGAAAAGAGGGCTTCAAAAGAAGGGGGGACTGAGAATATGTTATTAGCATTGAATGTTGATGCTGCTCATATGAATATTACATGAGTGGGGTCCTGAAGGCCAGTTTGTATGGTGGTGGTAGTACAGGAGGTACGGATCATTGTTACAAAGAGATGCATCAAGAAAGAAAGGGGAGAAAGTACAATAGTTAAAGAATAAGGTGATGCTATAGTATTTTTCTAGGTCTGGTAGATCAATGTACACTTTAAGAACAACAACACAATATTAGGATTATCATTTCATTTTTTGAATTAGACCTGCCAGCTAACTGTAATTTTTATTGACTATTTCATAGCAACCACTCATAAATTTTTTTAATTAATTTA
>NW_004524736.1:2493650-2495560 GCF_000260255.1 Octodon degus | reverse complement strand
AGAAGAAAAACAACTTTCATTTAGTGCCGACCACATGGCTCATAGATGCATGGTAGGACTCGCTCGGTGAAGGGGGAGTTCTCCTTAAAATTACAACTTGGTGTTCTTTTCTAGGCCTGTTGGACTGTGGTCCCTATAATGGAGCAATATGAGTTTTAAGTAGACCTCTCATGTATTTCTTAGGAATATAACCAACATTTGAAACAAATATCTTTTTAAATAAAAATAAAATCAAGTCCAATACTGAAATATAATCCATACTGTAAAAATGGCTTGTAATATCATGTAAGAACCAATCAGATTTAATAAATAATGCTGCTCTATTTTCTGGCAATTAGGAACAAGTCTCACATGGACATATAAAATATAAAAGGTAGAAATTTGCCTTTATCTTAGGAAGTAGGTATATGTAATTGACATTACTTGATTCCTTTTATTCTCTTTCCTCTCCCACCCTTCCTCCCTCCCTTGTTCTCTAGATCATCCCCATGTTTTCTAGTTAAAGTTTGATATACATAATGATTACATTCATTGTGAGTAGCTGGCATATGTTCATCTCACACTCCAACTCTCTTGATACCTTTTTTGTCTTCTCCCTTTCTCTGCCTGGCATCTCTTGGTTCCCTTCCCATTAGTGGAAAATCTGCCTTCCTTTTCCTTTTTATCTACCTTTTACTTCACCTTATAATTTACTTATCCTGTGGGCTTCTCTAATGAATTTTCTTGCTGTGCTTGTCAAGAAACAACTGAAACAGTGTCACAACAAACATGGGTATGAAAGCATACTTCTTTTTCTTTTTCTTTTGTGGCCAACTCAGCTCACCTTGTGGGAGTGACTGGTGTGGCATGTGGTGCTGGAAATTGAATCATGGTCCTTGCAGGTGCCTAATCCTGCTAAGTAGGTGCTTCGGACCAGGGAGCTATCTTGCCAGCCCTAAAGTGTGTCGTGTCTCTTTGAATACTGACTATTTTCCTTAGATGTATGAATATTCAAGAGGACTATACCTGGGTCATATACTAGTTCTTTTGGAGTGTTGATGAACTTTCAGACTATTTTCTAAAGTGGTTATTTTAGTTTACATCTCCACCAAAAGTGCTCAAGAACTCTTTTTGCCCCAAATCCTCCCCAGGATTTGTTGTTCATTTGTGTGTTTGTTGATAATGTCATTCTGACTGAGGTCAGATGTAATTCAATATAATATTGATTTTTATTTCCATCCACATTTATTCCAAGGGAGCACTATTCACAATAGCCAAGTTATGGAATCAGCCTAGGTGTCTATCAATAGATGATTAAGACAAAGAAAATACAGAGTATATTAACGATAGACTATTTTTCATCCATAAAGAACATCATGTTATAGTCAGTAAAATGGATGTAATTATGTCATATTAAACAAGCCAGGCATAGACACATTTCACAGCTTTTCTCCTATATGTGGCATTAGAATAAAAGAAAAGGAAAGGAAAAGCAGTAAGACAACCTGAAAGTAGTGCTGGAACTACTAGAGAAGGTAAGGGGAAGAAATAAAGGGACAGAGGGAAGAGGAAGAGAGAAGAGTTGCGCAGGCGGGTCCGATCAAAGTATGATATGCCAAAGTATGAAATATCATGAGGAAACCACTAATATGCACATTTAATAACTTAGTAATCCATAAAAATCAATTGTAAATATTTGCAAAGATTTGCTTCTGAATTTATCTCCTAAGAGATAAAAATCTCTTTATTTTTGGGCCAGTGTTACATATCTTGATCATTATACCTTTACTACTGTTTTAAAATCAGTGGGATGTCTACAACTTTGTTCTTCAGTTTCAATAGTATTTATTTATTTCCATTTTAAAGCAAGAAAGAAACAATAAAAAAGCAATAAGAGTTTCAAGAAAGGCTAGTAGGGCAGTAACAATAAT
>NW_004524736.1:2479649-2492622 GCF_000260255.1 Octodon degus | reverse complement strand
ATCTTCCCATACTTCAACATAGGATTTATTTTTATTTATTTAGATTTTGTTACTTTTAAAGTATAGTTTTGTGCTGTTTAATGAATAAATCTTGTTCTACAATTGTTAAACTTATTCTTGAATTATTTTGATGTTATTACAAATGTTTTTCTTAATTTCCTTTTAAATTTTCCTTTAATATAGGAAGTCTTTGCATTTTATAAACTTTTCTTATGTTAAAGGAGAAATGGAAAACAGTTTAGAATGGTCTTTCTACATATTCTTAACTGTATTTTTATAAAAATGTAGCCACATATCTGATAACTACATTAATAAAGGCGCCACTTTGTATTGTTGAAAAACACTATAATGGAAATATTATACTGTAATGAATAGTGTAAACCATTATAAAGGAACTTTTAATTATGAAAAATCCTTGAAATTTTGAGAAGTTGTTCAAACCACACAAAAAACATTCTATAAGATAATTTCTTTAAAAGATATTTATGAAATATTGTTTCAGGTCATGCTAGAAAACTTAAAGATTAAATAAATAGAAGCATAGTCATCTAAGAACTTGTTTTGTATATGATGGTTTGTGTATTTTCTTCAGTAATAACGGAGTATGACAAAGGGCAGCTCATACTTTCTTAAATGCACTGGATTGAAACCAACCGAATGAATCACTGTTGTAAACACAATCGAGTCAGAAATGATCTATCATTTCTTTTTTTGAAAGTATTCTATTTCAGGGCTGGGGAGATGGCTCAGTAGAATAAGCGCTTCCCTGGCAAGCACAAGGACCTAAGTTCAATCTCTGGATCTTTCTTTCTTTCTTTCTTTCTTTCTTTCTTTCTTTCTTTCTTTCTTTCTTTCTTTCTTTCTTTCTCTTCTTTATTTAGCTACTTCAGGCTGCCTTCAGGGCAGATGTGGAGCAGCTTCTGGAGCTGGGAATGGAACCATGGTCCTGTGTACCTGACTGCATTTGCCCAAGTGGGGCTTTAAATAACTGAGCTATCCGGCAAAGCCCTCCAAGAAAGATATTGTTTGTCAAGAAGAAACTTGAGCAGTGTAGGAAACTATTTTCCCAATAAATTCATGGAAACCTAAGACTTCCCAGTTGAATCAGGATCATCTGCCTGCCACCACCACATGCTTATTAGAATAGTAGTATCCGCATGCTAATAGTAAGTTTGCTTTCAACAATGAGGGTGATTCTTAAAAAGAAAACAAGCAAGCAAGCAAAAACCCCAAACTAGTGTGGTAAATGTAATATGAATCTCGGCAAATATTAAGTGACTGAAATAGGTGGGTAATACTGGATTTAATATGAAAATTCTATCTATAGGACTACCATTCATTTGTTAGACCACACATTTTAGATAAAAACATCCTAGAATCAGAAGAAAACAAAGGATGAGAAGCACAAATTTAAAAATACTTGGATAAGGTTTCTCTTTGTAGTCACTGTGAAAGATGGTATATTTTTTAACAAAGCAATACAAAGGATTGAATGTTCCTTACTTAGTTTTCATATAATAAAACTGGAGAAATTAAACAATTTAATTTACCATCATTTTGTCTTAAAACCCTATTTAGAAAATATGTAAATAATTATTCATGTCAAATATTTATGTATTTGCAAAATACTGAAGCATGTATTGTTCATCTTTCCTTGAGGGAGACATAAACTGTAAAACTAATATAACTTCTTTTTTTCCCCCAATTCCTCTTTTTTCATGCATTTTGTACAGGGTCTCACTGTGCAGCTCGGAGTTAGAGTGATCCTCCTGTTTTCAGCCTCCCCAGCACTGGGATTACAGGTGTGCAACCACCATGCCCGGTCTCTTGGCCAGTTCAGCATGCCCAGGGCAGGGAGGGGTGAGCGAGGCTGACCCAGCCTATGGTGCTGGGGATCGAACCCTGGTCCCTGCACTTGCCTAAGCAGGTGCTTAATCCACTGAGCTATCTCACCTGCCCAAACTAATATAACTCTAACTAGTCTCATTGTACAGTTGCATTAGTAGATCTCTTGATAAAAACTGAGTTATACTTAGTATGTTTACTAAAACATACTTCTTCAGTTAAATTAAAATTTTGATGTATACTAATCAAATATTTATATTTGAAGAAAATTCACAGATATTAAAGCCTCTAATACTGTGTATGGTAGCTTGTGCCTGTAATCCTAGCTCTTGGGAAGCTATAAAGAAGTGGATCACTATGAATCTGATCTATTAGTGAGACCCTGAACACCCTGTAGATCCTACCCTAAAATAAATAAATAAATAAATAAATAAATAAATAAATAAAACCTCTAATGTTTTGACTTTTTCTGTGGCTAGCTCAGCCTGCCCTGGGGGTGGGGTTGGCAGGGCATGTAGTGCTAGGAACAGAACCATGGTCTGGTCCCTGTATTTGCCTAAGCTTGCCTAAGCAGGCACTTTAGCCTGCTGAGCTATCTCACCAGCCCAACATTTTTAACTTTATTTTCATTTGTTAAAAACATTTTGCTGGTAATTAAACCCAGACCATCTATCAAGAAAAAATTCATATTTAACATATAATAACACATATTTATGGTATGTAATAAGACCCATTATAATTTTTGTATCAGTTGTGTATTTCATTTTGAAAATTTATATTTGTAATTACATCACCAGATGTGCTGGCTGGGTGTGGTCCACCAAGGATGCTGAGGCTGGGAATGATTTAGTGTCTAGTTTGGACAATTTAGTGGCTTTGCAAGATTCAGTATGAAAATTAGAAAAAATAAATAAACTGGGGATGTAGCTCAGTGTGTAGGCCCTGGATTCAAAAACAAAAAACTTGATGTGATAAGAATGATAATATTCAAAGATTTGTCAACCCTGAAGCTTAACGTTTCTGAGATTTTTTTCTTTGGCATTGTAACATTATACCTCCATGGAAACCTGGGGAAAAAAGAAAGCAATTTTGGTTTTGGAAGAATTAGCTTTGAAACATAACCTTCAAAACAGTATTTTATCTTATGTATCTATTAAGGTACAAAATCAATAATTCAACCATTTAGTGGAACATTTAATTTTTTCTCAATATTTTTAAGAGAGCCTTTATGTGCTTCCAATTTGATATTCTTTTCTGTTTTACTGCAATTCTACAAGTAAATAAAATACCTTTTAAAGTCACTAAAACACCAGAAAATTAGCAGAGTTAGGTTGCATTCGTCTTCCTTTGTGGTGAGAGATAGAATAGATCTAATAGGGTTGTGTGACTTTGTGACATGAAGTAGTGCTTCCTGTAAAAGGGAGGATATTTGAAATTAGACACAAGAATCCTTTACTCCACCATGGGGAGAGTAGAGAGCTCTTCTCTAGTACTCAGGTAGAGTCTACAATGTTCTGTTCTTAATGACATAAGAAAGATTGAAGAAAGGCAGGCATTCATAAGCAGCTGTTCATGAGAACAGTCTCTCTGCTGGTTTCCTAGGAGAGGAGAGGCAAGCTCAATAGTGATGAGAGAACATTGCCCAAAGTGCACTTTTAGGTGTTTTTGAGGGGTGTTGTAGCTGTCACTGAGTGTGATTTCTAACACATTATTGTACTGATGTTAAAATGATGGTGGCCAAGGTGGCCACAGAATGGGAGGCTTAATCTGAGTTGCATTTGTTTTTGTTCTTGTTTCCTTTTTTTTTCACAGCAATAGGAATTAACTCATCGATGGCCAAGCTACATCTCCAACATCTTCTTTGTCAACTGTTTAAATTTTCAGATTGGCTCTTGCTACTGTAGCAGGTTGGCCTGGAACTTGTGACCCTCCTGCATCAGCAGCACTGTATTAAATTTCTATGATTCATACAAATACCTGCAAAATTTTACAGTTTAAAACAATGAACATTTATTATCACCCATATTTTGGGTTAGAAAAATCTAGAAGCAGATTAGCTGGACTGCTCACGCTCAGAAACTCTCACATTATGGGTAGAGAAGACCGCAGTCAGGCTGCAGTGACCCAAAGTCTGGCCTCGTGCCAGATAATGACTTGTTCTGTGGCGCCCTGACCCACACAGCAGTACTTTGCTAGTGCTTGACAGGAAACATCTATTCCTTTTCACAGGAATGACTGAGAGTTCTCCTGATGGTGCTGTTTTCCCTGGAGTGAAAGATACAAGAGAAACAAAATAGGAGACAAAAGTGTTCCCTATTGCCAAATCCCAGATATCTTATGCCTTTGTTTCCAGAACGTACTACAGTTCAGGCACATCAAATCTATTCAGAAAGATGAGGAACACATGGCTGTGTGGATTCCAAGTGGAAAAGCTATTGTAGGCATTGTGTAGGTAGATTAGCAAATAGTAGAGTAATTCTTGGAGAGTAGGAATAAAACTGGTCTCGGGAAAATAAGTGCTTCTCCATAACATTTCTTTATCTCCTCTCCTTATTCTTCCGTGTGTAATCCTCTATTTTCAAATCCCAGTGCTTCCAACTTGGTTCTTGATTCCTCAAGTTGCAGGCTAGTATCTTCCTATTCTTTTGTCTTCAAGCATTCAGTAAATACTTTTTGAAGGGAAATGAACTGTTAATCACTGTTTATGCCAGTAAATAAATCATTCCATTCATAGACCTCACCTATTATACTAGCAACTTTTCAAAAGAAGATCAATACATTCAAAGTAAGAGATCAATAGTTGGCATCTTCTCCTTCAAATACATTTTTAATTCAGTAGGATTATTCTGAAACTTTTAAAGTGCAACTGTAAGGCTGCAAGTTAAAAATTAAGCACAGTAGGGAGACTTCTTCATTTGCACTAATTTTATTGCTTTAAATCACCTGTAAAACTACCTTTGTTCCAAAAACCACTATCATTAAGTTGTTTAGCATGTTGTTTTTCAAAAGTATGGAAATAAGTGACTCAGAAAAATAGTGTATTTCGTACTTAAATATGGGCAAATCATAGTGTCATTTCCATAAGAAACTTGAGATTAAAGCTTGACATTGAGCTTTACCATTTCTTTTCAAAATTGATGATGCAGTGTGATCTCAATTTCTCCCCACAGGGTAGGAAGTAGAAGATTATCTTTTATACATGTTTGTATTAATTAGGTATTTTAGAGGTTCTACCATTTATATTTTTGATTAGCACTAAAAGGTTAGATGGACCTTTTTATTTTAACTTTTAAAAACTTTTTAAAACAATTTTGTGTTGAAATTGTTTGGACCATGAAACCCCAAATGTCAAATTGGTCAATAATGAAGAAATAAATAGGAAACACGCTTATCACATGAACGATTTAAATGACATTGGATTCAACCATGTCACATTTTAATTAAGTCAATATCAGGGAACTGGACTCTTACGGTAAACTATATTTTTATTGTCAAGATTCAGTATGTATTACAAATCTGTGCCTAGGATTAGGGTATTCCAAATGGTGGAAAAATGGAAGACTCACTGATATTTGTACCCACAGGTGGAAGACATGCAGTGGGCTAACAGAGAACACCCGCACCCATCGTCGGTCTGCAGCCTGCCATGCAAGCCTGGGGAGAGGAAGAAAACAGTGAAAGGCGTCCCTTGCTGCTGGCACTGTGAGCGTTGTGAAGGGTACAACTACCAGGTGGATGAGCTGTCCTGTGAACTTTGCCCTCTGGACCAAAGACCGAACATCAACCGCACAGGGTGTCAGCGGATCCCCATCATCAAACTGGAGTGGCATTCTCCCTGGGCTATGGTGCCCGTATTCATCGCAATATTGGGAATCATTGCCACCACCTTTGTGATTGTGACCTTTGTCCGCTATAATGACACACCTATTGTGAGGGCTTCAGGACGGGAACTTAGTTATGTGTTACTAACGGGGATTTTTCTCTGTTATTCAATCACCTTTCTGATGATTGCAGCGCCAGACACTATCATTTGCTCCTTCCGCCGGATCTTCCTAGGACTCGGGATGTGTTTCAGCTATGCAGCCCTTCTAACTAAGACCAACCGAATCCACCGAATATTTGAGCAGGGGAAGAAATCTGTCACAGCGCCCAAGTTTATCAGTCCAGCATCACAGCTGGTGATCACCTTCAGCCTCATCTCCGTCCAGCTTCTTGGGGTGTTTGTGTGGTTTGTTGTGGATCCCCCGCACACCATCATTGACTATGGAGAACAACGAACACTAGACCCAGAGAATGCCAGGGGGGTGCTCAAGTGTGACATTTCTGATCTCTCGCTCATTTGTTCACTCGGATACAGTATCCTCTTGATGGTCACTTGTACTGTTTATGCCATTAAGACTAGAGGTGTTCCAGAGACTTTTAACGAAGCCAAGCCTATTGGATTTACCATGTACACCACCTGCATCATTTGGTTGGCTTTCATCCCCATCTTCTTTGGTACAGCTCAGTCAGCAGAAAAGGTAAGTGGCGCAAAAAACACTTGACAACCTCTTCCAGGATTTAATTGCTTCTGACAGCATGCTTCTCTCTCTCTTGTCTTGTCTTGTCTTGTCTTGTCTTGTCTTGTCTTGTCTTTTCTTTTCTTTTCTTTTCTCTCTCTCTCTTTCTCTCTTTTTTCATTTCTTCTCTCTCTCTCTCTCTCTCTCTCTCTCTCTCTCTCTCTCTCTCTCTCTGTCCATTTCTTTTCCCTCAAGATTCCTCAGTTGGTGCTATTTTTTTCTTAAGGTCATATTGATTTAAATATGTACTGAATAAGATTGACTTTTCCATGAAAAACATATTACTGCACCCTTCTTGACAAAGCTGAAGATTGACAGAACTCACAACCCTTTCTCAGTCTCTCTTTTCAACTCTGTTATCTGCTAAGATCATTATTATTTTCCAAATGCAGAAGGGAGAAAGGGCAGCTGTGGCTCACGGGGTGATCCGTCCCTGAAACATCCCATTGCATGACAAACTCCTCATTTTCTCTTCTGCCATGACTCTCAGAAGAGGCCATTCCTTGATAATTATGATTTTAGTCATGGAAGCAGAACGTGTGGTAGGGAAAATAAACCACAACAAAAACAAATGGTTTGGTACAATTTGTGCTTTCTCTCTCTCTAGTTATTCTTAACCCTAATCTTGCTACTTTTCTGTATATGAGGGATGAAAGAGTGAGAGGTAATGAAGGCCACCATGGGTGGTTATATAAAATAGCCTATAAGTTTTTAGAAAGTGAAGATTAATTAAATCTCCCAAAGTAATTGTTTTTGTCACTAATTTCTCATGAATTGTTCCTATATAAAATGCTATTAGTAAAGAACATTATTATGTGAAAGGGAGTATTTGTTCATCTATATAAAGAACTCTTGAACTGTAAGTATCTTAGGTTTTGCAACTGGGTACTTTGTATAACACAACTTTATGTTAATCTAAAACTTACCTTAAAATTTACTATCTATTATTTTCTGTAAAAGTATCTTTTATTGTACAAAAATTATGTGTAGTTCAATGTATAGAAAAGTAAAGAGGGGCCGGGGGATGGCTCAGTGGAATAAATGCTTCCCTGGCAAGTGCGAAGGCCTCAGTTCAATCCTCGGTTCCACAAAAAAAAAAAAAAAAAAAAAAAAAAAAAAGTAAAGAAGTAAAGTTAACTTTGAAGGCAAAGATCTGGGCAGTGGAATGGAGATAAACTAGCTTGTTAAACGAGGCAAATGCTATCTTCCTGTGGTAATAGCCCTTTAACCCTAATGTATCTGCTAGAAACTTTTTTCAAAGTGAGAATGTGAAGATCGTTCTATCGTTCATCATCATAAGTTTAAAAAACTCAAATGGCCTCGGAACAATTATATTTTCTAGGCTATCATTTTTACACTGAGGCACTCCACCACTTAAAATTCTAGCAAAATGAGGGAAAAATTCTCATCAAGAGGACAGAGATCTCGTTAAGATGAGTAGTCACATCTTAGTACCTCAGTATTCTTCCCAAGTATATTTGAACAAAAATGTACTTCAGCGAACTTGCTTACAGAATAAAGTGACCTTGACATGAGTTCCAGAACCTTTGAAATTTTCTTAAATTACTAGCAATTTTTCTTTTTTTCGGAACCAGGGATTGAACTCAGGCCCTTGTGCTTGGCAGGAAAGTGTTTATTCCACTGAGCCATCTTCCCCATCCCTGAGCCATCTCCCCAGAGATTTTCTAATTGTAAGGGACATGGTGGAGCTCCATGAACATGTTACATAGGTCCAAGCCTATGTTAGGCAAGTAAAAATCAGACAGTTTGGGACTCGTCCTAAGAACTAGAAAATAGTGGGGTACACAGCACAGTCACACAACACCTATCTGGAAAGCATGAGTTTGCTTTTGGTTAAAAAATGTGATGGAAATCTATTGATGCAAAAGTTTTCAATTAACTAAAGAAATGATGTGTGAATTAGAAAATATGTCTCCAATATCTGTTTTTAATCTATGATTGAACTAGTTTAGGGAAAAATAATGTTTTTTAATTTTTAAAAAATGTCCACATTATACAAATTATTAATATCAACTTAAGGGTTCTTATATTTGTATTTGGATCATATTTGCACACTATTTTACCTAATGAGGTCTGTGATGAACAGTCTATTTTGCCTTCTGGTAGATGATAAAGACTTGAGCCAAACAAAATCTCCTGAGCTCACATCTAAATTTTCCTTTTCATTCTCTTCCCTTACATTTCATGAAATGAAGCTTACTCTTATTTTACATTTTTAATTTTTATATATACTGACTTTTAAGAATGAGTGGAGGAGCTAGGACTAGGGAATTGAGAAAAGAAGGCTGGAAAAAGATATATATATATATATATATATATATATATATATAGCTATATAGATATACAGATATATATATTCCTATTATATATTCATAATCATAATTAGTTATACTACTAATGAGTTGTACTAGTAATTTCTCTTAGTGCATTGAAAAAGAAAGGTTTGTGCTAATATTGCTTGGACAATTAAATGCCGTTATCTTACACTGTGTTTGATGTAAAGATAACATTATGTAATGCATTAACCTATTATCTTGCTTTGAAATTTTGTTTTATCTTATTTTATTTTTCTCTTTTTAAAAAAGAGAAGGAATGGGGAGGCAAATACAAAGGCTACTGAGACACTTTGTTCTGATAACTCTTTCAATGCCAGGGATTTTTTCAGGTTAAATTAAATCATAACCCTACACGAAGGCACTGGACATCATTACAATAGTTTATGAATCATATTATCACACGTTTAAAAGGTAATTTTAAAACATAGCTATTTTTAATATCAGGTCAAAAATGTTGTACAGTGATAGCTCCCCCTTGAGGAGCTATCAGAGAGACACGGATTTGGGGGTACAAAGGCCAAGCAAGCATGAGGAGGATGGAGGTGACCCTATGTTCTGGAGCCTAATGGGGCTTCCCATCCACTCGAGAGCCTGGAAGTTGCTTAGGTACAAATCTACCCAAGGCTTTAGAGACAAGATTGAATGTGCTTAGCAAGGTTTCTTTTACTTTTTTAGTTCTGTGGAATCAAAGTCTAAGAAGTAACGTGCAAGACAAATGATAAAATACATTCCCTGGAATGTATTTTGTATTTATGATACAATTGAGTATGGAACCAACTGAAGAAATCATTGAGAAACACTAGCTTAGAATTTTGAGGACACTGTTGTTTAGCCTTGAAGTTGTTGAATTTAGGCTAGCTCTACATAAAGCTCTTGAATTATAAATATATTAGATTTTAAAACTGGTTACTTTGTGTGACACAATTTTGTGTTATTCTAAAACTTACTTTAGAATTTCCTACCTGCAATTTTCTGTAAAATTACCTCTTGTCATTCAAAAACAATACATAAAAGACTTGAGAATATTTTTCGCATTATGAAAATTATTGAAATGTACATTAAAATGAATTTTTGTATCTCTAATACAAGTCTTTAAATAAGTCTTATTGACTCTGGAGAAACAAAGGACTGGTCAGTCCTCTATTTTCATTTATAATGCTCAGCCAATTAGCCCATGCTATCAACTTGAAGTGTTCGCAGCAGCTAGGCAGCACATATATCCACTAACTCGGGAGATGCTTATTGAGCGCTGTGTCAGGTATTGTGTTAATTATTGAACCCTTGTCAATCTGCTTCCCTGGTATTCACTGTGAGCTTCGGCCTGGCTCCCAACCCTGCTTTCCTGGTGGCTGCCAGTACCAGGAAGGTCCTGGATTTAAGGGCAGGATATGGTGAAGGGTCAGATCTGAGATGTGAAAGCCAAGAATGGAGTATATGCTACACTTGTGACACAGAATTTGTATCACAACAAAAAGGAGAAGAACAAATTTTCTGTCAGTGTGCCTTTGATTAGCACTTCTCATACTAGTGTCTGCAGCAGAAGTAAAATTAGTTTAACAGTTTAGACAACTGTTTTGGAAAACATTAGAGTAACTCCAAGTTAGAACAGAACAATTGTGTCGGCATGTTGGAGCCTGTTAACTCTCAGAAGGTATTTGCATCACCACTTAATTCCCCCATACTGTCTTACCCATTTCATATGTTGTGGTGAATAAGAATCATAGGTTTCTATAAATTTTAAAGACATCATTTGTATTGCAACTGTTGGATTTTATCAAATCATGATATAAATGTAGTTTTTTAAATTTTTCTGCAGAGAAGCAGAGTGAAGGAGGGTGAATATACTGAGCACGGTCATAGATGAATGCAGACTTCATAACTGTTCTGAAAAGACAAAATAAACTATAATTAACTCCATGGACAGGGAGAGAATCCTTAGGGATGGTTAGAGGCTGTTGGGATGGCAGAAATCTCTTAAATACATAATTTATCCTCCCTAATTGGGTCCATAAAGTAGAGCTGATCAGACAAGGGTCACAACACTGCCAGGCCTAAGAGCCACAGGCTTTCAACCTGAGCATCAAATGGAAACAAAGCAAAACAACTTCAAGTTGAAAAAATCTCCGAAATGCAAAAATCCCCTAGTAAATCCTAAACCAGCTTTGCTTTCTTCACCCTCTGAATGCACAGTGCAGCATCTGTCTAGTAACTGAGTTCAGGAAATAGGGGGTTATCTCTGACTAGGTCGTCCACTCACCACACCCTTTATGCCCTCCTCTCGCCTGCACACAACATTTCATGTAAACTCATTGCCCATAAGCAGTCTCTGGGATGTTTTCCTGTATGACTACATCTTGCCTGAGAGCCCTTCACATGGCACATTCTCAAAAGCTGCCTATTGAATGAGTAAGTAGAGTCAATTGCATAACAGGGGATCAGTATCATAACATGAATTCTTACCTATGGTTTATATTAGGCCATGACATAAAGGAGAATCTTCTATATATGCCTCTTGTTGTGTTCCTGGTTGCAGCAACGTGTCCTTCTGAAAAAGAATTTTCTCATTTAATGATGGACCACATATACTTCTTTTAAAAGAAAACTCACTTCAATCAATTCTGAAATAGGGACATTAGTATTATTTATAGTTGTTATTCACTTGATGTAAATGTCAGAAAGTGAAGGAGAATTCATGCAATGTCCTGATGCTTTTGCCATGCCACTCTCCATCGTGCTTTTGCTATACCTCTGTGTGGATGCGGAGAGGTGCAGAAGTACAGGGATACTGGCGCAGCAAGCAAAATCATGAGCTTTGAAATGTGAGAGCTTGGCTTCTCTTTCTAGACTTGCTAAAGGGGCAGAAAAAACATAGGCAGGAGGCTGTACTTCTGCAGACAGAGAAATTCCCCTCAATGATGCCTACTCCACTATGCAATGATGCAAATATCACCTGCTGTAGGTACCCAGCATGTTTTCAAACTCGAGCAGACTTTATTTCTTATTATTGGAAAGGCAGGAAGATGTCTAATTAAATACACACACACACACACACACACACACACACACACACACCTGCTTTGTCTGACTGTTACTTTTTTGTACTAATATATACCTCATGCTTTTTTGGCAGAAGTTTATACAAGCCATGGGTCAGGAAAAGCATTTAGCACATAATCAGCAGAGAATAAATGTTGAGTGTGATATCGTTAGGCTATTAGCCATGAAAGCACTATATCTTCAGCAATTGCATTATACCTGGTTTGAAGTAGGTTCTTAAAAAGATAGCTGTTCAGTAATATATTCACATGAATTGACTCAGAGGATCTGAATTAGTAAATCTAGATAATTATCTCAATTTTTTCCAGCCATTTAACAATGTCTGTGCAGCCCTCTAGCCTGAACTATTTTCTCAGATATAGAAACTTGCTTACATGATTCCAACATTGAGGCAGGGCCAAAAGGGAGTGAAGAACCTGAACGTGAGGGGATTGAGCTGATTGTTTTTTAAAAATAATTCTGAGAAACAAATAACAATGAGACAGTTTCAAAACTGATTAGTAGAACAGTTTCAATAATTAATACATTGCATATTATTGTCTTCTTAGTGGTTAGTCATAGTACAAGATGCAGACATGATATCCTGTCCACAAATGCTATTAGAACAAATCTTTCTATTCATTGAATTAAGAGAAAGTAGCTGTATATCTATCCTATTTTGAATATACAGATACAAATTGGTCCTTCATTTGTATCCCTTTTTTTGTTTAGTTTTGTCAGAGATGGGTATTCCATTGTCATTTAAATATTGTAGGTGCATGAATTCAGCAAAATAATCCAATATAGTCCAGTAGTCCACAGTAGTAGTGAGTTTTCCATAGGACTGGCAATGTCAGATGAAAGTTGTTGACTTGAGCCTTTTACACCTCAGCATGTTAATATAGTTTTACTTTTTATACTTCATTTTTATACTTTTTTGCTGGATGGTTATGACCAAGATAAAGCAACACCTATAAACAAGAAATGTAATTTTTATATCTGGCAAGGTGAGTCAAGTTCCCTCAGGATTTATCCTGAAACCCTGTACCACACTTTGTAGATCCTTTGTCAGTGTTAGCCATGTGGATGAGTCACAGCCATTGCTTGGCCAATGTGCTCCTGTGAAAGCCTGAGAGAATGTTTTCTCTCCATGTGACTCTCCTTAGGCACACTCTA
>NW_004524736.1:2478399-2479284 GCF_000260255.1 Octodon degus | reverse complement strand
AAAAATAGGAATAAACAATTATATATTTTTACACAGAAATTTAGAAATCTAACCATACATAGCATTGTAGCAGGACAGTCCTGTGAATTTTTTTTCTTTTGTCTCTTGTTTTCACTTATTACCCTTTTTTTAAATGAGCATTTATTTGAGAGACAGTATGGTAATAATTGGTACGACATGACAAGCAGTATGTATTTAGGAGACCAGAATGACAGGCATTCCAAGCATGACCCTATTACACATTGTTATCTTCAGGGCAGTTGCTTAGTTCACAGGTATCAGCATATATAGTTAGTTAGGGTGAGAATCCTACCAATTAACTTCTAGATTCAAAAACCTGCTGAAGATTCTCAGGATCATCGCCTTAACCATCCTGTGCATATGAATGTATGGCTTTGCCCCTGTCATGGTTCCTAGCTTTTCTTCCTGCCCTCTCTTCTTTGTCTAATCCTTAAGTACTCATAAGTGAAATGAACCAGACCTATGTATAAATGTTGTATAGTCTCCCTAGTGTAAGAACACAAAAGAAGCAATAATAATGGAAAGGTATAACACAATTGAAAGAGCTGATCTTGAGACAGCATGTACCTGTCTTCGAATATTTAGCAGAGAACCCTCGAGGTAAGCAAAGATTTCTTAGAAAGCTTTGGTGAAATTCTCACCTTACTATTTGAGGCAAGAGTTGTGCAAGGCAAGGCTGAGATTAATAATAAAATTTCTTCCCCAAACAATAATCCAGATCATCCAAGAAGAGCCTGAAAAACCCAGGATAAGAATGACCATGCAATCTGGACAGCAACAGAAGAAATACTCAGGCTAGATAAAAACAGAGGTCTTTCCCGAAGTTCAACTGTCTCCTTGTTGGGGCTGGGGAGGCGGCTCAGT
>NW_004524736.1:2468063-2476649 GCF_000260255.1 Octodon degus | reverse complement strand
CTTCATAGGAAAGTCCCAAGTAATTTTAAGTCAAGAATAAACAAAAACCTGGAGCAAGCATGGCAGTGGCCTTCAGAAAGTGGCTCGCATGACTGTATTTCAGGGTACCTACAGCAGTTGGGCCTCTCATTTCTTCTTTCTGCTCCAGTTTTATTGCCAGGAAAGTGAGCTTAAAATTATAATCTGTAAAGAATGGAAATTGTCTGACTTAAGACTTCTCATGTGGGCATAAAACACTGAAAAAGAAGGAAAAGACTTTGAATTAATTTTATTTTAGATCTGGAGGGAGGTAGGGAAGGGTAGGAAGTAGAACTCTATCCAGAATAGATACCTCAGTTCTTAGAACAAGTTCCTGGTAGAGTGAGTCCCTAGTCTCCCTGTCTGCCAGTATCCGTGAAATTTTAGAGAAACTACTCAGGTAAAATAGGCATTAACTCACAAATTTACAGTTTCCACTGAAGAAAATAAGGCCTATTAGTAATCTTTACTTGCCTGGATAATCATTCTTACTTTGCCTAGTCAATTTGAATGGATGATCATAAGTAGTAATCAACATCTGTAGACTAAAAAATAATGAAGAAAACTAAGAGTATAAATTAAGAAATTGAAAAACAAGATAGAATGCCTCCATAAAAAGGTATTAGAAATAATTCACAATATATAAAATGTTTTAAAAATCATCATTTTAAGAAATGATCAAGGAAACGTTGAACTCACATATAGGTTGCTGTGGCAAAGGCCACTATTGAATATAAAAATGGCCTTAGAAACGGAAATTACAAATAGAGATTAAAATTAAAATCTTTTTCATGAAGAAAAATGAACGGTTTTGAATTGGTAAAATGACTTGACAATCCTTGGTCATTGCACATTATTTAGGAATTTTCTTTTCTTTGGAGCAAATACAATAGCAAGATAAATAATTTTGAGAGGCCATAGATCAATTATCAGTTTATAGCTGGTGATTTCATCCCACCAAATTTATTTAGTGAACATTTTCCATATACAAAGCCTTATTCTTGGTGCGTGTGGAATGCACAAATGAGTAAGAGGTTGTTACCAGGTTTTGTTTTGTTTTGTCTTTTAGGGTCAGCTTGGGTCTCCTGTCAAGCACACTTACGTGTGGTGCAGGCAAAGTAAGGCAGTGAGGTCACAGGGTTGGGGCTGGTGAGGAGAATCTATGTCCTTGTGAGGAATGAAGATTATCTCCATAAGGAAGGCAAGAAGAATTAATCTGGGTCTTGAAAGATGGAGAGAATCCAATGGAATCAGAATTCCAGATAACAGGAACAATGGGCTAAGTATTCAGGAAAAGGAAAGTCAGGCACTAGTGATGTGAAACCAAATGAAAAATTATTTGAACTTTAGGAGATCCACTAGAGGAGTAGGTTAATTTATGCCCTTATTTTCCTAATAAGTAGCATATTTTTGTATGCTTATAAATAGTAAAATGTAAATTCAGTCAAAGTAGTTGATCACAAAATATTTAAAATGAAATATTACAGTAAAAGACACAATCATCCTCATAACAGTCCCTTCACTTTGCACACACCTATCCCATGACTCTGGCTGCTTTCTGAAGCAGTTCTGATAGTTGTCCCTCATAGGTCTCCTTAGTTGGACCATCATGGCCAGAATCTATTCCAAATGTTTATTTTTTATGGTCCAGTTGACTTGGAGAAGACATGGAAGTCTCCCAGTTCCTGTTGTGATAAGTAGAATGGGTGATAACACACCATAAAGTTTTAAGGAGCATGCCTTTTTCATTGGTTGGCACTGTCCTCGTGTCATGGCTCACGAAGACATTCACAGAAGAGAACTTCCGGAACTGTTACAGTAATTGGCAAGAGGGAGAGAGCTGGGAGGGAGCATTCTGAGTAAGTTAATGTTAATGTGTCTTCCACTGTAATGAACCATTTTAAGTGTCAGAACACTATATACTTTATGATCAATCCATGTACTTCCAATGCAACTACATTTTGTCAGAAGCGTGTTGGGTTAACTGTAGTGTACAATGATAAGAGAAAAGAGATAAAAGCATATTAAGGAAATCCAATCAAGAAATATTGAAAACTCATTTAAAATAGAATTGGGAGTAGAAAACAAACGGGAGATAAAGTACTTGTAGTGTAAGGTCAATAATTACATTTGTGATGGAAAATTTTTGACTACCAGGGTTAGACACAACTTGATTTCTAAAAAAGCCATACGTTTCTTTCTGGTTTGGGATAATGAAGAAAAAGAATCCTTTTGTAGGGGCATAAACCCAGGCCCTTAACAGTACCAGGCAAATGCTTTCTACTGAGCTGCATCCCAAACCCCACCCCATTCTTTCCCTTTTTGTAGTGCTAGGAAACAATTCCTTTGTATGAAGGAAACTTCCCAAGAATAGACAAATGTTCATATTTGGTCCCACAGTGGTAATACTGTGTAAAAATCATTTTATGTGGATAAAAGCAAAGATAAATGTATGTGGAAAAATAGATCCAGCACCTTATGATTTTTGAGTTAGCAAACTAATTAAATTTTGATAGTTGAAATTAAAAAGGTAAAGTAACATCTAAGTTATGAATCCCTTTTAAACATAAAATTTTAATTTGTTGTCTAAATTTGAACATACAGGGAAAACAACTATTACCTGGATTATTTTTTGGGTAATATTGACTTTCTCTAGATCCCATGGCTATTACCAAACTTATTCAGAATTATTTTTCCTTATTGTATCTCATTTTTGTGTAATTGTGGATGGCTTACCTATAGAAGCAATTCTCTTTCTTTAGTTTTAAAATCACTTTTTAGTAGTCAATATATTGAGGTAATCAGCGAGATTCTACATGTTGGCAGCATTCTGAATCTCATTAACTGGGACTCACTTTGAGGCAATCAAATAACAGACATTCACAGGTTTTAAGTTCTGTTTGTTTAAAAATGAATTATGCTATTTTCATTTGGAAAAAAAATTAAAAATTGCAGTGATTTTAATGTCTTTATATTACAATTTTAAATTCACTCCGTGTTCAGTCAAGTGTATCTTGGGAAAAGTATGAAGAAATGTAACATTTCCTACTGTCTATTGGCTCAAATCCTGTAGAATAGAGATCTTTACATAACCTTTGTAAGTATATACAGAACTATTCCCATTCCACATACATATATACACACAGCTTTTGTAGAAGATTGTAGATTCTCAGGCAAAATAAAATGTCATGTATTTCTCTTGCTAGCTGTTTTCTCTAAAATTGTTGCCTACACACACTGACTTGAATTGAAAATAGTACTGCTAGATTGTAGGACTGCCACAAAACCTTAACGTGTTGCTATCAGCAGGCAGTTTATGAGTGCAGAGGTGCCCTTTTTCAATAAAACACCATCCCTGTGCTAAAATATCCAATCAAACTGCAATTCATTGAACACTTGGATATATTGTGTACTTATTGTTAAGAACTGACAATAACAAGCTTGAGATAATTACATTCTGTGGGCAAAATAATATGTTCAAAAGGTGGCAAGAAAAAAATATCCCTGAAGAGAGGCAGTTAGCTCCACAGGATTATGAAGGACACGTTTCCAGTGAAGGCTCTCATACGTCCATTTTCCACCATGCTTATTCTTTTGATTATTTCTGTATAAGCACATGCATACATTTTTGTTCGCTGATAGTAACAGTGATTTTATATCCTCCCCTCCTCTGTGTTCTAGGAAATCTTACTACTTGGACTCTGTTTTCGTTTCTCTGTGTTCTTTATCTCGTCTTCCTTTTCCTGAGTTGCTCTGACTCTGGCCTTTCTCCCCAAGCCATTTCCTTGAGGTACTATCACTCATCTGGCATCTGCTGGAAAGACTAAGCTCTTGCTTTTCTGAGTTCTTAATCTCTGCTCTTTCACATGTTCAGAAATGTGAACTGAAACACTCCAAAACTGAAATCTGAAAGCAATCCACAACATAAAGTGTGAGATTAAGCTGCCTAACACCAACATCTATCTTAGTTAAAGTACTCACTACTCACTGGGTGCTTTTTATATGCCAGAAAACAGGCTACATTTTTTTATTTAAATCATCTCCTCTCTTCTCTAAAAGATGAATCCTCAATGAGATTCTAAGTCTCTGAGGTAAATTTTATAGATACGGAAAACTTAAGTCAATAAATCTTACATTTATACAGACCAAGGGTTTAACTTAATTTGTCTGTCTCCAACTGTTAGATTTTTAGACTTGATTTTATATTTTTCCACTATTTTCAGTTCTTACTTTATTTTCTCCATCCTATAAACATCTATTTTTCAGAAATTCAAACTTGGGGTTGTCATGGTTCTTTCTTTTCAGTATTCCTAACATTTGTCTTTTGTTCATGAATTACAGATTCTCTTTGAAATTTCTACTCTTCCCATCATTCATTCCACATTCCCAAAGTCAAAGCTCTATGTACATGGCTGAGCTAGTGAAAGACATAAGTAGAAAAATCTCCTAGATTTGCTAGTTTGACCATTAATGACAGAATTGTGCTATGGAGGCTTTGCAGTCTTGCTAGCACTGTACCACTTCTTTTTATAGTCCTATTAAATCAATCACTTTTTATTTGAACAACTTCTACTACTGAAACTACTGAATACTGATAGTACTGTTTGAACCGGGTATGGTCTGCTTTGAGGTAACGTAAATCATAGTAAAGGAAGAGACAGGCTTAAGTGCATAAGTGCAGAATAAGTGTAAAACTTGTTACACTTGCTATCAGTGGTCCTATGAAGGTTTTTAAAACTATTTTTTTTTCTATTCGCTCTAGAACTCTAAGCTTTCTAAGCTTTGTCTTTCCACAAGCACCCTTCATTTCAGTGAAATCAACTTTCTTACTAAATCAGTCTATGAAATCTTCTCTAACTTATGAAACCTCACAAATTCTAAATACATCTATGCTCTGTCTGATGTTCATAATTTTACACTGTTAAGATTTGTGGGTGTGCGGCTTATTGATGCATTTATGGTTGCATGCCATTTAGTAACACTTCAGGGAGAGATAATCACTATATTTTTATTTTAAATTAAGTTACCATTCTCAGTGAACTAAGAGATAGTAGCTGTATATCTATTCTAACTCTCTTGTGTATACATATATATTTTTTCCTTCCCTTTTTTTGCACAATAAAACTCCTTTACTTATACTTTTGTGAAGCTAGTAACGCATGACACTAGGTTGCTCCGCAGCTGATAGCTAACCTTAACCAGACAGGATGTTCATCTTAGTTCACTGAGAATAAAAGTTTGTACTAACATTGTTTATACAAGATATTGTGTTTGTATCCTGTCCTCTGAATAACTACTATGAAGACAACAATATGCAATGTATGAATTACTATAAACATCCTACTAACCTGTTTTAATACTGTTTCATTGCTATTTTATCTTTTTTCTCATTAAAATGAATAAAAATTTAAAAAAATAAAAACAGTATTAAAACAAAATATAACAATAAATTTAGTTACTCTTACATTTTAGGTATGCATAATGATCCTATTGATCATCAGGAATTTTTTCTTGCATATGATACTTTTGAATCTTCTTTTCTCCCAATCCCTTCTCTTCCTTACAAGCCCCCTCCCCTTCTCTGTTTATAAAGCTTTGTTTCTATTTTATCCTATTTTAAACCAATTTTTTTCCTTTTCCTTTCCTTTCCCCCTTGCCCACCCTTTCCCTCTTTCATTTTGCACAATTTCTTCCCACTTCACAATATCCATTGCACCTTTCTTTTCTTCCTTTTTAAAATTTCTGTAGTGGGGATGAACTCAGGACTTCGTGCTTGCCAGGCAGGTACTTATGCCGCTCAGCTGTATCCCTGACTACATTTTGGTTCTCACTTACTCTTTCAGTTATAATTCTTTTGTTTTCTCCCCTATTCTCCCTTTTTACCAGCTCCACAATGTTTGCCAAAGTGCTTGGCAAATAGTTACAGCCAAGAGTTTTTGTTGAAGTGGATAAAAAAGGAAGTAGCAAGAATTTTCTATGTCAGTTCTGAGTCATTGTATTCCATAAGGTGAGATCAAAATAAAAACGGAAAAAAAAATATTTGAGTAGAGAGACAAGGAATCAGGGTTCTGGTCTCATTAACATCCCTTTGATTTGATCAAGTAAGTCATCATCTCTGAATCTTAGTCTCCACAACTCAAGGAAAATGAGGATTTGTAAATGTCTAAATCTCTCATTCTATAATATTCAATGGTAGAACAAATTATCATTTGCCTAAGAAATGGTCAACCACTGAGAAACATCACCTACTTTTTAAGCAAATGTACATGAGGATTATTATGCATATGCATCGAAGGGTGAAAAATGAATGAACAAAGCATTTTAGAAAATAAATATACTTAACGCAGAATGTTTGTCTCATAAACCTTCATCAAGTGCGTTCCCATCAGCATGGCATGATATAAGCATATGATGCAGAATCTGAATTACTTTTCTGAAAAGCCCCATTGGGCAACTAGTTACACCATATGTTTCTTTCGGTTTCGTATTTTAGGCAGGCAAATAAAAATAAAGGCCCTCTGTGCATTCATTTCTAAAATTCTTCACCCTATAGTAGCAAACAAAATAAAACAGAAAGAAAAAAAAAAGAGAGAGAGAAATCCAGGTGGTAGACATTTCCCAGTTGGTCAGATTTTGCTAGTTTAACCTTTCAAACTTTTCTTTGGCATGTTTTACTCATCGTTACTGTTTGTCATTCACATCACTTTTCCTTTGCTAGAAATACACGAGCTTCTGACTGGAAGATTTTGATGTGACTTGGGACAAGTTAATGTGTAAAGTAATCTCTTGCTAGAGATTGATTTTGATTTCACCTCACATTACTGAGTTCCTTATCCCTTTCTACCATATTTTCCTTGTACTTTCAGTTAATGCAGAATCATAAATCGCTCTACTACAATGCCTACGGAAGAACAGGGAATAGTTGGTCTGCTAAGCAGTCCTCTCTTGACAATTCGTAGTGTTAGTAACAAGAACAAGTTTCCTTGTACATCTTTGATTTTTATCTCATTTGAGTTTTCCCCTTTCTAATGTCACTCAATGCATGGCCTTGGAAAAATGCTGATGTTTTAGAGTCCTTTCATAAATCATGAACAAGAAAATATGTTATTTTCTTGTGGAAAAGTAAAGCATGATAGGGTAAGTCTTAAGTCGACTATAAAAGCCAGATAGGAAGAAGACGTCTCCTTCTGTGATTAGAATAATTTATCTTTCTACCTGTCTATTTATTATCTATCTATCTATCTATCTATCTATCTATCTATCTATCTATCTATCATCTACATATCATCTACCTATTTATCTGTCTATAATCTACCTATCATCTATCTGTCTGTCTGTCTATCTATCTATCTATCTATCTATCTATCTATCTATCTATCTATCTATCTATAATCTACCTATCATCTACCTATCTGTCTATTTATCTGTCTATAATCTAACTAAGATCTATCTATCTATCTATCTATCTATCTATCTATCTATCTATCTAACTATCTATCATCTTAGGCTTTAAATAATTCAGGAATATTTTCTTTTTTGAGAATTTTAATTTCTGAAACTGTTATACAAATATTCTGTGCAGATATTAATGAACATTGTTTATTAATATCTACTTATTTTTAAAGATTATATTTAAAACAGTATTTTACAGTCAATTCTAACTGATCAACTGATAAATTTCAACTGTGTAATAGTTTTAAACAATTTCTTGAGCAATTCCATTCCATTTGATGTTGTGGAATAGCCTAGTGCCTTAATATAGCCATGGATTTTGGTGTCGATAGTTGCTGCAATGTTGCAATGGCCACATACTAGGCGATAGTGTAGATAACTACCACTCTAAGCCTCAGCTGCCTTCTGTAAAATTGGGATGAAAACAATGTTTAGCCCCACGATCAGTTCGGACTGTTGGACCTTCTTATTCCAGTGAAGGTGATTATACTGGTGGTGAACTAGTGATCTTTTATTCGCCATGCTCAAATAACATGAATGCCCATAGCATTCTCTTGACTCTGCCTTTTCTATATGTGTGTTATGAATTTGCATACTTGAAACTGTTAAGGTTATGCTATGTACGTTTACCTTTCAGTAGTTCCATATTCTTTCAGTGTAAAACTAGCCCAAAGCAGTCACTAAGTGTTTCAATTTATAAATGCTTTAATGAAGTAGAACCTACTTATTTAGTGTCAATTATTACATGACTTCATACTTTCTCAGTCAGCTTGTTATGACTGCAACATCACTGTAGAGAGATGTGGTAATACCATTTGTTCACAGCATTTGTTTTTCTTATTAAAAAAATTAATTTTCTCTTACTTTGAAGAGTGCAAACAGAAGCAAAAACAAATAGAAAAAAAGACAAAAACAGTGCAACATACAACAATATTACAGATTTTCAAAACAGGAATAGCTAATTAACAATGGTTTTTATACTATCCATTTTTATCATCAAACCTTTTGCTCAGATTAAAAGATATAGTTATGAAAGATTTGGGAAATAATTGAGTATTGGTGCTTGCTTTAAAAAATCTTAATTTTTTCTTTGTCTTTTTTTGTTTTAATTTATTT
>NW_004524736.1:2460423-2467963 GCF_000260255.1 Octodon degus | reverse complement strand
AATGGTACACATTTAGAAGACCAAAAGGCTGGGGAGATAGCACAGTAGAATAAACACCTGCAGTGCAAGCACAAGGTTCTGAGTTCAATCTTTGGTGCCACAAAAAAAAAAAAAATCAAGATAAGAGGCATTCAACCATGGGTTTTGTATTACACATTTCTCTCCTCTATGTAGTTGCTCAGATCATAGATATCAACATACAGAGTTAGTCAAGAGGAAAATTCTAAGGGATCGGCCAAATAGCTGAGTGGATTAAATCTTCTACAAGCAGGCACAGGGGTTGGGGGTTCAATCCCCGAGCCTGCTTCACTGGCCTTGCCCCCAGGGCACACTGAGATGGCAATTAAGACTGGGCATGGTGGTATGCGTCTGTAATCCCAGCTGTTGGGAGGCTGTAAACAGGTGGATCACTACAAGTCCTACCTAGTAGTGAGACCCTAAACACCCTGTAGACCATTCCTTAAAATAAAAATTTAAAAAAGAGGAAGATTCTAAAACTTAACTGCTATTTTCAAAAACAATGATGAAATTTGAGTATAATCATCTCAGCCATCCTATACATAAACTTGGATGTTGTTCTCTCCTTCCTTTTTTCCTATCCTTTTCCTTCTCTCCTCTTTGTTATTTAATCCTTAAATTCAGTGTTTTCCCATTTTTCTATATCTATTATATTATATCAGGTTTTATTTATTCTTTCAGGTTCTTACACTAGGGAGATGTCTTAGTTACTCTTCTCTTGTTGCTGGGACAAATACCCAAAACTCAAAATGAAGGAAGGAAAAGTTTAGGTAGCTCACAGTTACTGGAGGTTTCAGTCCATACGCAGCTTGCTCCAAGGAAGAGTGGCACATGGCAGAGAGCAGCGGTTCATGGTGGCAGCAAAGAGCCAAAGAAAAATTTAGGAGAAGCAGCAACCAATGGCAACAAAGAGGAAGTCTGATTCTCTATCACTCTTTTGTTACATTTAGGCTATCTGCCTCAGGCTGGGTACAGTACTCACATCCATAAACCCAGTAGTACTTAGACCCATAATCCCAGACTTGGATCACCCATAAACCCAGTGGACCACGAATTAACTGCAAACACTAGAAGTCTGCCCCATGACTGCATGAGGCTTTGAGGGGACACCTGGAAACAAACAATAACAGAAGACAATGTCATATTTACATATGTGAATCTGATTTATTTCACTTATGAGTATAGTCTCTAGTTGCATCCACTTACCTATGAAAGCTTCAAGTTTGTCTTTCTTCATAGCTGAGTGATAAAAATACATGTTTTTTGTCTGTTCCTCAGGTGATGGACATTTTGGTTGCTTCCAAGACTTGGCTATGACAAATTGTGCTGCTACAAACATGGGAGCACATATATCACTATAGTATAATGCTTTCAGTTCTTTTGGGAAAATATTCAGAAAGGGAATAGTTGTGTTGAATGGGATTTCCAGTCCTAGTTTTCTGAGGAGTCTCCACATTACTTTCCATAGTGCTTTTACTAATCTACATTCCCTCCAGCAGTGTTTGGCCGCTTTGTCAAAGATGAGATGGATAAGTGTGGTAGTATTTGCATCTTCCGATCTGTTCCACTGATACAGCTTTTGGGTCTGACTTTTACCGGTACCGTGTCGATTTTATTACAGTAGCTTTGTAGTAGAATTGCAAGTCAGGGATTGTAATTCCTCCTGCCTTGACTTTGTTGCCCAAATTTTCCTTAATATTCTAGGGTTTTTTTTTTTTTTAATTCCAAATAGATTTTTAAGAATTTTTTCTCTAGATCTGTGAGATATGTTGATGGCATTTCAATATGGGTTGCATTAAATCTGTAAAACAATTTTGGGAGTATGACAACTATCGCAATGTTTGTTCTTTCTATCCAGGAGCAAGGTATATCTTTCCATTTTCTGAAATCTTTGGCTATCTCTCTCTTTTTTTAAGGGTTGTAATTTTCATTGTATAGATCTTTTATTTCCTTTGTTAGATGATTCTTAAATATTTCATTGCTTTGAATGCTATTGTGAAGATATTGTTTCTCTAATTTATCTCTCAGTGAGTTTGCTGTGTAGAGGAATGCTATTGATTTTTGGATATTGATTTTGTATCCTGCTATGCTACTGAATTTGTTCATTAATTCTAAGAGCTTCTTGGTGGAGTATTTTGGGTCTTCCAACTAGGGTATTATGTCTTTTGCAGATAATGATAGTTTAACTTTTTCTTTACCTATTCTTATTCTTTTTATTTCTCTTTCTTGTTTAATGGCTCTAGCTAATGATTCCAGAACTATATTGAATAGGAGTGGCGTTAGAGGACATCCTTGTCTTGTACCAGATCTGAGAGTAAAAGATTTAAGTTTTTCTCCATTTAGAATTATGTTGGCTATTGGTTTGGGTTGTCATAAATAGCTTCTAGGGGTTGACATGTAGTCCATCTATTCGAATTTTGTAGGGTTTTGATCATGAATGGTGTTGGACTTTGTCAAAAGCCTTTTCTGCATCAATTGAGAGATCATGTGATTTTTTGATATGTCTCTACTTATATAGTGTATAATGTTTATAGATTTCTTTATGCTGAACTATCTTTGAATCCCTGGGATGAATCCTACCTGGTCATGGTGTATAATCTTCTTGATGATTTCCTGTATTCTTTGGCTAGGATTTTAGCATCTATGTTCCTGAGAGAAAATGGCCTGTAATTTTCCTTTTTTGGGTTGGATCCTTCTCCAGTTTTGATATCAGTATAATACTTGCCTCCAGGAATGAGTTTTGGGAGTATAGCTTCCTTTTAAATTTCATTGAGGAGTTTGAGAAATACTGGGATTAAATCTTTTCTAAATTTCTTGTATAATTCAGCTATAAATGCATCAGGAACTGGACTTTTCTTTGTTGGTAAGTGTTTGATTACATTTTCAATTTAATTGGGTAATATTGGTTATTCTGAGTATTTATTGAATCTTCTTGATTCAATTTTGGTAATTTGTACCTAAGAATTTGTCCATTTCTTCTGTGCTTTTGGTCCTGTGAGTGTAAAGATTTTCAAAATTGCTGTTGATGATTTTCTGAATTTCCAAAACATATGTAGTAATATTACCCTTTTCCTTCCTTATTGCTTGAATTTGAGTTTTTTCTTTCCTCTTTTTGATGAGGTTGTCTAAGGGTTTTTCAATTTCATTTAGTCTTTCAAAGAATCAGCTTTAGGATTCATTAATTCTTTGTATTATTTTCTTTGTCTTAACTGCCTTAATTTCTTCTCTAATCTTTATAATTTCCTCCTGTCTTTGGGTTTTGGGCTTGGTTTGCTCTACTTTTCTAGAATCTTGAGGCACAGCATTAGGATATTTATTTGTTCTCTCTCTGTTTTCCAAATGTGTGAGTTCACTGATAAATTTCCCTATGAAAACTACTTTCATTGCATACCACAAATTTCAATAAGTTGTATTTGGATTCTCACTGGGTGGCATATATTACTTAGTTTCTCTTTTAATTGCATCTGTAACCCATTGGTTGCTGATGGAAGTGTTATTTATTTTCTATGTTTTTAAGGTTTCTTTTATCATTAATTTCCAGTTTGATTGCACTGTGGTCAAATAACATGCGTGCAATAATTTCTGCTTTTTTACATATACTAAAGCACGATCTATAGATTAATATGTGTTCTATTGTAGAAGACATCCCATGTGCAGCTGTAAAGAATGTGCATTCCGATATTTTTGAGTGGAACACTCTGTATATGTCCACTAAGTCCATTTGTTTGGGAGGCCGAAAACAGGAATATCACTACACGTCCAGTCTACATAGTGAGACCCTGAATACCCTGTACCCCATAGATCCTGTACAGAAAAAATTACATTCACTTCAACTGAGTATATATTAAATGAGTATTTTTCCTATTCTTACTGTTTAGAAAAGTGATATCAGGTCAGAGTTCCCAAATTTGTTAAATGAAATTACAGATGTCCAATTAAATTGTGATTGAGATATACAATAGATAAACATTTTGTATACATATGTTCCATGCAATATTTATGACACCCCAAAATATTTGTTGCTCATCTGAAATTAAATTCCAACTGCATGCCTTGTATTTTATCAGGCAACCCTATACTATGTTATGATAGTAAACTGATGAAATAAATATAAATAAGAAAGACAGTTCTTATATCCTCAAATTATTTGCTATTAAAGTTTAGTAGAGCTTTGCACATGTGTTTGAAGTACAAATTTTTCTTATTTTTTCTGGGGTTTGGGGGTTTGCAGTACTGGGTACTGAACTCAGGACCCTGTGCTTGCCAGGCACACACTTATTCTACTGAGCTATCTCCCTGGCCTGAAGCACAAAATTTGTATTAATGTGTAAATAGCTTTAAGTTATAAGCAAAAATGTCATTAGAGCTGTATGGCATAAAATTCCATGGTTAGTAATTGTAGTAAGCAGAATAATGGCTTCACAGAGATGTAAATATTCAAATCTGCAAAACCTGTGAATGTGTGGTGTTACATGGCAAAAGAGAATTCAGGTGGCAGATGGAATTGAGTTTGCTAATAAGTTAATGGTAAAGTAAAGTAGTTATCCTAGATTATCTCAGTAAATGAGAGAGAGAAGTCAGTTCCTGCCTTTGAATTCCAAGAAAGGCAAAAATGATCACTATTAGACTTGGGAAGGAGGCTGAGCCACAGAATGGGCAGATTCCCTGAAAACCTTCAGGAAGAACATGACTTCCAAACCATGACGCTACCCAATGAGATTCACATTTAATTTTTGACTTCTAGCATTACAGGGTAACATGTTTGTATTGTTTTAAGTTACTGAGACTGTGGTAATTTTGTTGCTGCTCTAGTTTGTGGTGGTGGTGGTGGTAATGGGTATTGAAAACGTGGATTCTGTTCTGAGCTAAATCCCCACGCTTTAAAAAAAAAAAAAGATTTAGACAGGGTTGTATTAAGTTACTAACTTGCCCACATGGGATGCAAACTTCCAATCAACCAATCTTCCTGTTTCAGTGTACCAGAGGATTACAGGTGTCTAACTCATACCCAGTTTAAGTTTGATGTGATTTGTTATAATAGGAAAATTTGATTATAGGTTAATACTGTATATATTATTGCTTTGCATGACTCCTTGTATAACTTTAAAACATTTTCAGACATAGCATATGATTCCGTAAGACCCATTATATTACAACATGAATATTTTAATATTGAAAATACTTTTCTGAAATATGAATGTACACTTAAACAATATGTTGTACTAAGATATACTTTGTACTATTTACATACTAAACATTGAGTCACATTAATCACATGTGTATTGTAAATGAAGTTAAATAATTAAAAAGAAATTTTCAAGCTAATTTCCATTATGACACATGCTTAAATATAAAGGATTCCTTGCAAAAACTAACCTAAAGCCAAAATATAAGTAAAATGAATGCATACATTTGTTATGTATACATATGGAAAATATAGGAATTTCTTCATATAATCATTACTAAGAAGTAAATCAAATATATTATAAGGAGTATAATAATATAAGGATGAAAATTTCATATTGATAATACAACATAAGTTGAGTTTACTTGCTTATTTTTAAGGCGTATTTTAAAATGGTTGCACAATGGCAAGCAGAAACACCAAAACAACACCTAGGATTTGGGGGCAGATTTATTTAACATTGGATGGGCACTGACTAGGAATTAACTTTTCCTCTAAATGTGAGATGTTGAAGGCCCAGAGAAGGAGATATTTTGGGGCTGCAACAAAGGAAGGGTACCAAGGCAACGTACTTGGCTGTCTTTTCCTGGTTCTTACAATATGCATCACTGTGTCCATCCATGCATCACGGTAGCCAACTGTTTCTGAGTGATAGAAGCACCAGGAACTGCAAGAGGAGCTATCACCTGCGACTGAAGTGCAGTGACATGCGGGGGCACTTTCTCCTAATGTTCCCTAACACATACTTAGTGTTGTACTACAAATATTCTTAGAATTAATTTATGCAGTAATATTTATCCAATCTAAATGATATGTAAAATATTAACTAGTATAATAAAAATGAAGTATACAAAATACATATTGTCTTTAAAATGTCTCATGAAAATAAGTAATCTCAGTTATAGATCCACATATATTTTTATTTAAGAATTGAGTTTGATAATTGATCTTTTTCATGTCTAAAACATGATAAAATCTTATTTAAAATTCTTCTCACACATTATTTTCTTAGTTATGTTTCTCATAACTGAGACAAAATGCCCAACCCTTAAAATTAAGGGTTGTAATGTTTATTGTAACTCATGGTTTAGAAGGGTTTCTGTTCATATTTGGCTTCATAGGGTGGCATGGCAGAAGGTCTTTGCACACTGAAATATGAGGTGGCAGCAGACAACAGGAGTGGCAGCAGCAAGGGAGCACAGCAGCTCTTCCTCATTCCTTATATTCTGTTCAGGGTACCTGACCCTAGGGAGTACCCAGGATGAGACACCCTCAATCCCAACATTACTCCACTAATACCAGGTTCATTCCTTAATATCAACATCATACATCTTAGATACAGCCACCCAGTATGATCTCATGAAGTTGAACAAAGCCATCTAGATACAAAACATAGAATCCATCTTCTTTAAAATTATTATTATTTTATGTATTTAGTACAGGGTCTACAGGGTCTCACTACACAGATGAGACTCGTAGTCATCCTCCTGTTTTCAGCCTCCCAAGTTCTGGGATTACAGGCACATGCTACCACACACAGCTTCAGTTGACGTCTCAGCACACCCCAGGGCCAGGGCCAGCACAGCACAGAGAGGATTAAACCCAGGTCCTGGTCACTGCATCTGCCTAAGCAAGTGCTTTAATCTGCTGAACTATCTGGCCAGGCCTTGAATTAATCTTTCTACATTTCTTCACTCAATCAGCTTTGTATTTTCTATACTTAAATTATTGAAGAAAGCATAGAATGGAAGAAAAATTATACTAACATTTATTGTGAATATCTACTATGCTGGGCCCAGGACGCAATGTTCTACACTCATTAACTGAACACAGGTCTAAAAAGATCAATTCATAAACATTTCTTTATCATACCTACAATAAACTTGATTTTATGTGACTTCATAAATTTTGAAGTTCAGATTTAACCTCATTTGATTTTGAAATATGTTTCAAAAATCAAAATTTTCCATAATCAAAAGTGTTTAGAGCATACTGCACTGTATAATCTCAAGAATTCACTGAGCTTTATTGAGCTGGGCTAGTATAAAATGACACTGAATTAAAATGAACCTTCCCGTGTATGGTTTGGCATCAGATTGCTTGTCGGTATCTCAAATGCAGGTAATTGTAGATACAGAAACAGAAGAACTATGCTGCAATTGTGCTCCCCTGGCTGGTGCTGATAGATGCTGAGCTTGTGGACAATAAGCAGATTCTTTTCTTTTTTAGAAACTATTTTTATTGAGGGCTGCGGAGATAGCTCATTGGAATAAGTGTTTGTCTGGAAAGTGCAAGGGCATGAGTTCAATCCACGGTTCCTCAAAAAAATCCATATAT
>NW_004524736.1:2452021-2459841 GCF_000260255.1 Octodon degus | reverse complement strand
CATAGTGTTGTCTTCCAACCAGTTATTCATATTACCAGATATATGTATGTAAAATAGGAAGAAGAAAGAAAAAAGAAATATATAAGAACTTAAGAAGAGAAAAAGTATGAACAATTGAAAAAGAAGATGAAACAAATTAAAGCATTAACTGATTCTTTCCATAGACCTGAAAAAATGCACAGTACTATTATGGGAAAAAGGAATGAATTTATTCAAAAGGAAAGAGTTACAGAGTTGAGGAAGTATATTTTGAAGGAATAAGCCAAAGAATGAATGCATAGACAGGAACTCTCTTTTCTATCTTGTGTTTCTTATTTATTTATTTAGTATTTTAGTACTGGATCTACAGGGTCTCACTATGTAGATCAGATTCATAGTGATATGCCTGTGTTCAGCCTCCGAAGAGCTGGATTACAGGCACACGCCACCATGCCCAGCTCAATCTCAAACACCTTCTCAGGGTGCCCTGGCAGTTTGGCACACGGGAGATCGAACCTTGGCAGCTCCATCTGCCTAAGCAGGGGCTTTAATCACTGAGCTATTTGGCCGGTCCTTACCTTCTGTTTCTTATTAGAACTTAATGATAGAAATTGTGTTTTGTAACGCTCAAAGAGATTTCTGGATAAAATTTGTACGTGAAGAGTTTTAATATTACAAAGACAGTAAATGCATATTTTATAGAACACACTTTTGAGTATGACCACTTTGGGATCAGTGTTTAACCCACGTAGGTTGATGGAGAATTGATGTGCAGCAACAGCGCTCTCTTGCCTCCATTTACCACCTATAGTCTCAGAATTTCTACTCATTAGCTGTATTTCATAAAGTGAGTTCAGGTCCATTTATCCAAGTAAATAGATGGAAAAAAGGATGATAATGAAGGGAAAGCATGGAGTGACAACAAGATGAGAGCAGTTAGTAAGAAAGAATTTTAAAACTGAGACAGAGACCTCATTCTGACCTTGCCTTCTTAGGCTGGGAAGGGGCTGTGAGGACAAGTTGCTGTCAGCTGGGTCACCCAGCTTGGGTTAAGCTACCCATAGATGTTGGTGTGGGAACTCTTCATCTGATCATACTGTATTAAACATGGGCTTTACAGCACATAAATTCTAGAAATCATTTCCCTTTGTAAGGAGATGTTTATTTCTTTATTGACAAGCCAACTTGGAATCATCAAATGAAACAAAACTTGAAAATCTCTGAAGAAGATTAAAGAGTAATGCCATTTTCTGAAACACAGGAATTCAGAAAAATAGGTTATTATAGGAAAATCCTAGGCTTCTAAATAATGTATATTTTAAATGGAAAAATGACATAATAGCTCTGTTATTTGTAGCTACTGGTCCACATAAATGATGGGTATGTCTTCAGAACTTCAGGTCACAGACAATAAACCCTAAAAGATGGCAGCTGCAACTGCTCTATTGTCTACCTAGTTTCCTTCTTGATGTGATAAGACATCACTGAGCAGAAAAGACTCGAGCAGGTACATATTTCAGAGTTTTCCATCTGAACACTATTATCAGATCTTTCCATTCAACTTTAAGGTGATGACTTGGAAGATCAGGACACATCTTTGTTTTATTTTGCTCCTGAGGAGTGTTCAGACCAAATAGAATGTATGAACTCTCTTATGCCTGTGCTTTAGTAGTAGATTATGGTTCTGTGGAGCTTGTATGTCAAGCTGTGGACACTGGCAGAACCACAGCTTATGAGTTGGAGCAGACAGTAAGTGGATAAGTTCCACACCACTCCTGGAGTGGTGAAAATGAGTACTAATAGGAAGGTCTTAGAGACCTGGGTGTTGAGGTTGGGTGTTGACCGTATGGTCTAGACCAATACATAGTCCTTTGTTTTGTTCTTCTTCTTTTTTTTTTTTTTTTTTTGTAGTCCTTTGTTAATCTGGTTTTCGAAATTGCTGCTGCAAAACTGTAATCTTGTTTGAACTAAACTTTTACTTGAGTAAATATGGAGATCTGTAGTGAGCCTTTAAGACCACATCCACAGAGAAGCCACCACACAAAGGCAAATGGCAAGGCAGAGGGATGATACAGCACACAGTGTTATCTATATTATTCTACTAAGCAGTGTAGTACACCAGAATTTCAGGCTTCTGTTTAACTTTGTGTCCATTGTTCAGGATTTTCTATCTCCCCTCCCTCCCTGCCTCACTGACAACCCCTGACCCAACTTTCCTAGGCTCTGGTAGCTACCATTTTATTGTCATTTTCTATGAGATCAGTGTTGCTGTGTTCTACAGATGAGATAATTTGTCTCTTTTTTATCAGACTAATCTTATCCTCAAACTTCCCCTGGGAAGGAGTACAGAGACTTAGTGATGACAGTGGCCCATTTCTTCTCTGCTGTGGGAGAAAATGCAGATGGATCTGAGTGCTTTGCATTTCTCATAATCCACTATTTCATATCAAAGCGTATGCTGAAAATCTATTCCTTAACTTTGTACTTATTTGGAATTATCCAGGTCTTTTATTGAAAGATTTGACTCCTGTACTGGCTAACATCTTTCTCTTTCTAAGATTTTTACACTTTTGTTTTAATTCAGTTTTTCTTTGTGTCCAACTCTCTCCTACACCTAGCCCCAGATAAGATTTTTATACTTTTATTTGCTTTACATTTATTTCTTCTCTGACCTTTCTAACATTCTTACGTGTGTCACAGCCAAAGCCTATAGAATTCCGTTGGGCCCTCTCATCACTCTAACACTGGTGCTTTACTATATTCAACAAAGAATTCTCACCAGTGTTAATCATATATATTTTCTGTGCAGTTTTCAACATTCATTTTAGTGCACTGCCTGCTCTTTGTCCCACATTTGATTTATTTCTTCATAGAATTTGATCATATTAAGAAAAGTTAACCTGGTTATTTATTGAGGCACATCTTGTTCATCTTTGTGATGGACATTGTGATTGTCTTATGAGACCTTTTCAGGAGAGATGAGGGAGGGGATTATAAAAGAAGTGAACTATGTCATATGTGAATATACACACCCTCAAAATGATTATAAACTGCATATACTGAAAACATGTATTAATAACCTCCCCAAAATAGATCCTATAACAACATTCTCCTTACAGTCTAACATGAAGAAAACAGTTATTCAAATCATAAAAGGTGCATACAAGCTCTCACTTCCTTATAGATTTGTTCAATGTTTCCATTCTAAAATTCTCAAGAAGATATACTCAGAAGATATAGTTCCAATTAACTGTCCCACAACCATGTCAAACTCATCACATTCAAAATGTGTTCCATCTCAGCATCTCTTGGAATTTGACAAGGGTATATAAACCAGGTGAGGATAAGAAAATATGTCATATTGAATTTAAGTACACAGCTCAGGCATGAATTCCAGAGGTTTTCCACTGTGCTTCATCATTAGTGACATGAATCTCATTATTTGTGGAGATGATGAGAAGGACCTCTGCCCCTGGTAATAATGAACTCCCTATTCTCTACACCATGTTTATGCATATCTCTACACCAGTGTACAAAAGCATGCAGAAACACTGAAATTACACCCAGGATTTGGAGGCTATGAGCAGTTTTATTTTACATAGGTGGTCCTGGATGGGGTCTGTCTCTTCACAGAGCCAGATACTTAGTGTCGTGGGGCTAGTACTTTTACATGAGGCATAAGAAGGAGGTACAAAGCCAAGACAGAAAATCCTGACAGTTCTCTGATTACCAAGCATGGTGAGCATGTTGGTTACAAGACTAGTTGGATGATCCTGAAGCTTGGTACAATCAGGCATCCTGCATGTTCGCTTCTACTCTTGTGGGTACAGTGGTCAAGAAAGTAATTACAGAGTCATGAAGCAGTTACAGAGCTAGGAGGTTTCAAAAAGAATGAAGTTCTTAAAAGAACAATTTCTCTTGTGAAGTTTTCTTTTATGATGGAAGTACTCCCGATATGTCAGTGTGTGTGAATGTTACGAGTATCTCCACGTCACGGCCTATTTTCTTCATCAACATGTATTGACCTGGTCTATTAAAGTGACAGGTTTAGAGGAAATTATGCTTTAATGATTCCAAGATGAGAGGTCAAATCTCTCCATTGGTTCTACCGCAAACTCTCAGGATACATACTTAAAGTATATTTAAAGACTGGTTATTAAATTTGGTAAAATATTTCATGGATATTTGCCAATGTGAAAAGGAGAACTGTGATGGAGATCACAGTGTAAACATTAAGACACATCTTGAAGAACTCTTAATGCAATTACTCAGCAACAGTAATGCTGAACAATGTATATTTAGATGAAGCCTGAGAACAGCTAGTGAATGGAAGCTTTCTTTCAAGCCAACTGAAACTTAGTTGTGAGCAGTAGCTTTATGTTGTTCTTAGGAGGTAAGGGAGATAGCTCAGAGGCATAAGCACCAGTCTGGCAAGCACAAGGTCCAGAGTTCAATTCCCAGTACCAAAAAGGAAAATAAAATATGGTACCTTAAGTCAACATTACTTTTTAATGTATAGTAATTAGGCCATAAAAGAACACAAAATAATAAGACAGGCAATTTTCTTCTATACTACAAATATTTAATCCTTTGTGCTGGGGATAGTTATCATAGTTCTTTTAAATTTTCTTTTCAGCTTAAACATGTTTGTTCCCTTAAAAAATCCTTAAAATGTATTGTTTTTACTCTTTAAAATGATCAATGAATCTCTCTTGAAGTCTAGGACAAGAAGGAAACAATGTTCCAAGAGGGTATGATAGCACAGGTCATTTCTATGTAGATGCAGATTCCGTGGATTTCTTAATGAACACTAGAATCATCTCTCCTTTCACATAGAAGCCATAACACTCTTGGATCATACAGACCTGAGTGTCCACAAAAACTCAGTCTTTTAAAAAATATTTTTTCTGTACCACAGAAAATATCCAGTGTTATTTGGATAGCCTGTTACAGTGCATAAAGGGTTTTATATATCTTAGGAAAGAATTTAGGAGAGAATATGTTGTATGAAGAATGATAACTGATTAATGCAGGAATGAAGGGATAGACAGGTAGATAGATAAATAGATTGATATATGATATGATGTGATAAGGGATACCTCTGCTTTTTGATTGTAGCAGGAACATTTATCTGTGTCCTTCTGTCTGGGTGAAGTGCAGAATTGCTACATGTACACTCCATCTGTGTTACAGATTACTTCAATTCTCCTTCTTTGAAAAGATGTGTGTGTGTGTGTGTGTGTGCGCGTACATGCATGTGTGCACGTGTATGTGTATGTGTATGTGTGTGCACATATGTGTGTGTATTAAGCGTCTTATCCTGATTTTTACAGGAATGACAAAAAAGGACTAAGCTTTCTATTTTCCATGGCTTCTTTGTAGCTATGAAGTTACGTTACTCATCACCATTCATTGTATTTACTACCTATGTCTTATGTAGAGCTTCTGAAGTCACTTATGTCTTTTTCTTCCCTTTCCCCCACATGTTTCTCCTTAAATATCTAGGTGCTATGGACAAGGATGCAGGTAGATGGTCTTGGTTCTAAGTGTTATCTCTATCATTTGCTAGCTGTGAGATTTTATAAATATTTAATGGAACTAAGTTTTGTATTAGACATAATAATTATCTGTATCAAAGGGACAATGGAACATTGAATCAGGTATCTTTCAAGGGCCTGAGAAATAGTAAGTACTAAATGAATGGTAATAATACTTAATTTTATTACTAAATTGTTTTATTGTAGTCTTTACACTGAATTCATCTTCAGAATGTGTGCAATTTGTAACTGACTTTATGGTATAATGTGGGCTTCTATTCATTTTACCCCAATGTTCAATTTAAATTAATTATGAGTATAACAACTACTCTGAACAAATATATACTTCATGAACCTCAAAAAATAGTGTCCTTTGTCTCCAATTATAGCATAATTTGGTGTCATAGGCTACCTCAGAAATCAAACTCCCATTGTACCATGGTTCCTGTACCATTCTCTTTCAGGAATCAACAACCTATTCAAAATTTTAAGAATAAGTTAGAAGAAAAAAGCATGTAAATGTCTTTTATTCCAAAATCTTTATTTTCCCACTCTTGTCTCCAGAGTTCTAATATGCTTCCAAAATTAACCTGTACTCATTATTTGTGTCCTGCTACAGGAATAATTAGGAATCAGTAGCAATTACTCAACTTAACTTCCAACACCCAAAGGCATGTTATAGAGAGATATCCTGTAAATAGATCTATTTGGTCAGTTTGTGTAGAAGCACACTCTTGTTGTCCTCCATTTATTATGAGGTTGACACTTGCAAACACAGTTACTGTCTTATTTGTATTTACTAACAGTCCTGACTTATGAAGTGAAGCAGAGCTTTATGTATTTTCTATCATTTTACATTTGCAAAATTTCCCTCACCCATACTTGGTATACATCACCCATTCCTCAGACCATTTGCTGGATCATTTGAGAGGTAATCCACTTGAGTTAACCAATTTATTTCTCAAATCTTTGGTAATAGCTGCACTTGAAAATCATGAGTTTAAAATACGTAGGGTCATTATTAGCACATTTATTGCATATGTTGAAATAAACTTCTATGTAAACATTACTGAAATGTTTTAGTAAAATAATTGAATTGCACCAAAACCAATCTAATTCACTTATAATTGCTACAATTCAAAATCTCCTGTTGAAATTTAATGTTTAGTTATGAATTTTAGAGGTAGGTCCTAAGGGGAGGTATTTAGGTCTTCAGTGCTCTGTTGTGGATTGATGATTGCAAGTATACAAAAGATGTCTAGAAATGAGCTTTCTTTTTTCTTTACATTCTGCCACATGATCATCCAGCACAAGGGTCCTTGCAAGAGGCTAGCATCATGATGTTGGCTTATTTAGCCTCCAGAAATGTGAGAAATAATTGTGCATTTCATGTTTTTCTGTTACATCAAACTAGAATGCACTAAGAGAAACATACTATATATGCTTTCTTTTTAAAAAAAATTTTTTAAATGTTTTTGATACAGGTCTCACTATGCAGGTCACACTTGTACTGATCCTCCTGTTCTCAGTCTCCCCAGCGCTGGGATTACAGGCTTATGCCACCATGCCGGGACTCAGTGGCCACTCAGAGAGCCTGGGGGCAGGGCCTGAATGGCATGCGGTACCAGGGATCAAATCACGAACTATCTCACTGGCCCTCTATATATGTTTTAGTGTACACGTATAATGCAAATAACATGTTCATTTTGTATATATCATATATCACAAAAACATTTAAATACAATTTAGTTTATATTTTGAAGTTGTGGGTGTGATTTTCTTCCTCACTCGTGGTCAATGGCAATACTGATGGACACCCACATGATGTAATTTTATACCTGACGGTGTATGTACTTTTCAGTATAAATAAAAGATGGCAATGTAGAGGGTTTCAAATGGGAGAGAACCCAGATCCCGCAGGTGGTCCAGAGGCATCTATTGAGCTCCTGAGGTTTGCATCTAGAAAACAGGAGTTCTTAAAATTAAACTATTTATACTAACAAAAAACTATCAAAAAGGAAGAATTTGTAGCCAAAGGACCAGTTATTATTAGGCACATTTACAAGAGCATTCAAATGTGCTGATACAAATAGTATTCACACCAACACCGAAAGACAAGTCACTGATACAAGGAAATTGATATTTGCAAAGGGAAGATTGCCTTTATGAAGTCATAATTTCAGGCAATCTGTAGAGCTGGGCTCTGTAGGCCATGATATCTGGCCTTACAGATTGTTTTTCATCATAGAACACATATCCAGGGTTGGGGAGATAGTTCAGTAGAATAAGCACTTGCCTAGCAAG
>NW_004524736.1:2422867-2451921 GCF_000260255.1 Octodon degus | reverse complement strand
AAACAAAAGCGATGACAGTTGTTTTATTTGGGGTGATTTGGAGAACTTCCTTGAGAAACCTCTTTAGACTGGATTTGCTTCCTCTTTTTGCATTTCTGTGATGTATTCTATATGCCATGTCCATGTAAGCTACTTTTTTTTTTTTTTTTTTTTTTTTTTTTTTTTTGGCAATACTGGAGATTGAGCTCCGGACCTTGCACTTGCCAGGCAAGTGCTTATGCCACTGAGCTATCTTATCTCCCTGGCCTCCATGCAATGTACTGTATTATATTTTACATATACATACAATTTCTGTGTCACCACTAGATTGCAACTTCATTGAAAGGAAAACTGCATTGTTTTGTGTATCCTGTGGTGAAGCAGAAGCAACACAGAGATACATCAAGTAATGTTTGTGGAATAAATTAGTGTCACTTTAAATTATGGATATGTTTGTTGTGGGTGGAAAGGTGTTTTCTGTTAAAAAGCCCTCTTTTCTGAGAGTACATATTCTCCGTAGGTGGTGGATCTGAGGTGCACATTGCTAAGATAAGAATTAAGCAAGAAGAACATTTAAAAGTGCCATTAAGAGCTGGCAAATAGCTGAGGATTAAAGCACCTGCAAGCAGGCATAGGAGCCAGAGGTTCGATCCTCAGGCCTGCCGTGCTGGCCCTACACCCTGGGTGTGCTGAGATGGCAGTTGAGACTGGGCATGGTGGCACGTGCCTGTAATCCCAGATCTTGGGAGGTTGTAAAAAGGTGGATCACTACGAGTGCGATCTAGTAGTGAGACCCTGAACACCCTGTAGACCCTTCCCTAAAATACAATAAATAAATAAATAAATGTACCATTAAAAAGTAGGGTAGGAACAACTTAAATACCCACTGACAGATGGTAGTACAAATAATATGTGGAATATATGTATGATAGAGTGGTACTTATCCTCAAGAATGAAATCCTGCCATTTGTGTCAGCATGGATGAAACTAGATAGTGAAATAAGCTATGTACAGAAAACAAATAATGTGTGATTTCGCTTATACAGTATGTGGCTTCTGAAGTAGGCAGAATCATAGAAACAACGAATAAAAATGGTGGTGATCAGAAATTGGAAGAGAGGGGACAGGGAGATATTTCAATAGAATACGCACTTGCCTGGCAAGTGCAAGGTCCTGAGTTCAATCCTCAGTTCTGAAAAAAAGAGAAAAGAAAAGAAATTGGAAGAGAGGGAATTGAAGAGATATTGGCCAAAAGGTACAAAGTCTTATTTGTACATAATAAATAAATAGGGATATCAAATTGGACCATGTTGACTATATGTAATATGTTATTGTAGATTTAAAATTCACTGAGTATGAATCTTAAGTATTTTCACTACAAATACAAAGAATAAGAATTTGGTGTGATATGTTGAATATGTTTATTAGCTTAACTATCATTTTTGAATGCATATATAAATACATAGATACATATATATATATATATATATATATATGTTGCATACCTTAAGTATACATGACTTTTGTTTGTAAATTACATATAAATGGTTTTACAAAGGAGACTTAGCCTAAAAAATGTAAAGTGGTATAGAGAACCTATACTATTTCTTTGCTCTAGATTTTGGAGACAACTGGCCTTTGTCCCTGACACTCAGGCATTCCCAAGCCACCACTGGTTTGAACTGGCTTATACTAAGGAAGGGTCGTCTTTCAATGGGGCTGAGGGGTATATGGTTGGAAAATAATCCATCAATCTAGACATTATATAAAGACAAGACATCGGATTATCTTTTTCAATGTATTAAATTGGGGTCTGTCAAGATAGTATGCATGTCAGTTACTACTTAAATTAGTTAGTAAGCCTACACAATTAATGTGTAAGACAATAAGGGAAATGTAGGTAAAAAGAAAAGGAAAACAGAATGTTTGAGTTTTATATGTCAGTGAGTCTGCTTATAGAAGTCTATTTTACTCTTGGTGTAGGTGTGCTCCTTTCTATCCATCAATCTGCAGCCTAATTGGTGACAGAATTGCTTCTGCTATTTATTTGTCCACTTTGGACATTTGAAATTGAAAAATGACTGCAGCTACACGATAAAGACCTTCATTTTTCCTTCTTGGAGTGAGGACCTCTATAATTTGGCTCTGCTGCCAGTTAATACTACTTGTAGCTTGTAAGTTTGATATTTTGTATTGCAATTAATTAAAAAAATGATTAATTTGGAAGTTAGTGGGCAAGAAACTCTTTTCTAGAATATTTAAAAAACATTCTGGCACAGAATCACTTTTTCTATATAATCATTTTCCAATAATTTGCTAGAGAAAATGAAATCAGGGACAATCATTTGACACAATGGATTAATTTGCTCTTTTCATAAATATATGTGATGTCAGTCAAATAATTGATGAACTGATTAAAAATGCAAGTTTTCTATGTCTATTAAGATATATAACAATTGAAAACTAATCTATACACTGCAATGATTTATATGGATATAGCATCCTTATAAAAGTAGTGAATAGGATAAAAGTCAGCAGGAGAAAGTCCACTTTATAAAGGAAGATATTGATTTATCCTACCAAATTAATGTGAACATAGCTACTAGTTAACCTATAGAGAATATTCAATTATTTTCAACTTAGTTAAGTGATATCAGAGGTGCTGTCTTACCAATAGTTAATTTTTTGTGAAACATTTGAAAATTATAAGTACCCATCTCTTTCTTGAAATTAGAATTCCCATATCACATTCATACATCTTCCAAAATGCGGCTTAAATGGAGCTGGTTGGGTTTTTTCTTCTATACAAATCCATCTGTACAAATGGGTACCATCTATACAAATCCCATGAGCAAAGAAAAATGGGGAACAGAAAAGAAAGTGCTAGTGAAGATAGAAACTAAGTTATGGTTCATTGATGAAGTAACCATAAAACTTTGTGGTTTCTAAAAAAAATAAGGGTTTCTTTTCCCTCATGGAAAGTTGTCAGGAGGTTAAGTGACTATCTCAATTACTCTTCTCTCATTTCTGGGACAAAATACCCCGCACCCAAAATTCAGGTAGAAAAGGTTTATTTAGCTCACAGTCGGTGGAGGCTTCAGTCCACACTCCAATGGCTCCAAGAGTGGCACATGGCAGAGGGCAGCTGTTCATGGTGGCAGCAAAGAGCAACAGACAAAGGGAGAAGCAGCAGCTCTGGCAGCTAGCTAGCCTCCCTCCCCTCCTTACATTGTAATGCAGATCACCCACCCCAGGAAAAGGGCTTAGTGTTCATACCCAAAATCCCAGCATCAAGAATCAATTACGAACTCCAGAATCTGCCCCATGACTGCATGAAGCTTTGGGGGCACAACTTGACACAAACCATAGCAGTGACCAACCACTCACTTTCCAAAAAGCATTCCAGCACACAGGAAAACTATTAAGACTCAATAGATGAAATTATATCATATTAAAAAGCTTCTTACAACAAAAGCAGCAGCCAACAGAGTCAAGACACAACTTAAAGGAATGAACAATGCTTGTCTGCTAGCTACTTCTCAGACAGAAGATTAATAGCTAGAGTATATAAAGAACTCAGAAAAACTGGACCCCTCAAAATAAAAGACCCAATCAAAAATGTATAATTTAAATAGTTCTCATAAAATACAACTGAACAATAAGAACATGAAAAAATTTGATCCAGCTTCATCTATTCTGGACAGCTTCCTGGATAAATTAAAGCCACTGTGCCACTGTTACAGTGTAACAGTTACACTCTTACAGCGTTACAGTGTTACACTGTAACAGTGGTACAGTGGCTTTAACTTATAAGCATACCCCTGCATATATCAGGAGAAATCACAACAGCTAAGTTATGGAAGTGACCTATACACTGGTCAACAGATGCATACACAAAGAAAATGAATTATATATACAAAATAGCATGTTACTCAGCCACAGTGAAGAATAGATTTGAGTCACTTTAAGAAAATAGATGGATCACAATACTAAATGAAATAAATTTGATTCATCAGAGTGAATATTGCATGGTTTCTCTTGTATGAGAAACCCCACATATAAGTAATTTAAGGAGAAAAATAAGGCCAAATGTGGTGGCACGCTCCTATAATCCCAGCATCTGGGAGTCTGAGGCAGGAGTATCTTTGAGACTCAGTACCAGGCTGGGCTATAAAGTTAGCTCAAGGCCAGCCTAAACTGCATACTGAGACCCTCTCTCAAAAAGATGAGAGAGAGAGAGAGAGAGAGAGAGAGAGAGAGAGAGAGAGAGAGAGAAGAGAAAATAAAAAAGAGATGGTAGGAGGCAAGGAGATAGATTCTGTGGAGATTAGAAGGAAGCTGGGGAAGGTAGAAGAGGAAGCCAAGCTATAATCATGAATAACATTATATATATATGACATACACATTTTATATACTCTTGAAGATTAATGTAATTATTATTCATTGTAAATGTGTACTAATAATAAAAATTTCAAAATGAGAAATACCTCCATATGGACATGGAAGCAAAGCACTAGAGCGTCAGCCACTAACTGTGAAGAACACTGCCACATCCCGCCTCTGCTCATAGCTCCCTGTGCTGCCTTGGTCCCATGCTTCCCCTCCTACCTGAGCCCAGAGGAAGTTGGCCTTAATATACATTTGGTAAATAATGACTTTGCCATGTTGGTTAACTACAAAAAATCTTTCAGGATTTGGGTTATGTTTTCAAAATCATATATGGTATATATTCCTAAAGTATATATTTTAAGCTTAGATTGTGGAAACACTAGAACCAGAAAATTTATGGAAAACTTACCACATACCTGGTTATTAAAAGAAATTCTTCCAAGGAAAATGGAGAAACAAGAAGCCATAGATCATGATTTAGTGACTGGTCCCTTTCCAGATGTCTCTTGCTACCTGACATTGTGCTCATGCCAATATGTGGTATTTCCAAATTATCCTTAATGAAATATTGGTAATTTCATTGACCTCTGTTGCTGTCTTCAACTTCTGTTTCTGAAGGAAACTCTAAGCTAGACAGTCACATGAGCATGCTTATGTCTGTTTGAGCTTATGCTCAGACTCTCACGCTCATGTGCCCATCGTAAGTTCTCAGCCCCATCTTCCACCCTGCCCCTCTCTTTGCCACACTCCTGCCTTGTTTTTCCCCATTCTTCTCATTGGCAGATACATTGTACTTCATGGCGGGGTAAGATGAAAGCTAAGGGTGCACCCTTGCAGCTTAACAGAAAGAGAGTCCTGTAACATTTCAGCTTCCAGCCTCCACACAGATTGATTCTGATTGGGGTTCATCCCCCAATTTTGAATGCATCCCACTTGCTGTAGGAAGGGTTCCTGATGAACAGTGTGGCTCACAGTCTTTCCTGCTATGAATGGTAGAAAGGGCTTTGCTTGATAGTTCAAGTGAAAACAACCAGAATGTGGACCCAGGGGCTCTTTCCACAAAGTGATTGTTCTGTGTTGTTTGACAAATATGCCTACTCTTCCAACTCTGTGTCCATATTGCATTGCCAATTTAACCATTACAAATTTACCTATTCAGTCAGCACCATTTTGCATTGAATTTTTAAGATGTGTTAACTAGGCAGTAAGCTGGAGATAGAAGATTCTCAAATCATTTACCAAGAATAACAAAGCAGTACTAGAAATCTGAAGCTTCACTTTGGGCTATATAATAATTATAATATAGTCTTAACACTTAACAATCTGTAAAGGGTTTTGTTAAAACAGTTTCAGACTGTGAACTAACCTTTCTTTTCACTGTCAGTGTTTTACCAAATTTCCAAATCAAGTACCAACAATTATATTTCTTCTTTAAAATTGCTTTGGCTTGGTATATTGTTTTGCCTATTTGTGAGTGTGGACACTTTTATGTATGGAAGAGAATGCAGTTTCAGCAGCCTCACACTTTCAAAGGAGAATGTTGGTAACTTCTTTGTCTTCTCTCCAGGAAAAAGTGTCCTGTAGGAAGTCATCTAAAACTGCATTTGATTTTACTGTACTGGCCTTCTAGACTGTTGATCAGACTTTAGTTAGCTTTTGAGAGCTGGACTATGCCTTCCACTTCTGTAAACTAAATGGCAGGTAGTTGTTTTCCATCTTCTCCCTTTTCAATAAGCTACCCCTGGAACCCAAATATTGATAAATAAAACCATTCACTTTTATAATGGTTAAATTCTCCATTACGATGCAGAATTTGTAAGTAACCTTAACAGATCATGTGGTAACTAACTAATACAGCCCTGCTGCACAGGTCTTGCTCTAAAAAGAAAATCAAACCTAGTAATCAATCTGTGTAAACACTTTATGAGCACCTGTATCTGCCAGGCATTGATCCCTCCTTGAACAGTCACCCTGCAAGAGCATCCAGGTCTCCTGGCTGATTAAATCAATAGTGCAGACAGAAAGCCTGTCCAGGCCGAGCAGCACTTCTGGGACCCCACTGACAACCATTTGCCTTCTTGGTAGCAGCCTTCCCTGGTTGTCATATTCTCATGCACCAGGGGTTACCTCCTTGGGTTGTGCTGACCTGGGATTTGTGACTCCATGCAGCAAATGCTACCTTGAGCATCTTGATTGTTCTCCCCTGTATTCAGATGGATGGGTGGGCACGTTGTGGATGCTTGTGTTATCCCCAGCTCCTATTTCTTTGTGTCAGGGCTCTGGAAATGCCATGGTTAAGAACACTGATGACCACAGATCCAGTGTTCCAACACTCTGCCCCTGTAAACAAGCCCTTCAACTATTTATGAGTTTTTAAAACAATTTTCCAGGTCTGAACTACATTTTATCTGTATACTTATTGAACATTTATTTTCATGGATTAATTCTTGCATGGTGCTAAGGGTTGGAGACAAGGCCTTGGCATACTAGACATTTATTCTGCTGCTGAGCTATACCCTAAGGACTCACTTAAAACAATCTGTAGAATGGAAATGCCAGATTTACTTTTGTCACTAACCCTGAAATTGAAAGTAAATAATCCATTCAGAACTTTCCTAGATACATTACAAAGCATGTGATGTGAATACAAAGCCTTATCATTAATCATATAAGTATAATATTACAGTTGGATAGTAGAATCTAAGGCATTTAAATAGGAATTATAAGAATAATGCACAATATAAAAAATAACTTCTTTTGAAAGGGTCAGGAAAATTAAATGTTACAGGTTTATACACAAACTAATAGAGTGCATAATAGATAACAAACACTTTAATGGTTGCCAAAATATGCAAATATTCATATAATAGTAATTTGATATAATGCAATTAAAATTAAGTTCAGTCTCTTTGGAGTTGATACAGGTTCTTATAATATATATTTATAATTCATTAAAAGTTGTATAAAAATTTTCCTCACTTGATGACTCAGCCTCTGGTATACAATAACTAACTGTGCTTATTCACATTTGTTCCTTTCTGCCAAATACTGTTTTTTTTAGGAGGAGACTGGGGGGAATTACACTAACTCATAGTATTCGTACTGAGTATATTTTTGTGCAGTTATCTCCCTTCCTGCTATTACTTCCCAAATATACTGTTTATTTTATTTCTGACCTTTCATCTGAAAACCAGACCTGTGTCTACAGTTGCCGCTGCACATACAGGGGCCCAATTCTGGAAGGCATTTCAAAGAGAAGCCAAGGATGGAATTCACGACCCTTTTTCACTCCACTGTTTCTTGCCTTCCCTGCACACGTTCTCACCAAAACTGTAAATTCCAAAATTCTCTAGAAAACTAAGTGTGGACTTAATTGTTCATTACTACCACTACCAGGAGGCTTGAAGGTTTCTTATATCTTTCAATTACATTTATAAAAATGTCTTATTTTTCTCTTAACTGTTAACCTGTCTGCCCCTAAAGTGTATCTTTTCTCAAAGAAAAGAGAGAAAGATCTTCTGAATGAAAGATCCTCATGGCATTGTTGAGATTCCAACTTTTAATGCTTTTCTCAAGCCAGCACCTCTGCACTTACATTCTAGCATGCCACAATTTTACTATTCTTTAATCTGCTTTTCTAAACAGCAAGTTCTGCATTAGTTTTTGCCTGGAAAACACCAGGTCTATGATGCCAGATTTCCGTCTTTGTTTCCTTCTTAACCAATTTGTTCCATCTTTTACATGGCTATATTGCCAATTTAACTGAAGCTGTTTTCAGTGTCAGGATGATGTTAGATTTATTTATTTTTTTTAATTTTTTTGGTGGAACCAGAGATTGCACTCAAGCCCTTGCGCTTGCCAGGGAAGCACTTAGTCTACTAAGCCATCTCCCCGGCCCCTGATGTTAGATTGATTTTGATATTCCTAACATTTAACCCTATGTGTGACACAAAGGGGATATTAAATGTGTTTTATAAATCATCAAATGGATGGTATTTCATGATTTCACTTCAAAACACATGTTAGTATTCTTAAATACTATGGCTATAACAAAGAAAATTTGATTTGTAAAGTGGAGAAAAAGGCATTACTAACAAGTAAAATCTTAATTAATAATGGTCTAACCAATAATCTTTTGTTGATATAATCAAATGTAAAATACTGTTTCTTGGATATTAACTTAAACTTCTTCCCATGTGCTCTCTTCTTGTAAAGAATGATCTACATTTGAGATATGAAAGTTATGATACTGGGAATGAGCTGCCTCTTGATCTGGGTGTATATGAAGTTAATTGTCCTATAAACTTGAAGTTCATGTGTATTTCTGTATCTATATTTTCCCTGTAACAAAATAGTTCAAAATAAGATAGAAAGAGCCAGAGAGATAGCTCAGTGGACTAAGCACTTTATCAGGCAAGTGTAGTGACAAGGGTTCAATCCCCAACATCACATGCTACATGGGCCTTGCCCTTGGGCATGTTGAGCTGGCCACCAAGTCCAGGCGTGGTGGCACATGCCTGTAATCCCAGCTCTAAGGAGGCTGAAAACTGGAGGATCACTATGAATCTGAGCTGTGTAGTGAGACCCTATACCAGACACATTAAAAAAAAAAAAAAAAAGAATGGAAGTTGAGGACCAACGGTCTCCAAATGTAAAGAAGCCAGTTATTAAAGATAATAACCTTAGTGTTGAGTTTCTTTCCATTTAAAGCAACAATGAGCAACTATGAAATCTAAGTGAATGCAAATTGCTAATCTGTCTAACGTGCACAGTGTAGTGTACACTCACTCAAGGAAAATAGAAATGAAAAGTAGATACAAGATGAAATATTTAACGGAAAGAAGATGGTTAAAAAAGGTATTAGGGCAATAAAATGTGAAAGGCAGTGCTAAAATAATGGAATAATTAAAGAATCAAAAACTACTGGGTAGCATGCTAGCAATAAAGTAAAGACACTGGGGCTATCAAAACTGTGAAGGTAGGAGTGATACAGGGAGAAAAACTGATCTCGGGTGAGTGACCACCAAACGATACAGGGAACCTCCAAATGACATAGGGAAAAACGATCTCCCGACCTGACCTGCAGGAGTTCGTGTTCTCTAAAACCGAAGAATGAATTTTAGGAACTGACAGAGTTCACCCAGCAGCAAGGGTGGTGGCGATGGCGGTCACGCAGCAAAGAGACAGAAAAGATAAAAGAGGCTTTTATTGCGGACACGGGAGGACCTCAAGGAAAAACACGTGCAAACCCTTGGGCCCAAACAGTGGAGGCCAGCTATATTTATAGGTTCTTAAAGGGGGGGGGGCTTGGGAGGTGAGGTGATGACGTTGTGAGGGCTCATTGGATATCCTCCTGGGAGGTGAGGTAGATCTTCTTGATGCGCAGGATGAGGGGAATGCTGGGAAGAAGAGGTAGATAGTTGCTCTGGACTCATCCTCACCTTGTGGAGATGCCATGGTGATTCAGCCAGTTCTCACATGGGCCGGACCCATCAGGAACAAATGGAGATTATGAGCAGAATATATTTATTGAGGGAAAGAAAGCTTCTGTCCAAGAGAGGGACAGGAGGAAGGCCCGAGCCGGTAGTTCCCCCAGAAAGCTGTCTCTTCTTTTATAGTGTAAAACCATGTGGGGCTAAGGTAGAGAGAATGGAACTCGCTTAGGTGGGCAGGAGGTGGGACAAAACTATGGTCAACCAAAGGGATTACAAGCACCATTGCTCATGTAAAACTGATTAAATCTAATATCAAATGGGAAAGCGAGTCACGCAAGTGGGCATGAATATGGGACAGGGTCTTTTCCTGTTGGGGGCTGGAATGCAGGACAGGGTCTCTTTCTTTTGGGGGTTGGCCTAGTGACTTACTTGTGTCTTTTCAGGTGATCAATGCCTATTTAGAAAATCAACCCCAGGTGCTACTCTTTTAGTATTTGTTTGGCTTTTAGGTCTTCAGTTCTGGCTCACAGCAGGAGCATTCCCCCTCCCACAGTTGTAAGGCATCTCATCTTCTGTGCTGTCTCCTTTGAGGGTCTGGCCCTGTCTGACTGCCTATAATATTTTTATCTAACTCAGCTGCCTGCAATAGGAGGAGAGACCCAGCAGGTCGGTTAAGGGACTTCGTGGTGGGAGGGTGCTGCTGTGCTGCACTGTGCGGTCAAAGATGGTGCTGGACCTCTAGGGAAAAAGCCTCATCATCCCTGTAGTACTGCAGGGTGCTGGAGAAGGCTCTCCTTTACCATGAATCCAGAGCTCAGTTCTCTGAAGAAGAGCACGGTCATATGCGTTTCTTATCAGAGGATGCAGGAATGAGGACAGGAACTAGAGACCAAGACAACGTGCTGCTGTTGGGAAAACTGTCATTGCTGTATGACTCTCAAGAAAGAAAATGTTTCTTTTTCTTCTCAATTATCCACCTCCTTGGGGAGTAACATCTCTCTGCAAAATAAATCAGAAATCCAAGTAACAAGAATACAAACATAAAACACCCACATTTGGAGCTCATAGAAGCAGAGACTAGAATGGTGTGTTCTGGGAACACGGAGTGGAATAAGGAGGAAAAATATCACATAGGGAAGTGTGAATGAAAGGATATAAAATTACAGTGAGATTGAGGAATGGAATCTGGTGTCGTATTGCACAAGGTGACTATACTTATTAACTGAATTATATATTTTTAAATCTCTAAAAGAATGGATTCAAAATGTTCTCATCTCAAAAAAGTGTTTCAAATAATGGGTATGAACATTCCCCTGTGTTTACATGTACAAAAACTTTATTGTACCTCATAGATGTAAATGATTATTGTAAACTAAAAATAAAATAAATATTAGAAAAACAATAAACATTGCATGCAGGAACCCCACTCCAGCATCACAAATTACAGCATGTAGAAAGGTAAGTTTGGATAGATCCAAATTTGGAGGGAGTTATTGAGAGAAAAGAGCTTCTTAATCTGATAAGATAATAAATCTTGATTCAGAACAAATGTTCATGAATTCTCCATAGAGGAGCGGTCTGTACGTATTTTCCCAGGGGATTTAGAAATGATAAAAGTCTAGTTACAAAATAAATATGCTTCCACATCCATGACATGATATTCTACTTTATACTAACAGTAAATGTAGAGGTTGTTCACTGTACATCAATAACTTTGATTTCTTCTAATTAACAAGTTGCTTTCATCAGTTAACATAAAACAAATACATGATTTATGACCCATAATCAAATTTCACATAATAAAAGGTCTAATTTGACACTGAGGCTACATTATATCCATTAGAGCTCATCATTTACAGGTACTGCCAATAGTGCTCATGTACACTGCTATGGAAAAGGGCAGAGATAAGGTGGAAAGAGTGAAGTAAATTATGCTATAAAATATTTAATATCAATTGCCAGTTCATTAGCCAGACAAAAACAAGAGAGAATGCCAGCAGTGCCATTTCCCCCTCCGACTTTTCTAGAGACACAGGGCTTCCCGGATGGGTGTTTTCTGAAAAGTTAGGTGTCTCATGATGGTATGCCAGGAAGGGACTTCCCAGGCTGAAGTCTGCTCAAGTGGGGTCCAGCAGTCCAGGCACTCCTTCTGCAAACTAATTGCCCTGGAACCCCAAAGTTTGAAGGGCTAATGACCTTCCTTCGTCCTTGGCATTGTGAAGCTTTTTATGACCTCAGAACTTACCTGTTAGTGTAAAATTCTTGTCATGCATGTGCCTGACTTCCTTAAAATTCCAGAATTTGTCTTTTGTCTTCTCTAGGACACGTGACAGAGTCAAAGGACGTGTTTGTTTAGCCTTGATTTTCTGGCTTTTCTCTAGAAATCTGTTGTCCTTGCACACTGATCTAGGCTTTGAGCTCTGCTTTCCATTCAAGAAGCAAAAGATCTCCACCTCAAATGTATTGCTAACTGCACCTTTGGCTTGTCTTTTGCACCTAATGCACTAATGGTCTCTTCCTCCTTCCTTTTCATAATCAGGGACACTCCGCATCCTCACTTACAAGTGGCCTGTCTTCAGAATCTCACAGTAATGCATCCTCAGTGCATACAGCTTTAACCCAGCATCAAGAAGGAAGCTTTTCTGTTTCCAATGTACCTGTTCTAAAAGGGTTCTGATCCTATCAAAAAAGAGAACATTCCATCCAGAAAAATAAATAAGAAATCAAACTAATTTCTGAGTTATTATAATGACAGAAATGGGACAAGGGCATCAATAGGACAAAGAGAAGACTCAGGCTGGGGAATTGGCAGCTGGTACTGTCCAATGTTCTCTTGAATACATCTACACAAAGATGGTTATTTTATGAGAGCGACTTCAGCATATTTTGGAAATGAGCAAATCCAGGCAGATTCAGTTTAAAATACCAACATAGATGTCAGTGTGCTAAGAGAAGGGGCCTGAGCTGTGTTTATGGGAGGGCCCTCCATACACTATTTTATTTTGAGTGCATCCTTTAAATTCATTGCACCCAGTCTCATATTAAAGAGTTTTTCAGCGTTCTAATAAAAATAAATGAAAGAGCAAATGCAGAGTTAAAAAGCATGGCATGTAGTGTCTAACAATTAGTAACATTTGCCAAATGTGCTTCCTCCTCTCTCTCTCTCTCTCTCTCTCTCTCTCTCTCTCATTTTTGTGGCCAGCTCAGCCTACCCTGGGGGAGGGGCTGACAAGGCATGTGGTACTGGGAATTGAGCTGCAGTCCCTGTGTTTGCCTAAGCAGGTTCTTTAGACTGCTGAGCTATCTTGGTGGCCCTCTAGCCTCTTTCTTTATACTGCTTCTTCTTTTCAGGGTGGAGGATTTTGACTGTAGGCTCCCATGTAGCTTGTGTACAGGTTGAAATTGACACCCAGCCTGTGTCTGGCACTTCTTAAATTTGTTTCTGTATATATTACTCAATACTACCCTATTCCATGCTTTCTTAATGAAGACAGTATTGCCCTAAATGGAAAGAAAATTGATTTTGAAAGAAGTAAGGAAAAAATTTATTGTCCTGGCATGTTGGTTTCACAATAGTAGATTCCCTGGAATATTTTGATCGAAATCCTGAGAAGACTTCTGTAGTACAAATGAGGCTATAATTACTTAACTTGAAAAGATTGGGACATCAGAGTTAGTTCTGCCTCCACAGGAAATGTATGAAATATCAGTTAACGTACCTAAACTCATTTGCTTAATCTAGAAAATCTGTAGATTCTTTCTGTCCCTGTCTTTTTTCCCCTTCCTTTGTCCCCTTGCTCCTCCATACTTCTATTTCTTTCTTTTGTTCTAGCAACAAACATTCTTTTCAAAGTGATGCCTCTTGAGATGCTCTAAATTTGCAAGAGAAAAGACCAGGCTGGTTCTTCTTGCTTCTGCTTCTACTTTTGGTCTTTGACTTTGCCCACTAGCTGAGAAGAATTTGGCTTGCGCAGGCGGCTGGCACTCAATTTTGTGTGCCCAGACTGTTTTAGAGCACATATGTTATAAGTACTTCACTGAATCCTTCTTCCATGGGGTTGCAATATTTTATTTCTCTCTTGGCTGCTTTGCCTCGCATCAGAGTCTGGCCTGACACTGTAGCACAATTTTCAAGTGTTATTATTATTAGCAAATCATATCCAGTGAGAAAAGTAAATATTACATAATATGTAAAGGTTTAATTTCTTGTTCAGTTGATTTTAAATTATTTTTGTTATTATAAAAAAAATCTTCATTTGTAAACTGCCATAGAATTTTATGTATTCTGTGAACTTACTCAACCATATATGTCCTTGGCAGTTAGCTACCTTAACCAAATATTTAATTTTCTCCAGAGCAGGCATTTTACGCTTTTTAAACAATGCATATTATGATTTAACTTGTGCCTGTAGAATATCAGCATGTTTTCAGAAGAAGCACAACTTGAACATCAGCATTGATAATCAGTGATAGTAACATTCAGTCTCCCTATAGATTCCCTATAGAGTTACGAATACCTAAGAAAGGACTACATTTATCAACTGCTAGTAAATATATGTAGGAAGAAAATAGTTTGACAATGACAGTCGATCACTGGCTTCACATGTCCCCAGTGGACATGTGATCTGACTCTTACATTTTTTATGAGGGAGGGAGAAGGAACAGAGAGAGAGACAGCAGGAGGGGAGGGAAAAGAAGGGAGAGGGGAGCAAGAGGGACAGGGAGGGGAGGGGGAGAGAGAATGAGGTTCTGCAGAGGCCAAAATTTGCTGTCAGTTCTGCCATAAGCAGCTGTTCCTGGGCATAGAAGTAGCCGTGAGAAGAATGTGCTTCCTACAGACAGATGATTCCAAAAAGAGTGCTGGAAGGAGCTGAGTTCTGTGTTCTTAGTACCTTTGCCTAGTCTTGCTGAAGAGATAAACCATTCACCTTCCCACAGCATGTGACAGATTCAGGATGACTCCATATAGAGTTGGTAGAAGAAAACCCTAAGGAAGCCATTATTTCACTTTAGACTGCAGAGCCAGCCGGGTAGAGATTAGGGACTCAGCCAAGGTCAGAGAAATGGGAGCTGAGAGAACAGAGCCTCCGATCTTCTGAGCAGTGAGGCTGCCCTAGTGAAAGGGTGAAAGGCAGCATGCACTACCCCCGCGCGGCTGCACATCTGCTCGTTTCCTCACAGAGAGGCTGCCCTAGGAGATTTCAACAGCTCAGACCCATCTTGTGCTGAAATCTGTTCTTCAGGGAAAGATGGTAATTACTCTCTTAGCACACGCCTATTAATCTTTTAGTGCATGCTCCTTTTTTCTTTAAGAGCAGCTTCTCTCCCTAACCTCTTCTCTGCTTCTCCCCCTGGTACTCTTCGCACTGAGCTGCCGCCCCAGGATAAGCTCATCTCAGCATCTGGACAGGGCTCCTTATCTCTTTTGCTGTGAGTCTGGCAGGTGCCTTTGTCCTTACAGAAGCTGGTGCCTTACAGCTAGATGCCTTTTACATTTTCTTCCTTAAACATATTGAGGCTCATTAATATCATTAAATATAAAAACAGGAAGTAGAATTGCACAGTAGAAAATTTTTATTGGATAAAAATATTTATCCACTCCATTATCTAAGAAAAGCAAGCATGGAAGCAAAAGTGAAAGAGGAAAAATTTCTCAATAACCATTGCCAGCAAAATCATTAAATAGACCATCTCAATGCCCCTTTCTCCTCCCCACAAGTATTAGTTTCCATTCTATGTTTAACATTTATCTTAGCAAAAATTATCCTATGGGATGTGGAGTTTTCCAGGCAATATTAAACTGGGCTTATTTCACAGTGATGTGTGATTTCCACTTCTGAAACTTTTAGGATTTTATCTATTAGCTTTGACAAGAGAAAAGAGGTCCACTTGATAAAGCTACTAATTTGGAAACTTACATGTAGAGAATACGTTTTGGCAAAGCCTTTCAATTTTTGCCTATAAAACCAGTATTTGTGGGCCAACAGGTTAGCTCAGTGGACTAAAGCACCTGCTTAAGCAAGCTTAGGCAAGCACAGGGACCATGGTTTAATCACCTGCACCACATGCTGCACCAGCCACCACCCTCCTCAGGGCGGGCTGAGCTGGCAACAGAGTCTGGGTGTAGTAGAGTATGCCTGTAAGCCCAGTGCTGGGGAGGCTGAAAACAGGAGAATCACTATGAGTCCAAGCTGTGTAGTGAGACCCTGTAACAACCAAATAAAATAAAATAAAATCAGTATTTGCGATCAGTACTTGGAGAGAAGAAGTAGAAGGGGTTGGAAGAGGGGAATAGGAAGCAGGGAGAGAGAGACAGAGGCTGAGTGGAAAACACAGGAACAAGCGAGAAAGATGTGCAGTAACATATCTGGTGTGGATAAGACCTTCTGGATATGACCTTGTGCAAGCCAATGATGTTTTCTCATGTCAAACTTCTTCAATATAAACAGTGAATAATAAGACCCATCTTATTGATGAAGAGGGAATAAATGAAAATAATATAATAAATATAATATTCTTAGAGCAATAAAATTCTTCCTAAGTATTCATTATATGATTATGGAGTTTTGGAGGCTTGTGCAAATTTAGCATAATAATTCCTAATTAAAGAAAGGATAGATTGTTTCATCATTTACTCTGAAGTGTACTTCATAATTTAGACACAGAATGCAAAACAGGCTAAGGAATAAGTCTTGTGGAAACACAATCTCTATGAATAACAAAAGAATTGTAAACTTTTAAGGCCTAGAAACCACTAAGTATTATTTATTTATTTGATACAGGGTCTCACTATGCAGTTTTGGACTCATAGTGATCCTCCTGTTTCAGCCTCCTCAGCACTGGGATTACAGGCATGCACCACCACGGCTGATTTCAGTGGCCTGCACACACGCACCCAGGGTTCTGGGGCTGACACAGCATGTGGTGCCAGGAATAGAACTCAGGTCCTTGTACTTGCCAGGCAGGCACTTAGGCTGCCAAGCTACCACCCTGGCCCTGATTTTTTTTATTTTGAAAAAGTTACTTTCATCTATGGTTTATTTTATTATTTTGACAACCTTCTGTTGTTAGCTTTTTCTTACTAATAAAACACTAGTGCATAAGAAAAATAATTGGTTAAATGTTACTAAAATTCATAAGAAAAGTATAAGAAGAAAATCAACATTTTCTTCACTTTTAGTTCTTTGTTTTGTATGAAACCCCATTACGTCTAACAGGAACAATTTTGGAAAAGTTCTGTGCTTTTATGTTTACATCCATATAAAAGGCAAACATCCGAAATTTATGAGTAATCCTTTGGTTAAACTGAAGCTCCTTGAAGAAATGCATAAGGGTTTTATGAAAATGTAAATGACAAAAACAGTATCCATTTTCCTGTAAATGCTTGTAAAATGCAGACAATAGAAACACTATTTTAGGAGTTGTTTAGTTTTTGAGAGTTTATAATAGTGTTCAATGGAGGTTTTTTACAATAAAAGAAAAAGCTGTGCCACATTGAGTAAATTATGTTTCTCTAAAATAGCGAATAACTTTATGATACCCTCGAGATGATACTAGTGTTTGTAGAACAATGGTTATTTTGAATCTCAAAATGTGTCAGCTGTGTTAGGAATGTCCAACATCAGACTTCACAGTATATAGGTACAGTGAATGAACTCTTCTAATCATTTAAAACATTATTTCCAATGACAGAACATATATGATATACTCGATCTTGTTTGTAATTATCAACAGAATAATGAGTATAAGTCTGTAACTGAAAGAAGAACACGTTTAGAACTGAATTGTTCCAAAACTTATTCATGTCATGTCTCCGTTATACATTTGCTGTGTGGAGTGAAAATATTGACTTTGCTCAATTAACTTTCTCTCTTCTTAAAATGGAGAGCTAATATGATTATTCCAAAACCTACAGATCACTTATGTGAAGAATTCGTACTGTGTAGCACAGACTTACAAAAAGTGATGATGTTTTATGAATTTCTCTGAAATCAGAATTCTATGACAGACTTGAGTGCAAATCAGTTGTTGAGGAAATAACAGATTTGAAGATGGAGCATAACTGCGACAGGGAAAAGATAACAGAGATAGGCAAGGGATGTGAAATTATTGTCCAGGGGACTTTGCTCTTCTGGAAAGGGAGAGACTACACCTTCATTTGTCATACTAAAACATGAGTGAAGAACATTTTATATTAGTCTATATTTGTGATATATTATAGTTATATTCATCTTGAGGAATTGCTACATATATTAGGTATGAGAAAATAAAGAAATTCTCCTTAAACTGAAATAACATTATTATAAAAGATATGTTGCTATTTACCCCTCAAGAAAGTTTGCTTTGAACATTCTTATGCTGTTCCTCCTGCCACTTTATGAAGTAGTTCTGAAAGACTTGTTCATGAGTGTTGGCTGCACTGTCCTGACTGCCTTATTGTGTAGAATTGGTTTGAAATGTTCAACTCTCACTGTCGTTTCTTTTTTGGGTTAAAACAGCCTGAAGTAGCACACTTTCAAATCTGATGAGTAAGGTGGATGATGACACATTATAATGCTTTCATAAGCCTGCCTTTTATTGGATGGCACTTGGCAGGATTGTTCATTATAATTTTTTTAAAATTATAGTTTTATTTTATTTTGAAGAGTAAAAACAAAAGCAAGAACAAAAATCAGAAACAAAGACAGAAACAGGATAGTATACAACAATACAAATGTTACAGATTTTCAAAGCAACAATAGCTGATTAACAATGGTTGATATATTATCTGTTTTTATGGTTAAATCTGTGTTCAGATTAACAGATAAAGTTATGTAAGATTGGATGTATGATTATTACCACATGCTTTCAAGAAATCTTAAATTTTAGTTCTTGTCTCTTTTTTCTTGTATTACCTTTTTAAAAAATTTTATTTTAAAGAGAGTATAGTAATAATTGATATGACATTAGAAATGGTATATATTTAGAAGACAAGCTGACAGGTATTCAAGCATAGTTGTTGCATCACACATTGCTCGTTGTAGTCGCTTAGTTCCCAGATATCAGCATACGGAGTTAGTCAAGGTGAAAATTCTACACATTAAGTACTATTTTCAAAAACATTATACTTTCTTATCATACTTCATAAGGACACTCATGATTAATATATTGTGTAATACATTGTTATTTTTAAAGTAGTTGCTCAGATTAAAAAATATACACATGCATAACTTATCAAACAATATAAGCACAAGCCATTGTTAATCTACTATTATCTTGTTTTAAAATTCCATACTATTATTTTTTTTCTCTTCAAAATAAAATTTTTAAAAAGCCTCTCACATAGGTGGACTTCCAAAACTGCTTTAGAAAAGAGGAAGAATGACAGGATAAATGTGTTCACACAGTGAGAACACCATGAAGGGAAATAATGTCAATGTGTATTTTACTATAACAAATATTATAATTTAAATATTCATCATATTTTTATGAGTGTCACATCTTGATCATTTTGTATCACTTTACCTTCCTCCCAACATTTCTCCTTTTTGGATTTATTTTCCCTTCTCCAAAAGTATGTGTCCATATTTTCTATCAAATCTTTTTATTTTAGTGTTTAATTACTTTATATTTTGGATTTCTTATATAAGGAAAACCATATATTATTTAACTTTTTGTATCTGAGTTGTTTCACTTGACATTATATTCTCAAGATTCATCCTTTTTCCTCCAAATGACTGGAATTTTATTCTACTATATGGCTTAATAATATTCCATTCTCTCTTATTCCATATTTTCTTTTCTTTTCTTTTCTTTTTTTTTTTTTTTTTTTTTTTTTGGCAGAACCGGGAATTGAACTCAGACCCTTGCACTTGCCAGGGAAGTGCTTATTCCACTGAGCCCCCAATTCCATGTTTTCTTTATCCATTTGCATGTTGATAGGCATCTAGGTTTTATAGATCTTAACTATTATAAATTTTTCTGTTAGAAACATGTACATGCATATATCACCTTGGTATAATACCAAGAATAAACAATTGAACCACATAAAACTTAGTTTTTGCGCAGCAAAAGAAACAATCAATAGAGTGAAGAGACAACCTAAAGAATGAGAAGAAACCTACCAGTTATATTTCTATGGAGGGCTAATATCTACAATGTATAAAAAAAACTCAAAAATAACCATCAAATGACCATAATAAAGTGAACAAATGGCTATAATATCAAGTGAAATAAATCAGACACAAAATTTTAAATATTACATTGTTTGTCTTACATGAGAAACTGGAGTTATAAAACGAGGGGGGAAATAGGGAGACAGATTGTTCTCAATGGAAGGGGATTGAGAAGGAGTGAGAGGGACAGATGAGCAGGCACAGGGAGGAGAGGGGATGAATTGAAACAGGAAGTAGGTGTGTTACACAATAGTACCAAATGCACAGAAGGAGTGTGGCCATTATGTACCTCAAGTATGCACTAATGTAGTGTCCTTTGCCTTCAGTGCAGCTGTAATATCATAATATTTGTATGCTACAAGTTATACATGGCTCTAGAAGTTGATGTTGTATATCAAACTGAATATATCTTATAATATTTATATTACTCAAAGTAAAAGATACTACAAAATGATATTTTTGGTAAATTATTTAAAAAGATACATAAATGGAGCACATGTGTATTTGTGACATATTCAAAAATATTAAGACTTATGACAGTGAAGATGTTATTAATAAATAGTAGCTAATCAGGTGCCTGATGTAATAATAAAGTTCTCAGATGTGCACTGTGATAAAATTTGGCTCCATTTTGAAAGATGGAAAATTTTATATATTGTGAAAACTGGGAAGAACATGAAATTGGGAACTGCTAAAACAGGTGCTTCTCAAAATTTGTAAAATTTATTTAGCTCAACAAAGTAGAGCCAGATAGTGGGGAAGTATGTTAGTCATATATTTTGCATTTAGTAAAACATTTTACCTGAGGTCACCTGGGGACTTACAAGGACATTTTAGGGAACTGTGATATAAAATCTATGTTGCTAATAATATTTAGTATTTGTGTTTCTCACTGAGTTTACACGTAGTCTATTGGTGCCAAGGTTCTTTTTGGTGAAGCTGCTTAATATGAATCAAGATACTGACCCAGAATTGCATATTTAGTCATTTCATTCTTTGCCATCTACACTTGCTGTTTTTGAACAGTCCAGTCATTTGAATGCTACCGATAAAGAAATCCAGTTGTGGGGCCAGGGCTATGGCTCAGTAGAATAAGAGCTTCCCTGGCAAGCACAGGGGTCTGAGTTCAATCCCTGGTTCTGAAAAATAAAAAGATCCAGTTGCTTAAATTTATCAAATTTAAATTTACCCAGGTTCTCATGAGGAAAAAGAAGCACTTGGCATACTTACTGCAATATGGTTGTTGTTTCAGGTTCAAGGGTAAGTTTATGAAAGGAACCAAAGCTGACCCAGGTACTCTCTTCATGAACTACCATTTTTACTTGGATTGACAAGTAAATTATGGTTAGGCAAATGTAGGTATATGCCAGATATTTTCTAAAAGATAGAGTGAGCTTGTTTCTTTGATGAAAATACCTGACTATATTTGTTGCCAAGGATAAAATTTGAGCTTTCAAGCAAACTATACATTTTTAGAAAACATAAACCATCACCATAAACTTTTCATTTGTATAGGCATTTTCTGATGAGATACGTGGTGATATTAACAAATATGTTTTTATATTAGATGATAAAATATATCAACATGAAAAGCTTCTGTAGCTCAGGGAACCAATATGTACTAAATGGTACATATTGCTAAATAGGTGCTACAATAGGTGCTAAAGTCCTTATCCTTTGTAATGTGTTAAAGGGGTCTTGAAGGCCAAGGGGTGGGTAATTGCTACTTTGGCAGCAGGGTAGCCCCTGAGGGTCTTGTGGCTTTACATCAGTCATCTTTCCCATTTCTAGGATACACTACCAAACACCCGCAGCTTGAAGGAGGAAAGGTTTATTTGGCTCATAGCTTTACAGGCTTTACCTGATCAGAAAGGTGCAGCTGAGCAAGGACATTTCTCAGATGCTGAGAAGCAGAGACTGGAACTGTCTGAGAGAAGAAGGTGTGTAGGGCCAGATGGAGAACCTACACGCATGTCTCTATGACCTACACAGACACACCCAGAAATGAACGTCACTGATCTTCTAGGCAGCTCCCAGCTGACAATAGCATTTAACTGTCACAGACTTCCGCGTTGTCTCCCTTGAACCCAGATTTTATGGTATAATAGAAATCTTGGCTTAATTTCTGTTTAAATCTTTTAAAAGACTAAGCACTTGACCTTTAATGTTTTGTATGAAGTTTTCTATGAAGCTTTCTTAACTTCATTCCTAGACAACATCCATCAGTTCACACGTTATGGTTCATTATAGGGACCAAAACCCACATTTCTATGCTCTTCGTTGTGCTGATGCTGCTACTCTTAATGCTGTTTTTCTTGTCCAGGAAACCATTCTTGCCTTCATCTGACTTGTCAGCACCTGGGGCAGGGGTGTGTCTGCCTTAAGAAACAATAAGGCCGCGTGCACCTTTTTATGCTACTATACCTAAGCTAAAAGTTCGAATATTATTAGGACACTTCTGGCTTTGGTACCCATTTTCTCTAATGGTCACTAAGTTTTATGAGAAGACAGACTTTGTGCATGTTATATGTTTGTTAGTGAAAATGCTTGTTTTATTTAAATGTATTTGCTTAATAAGTGATATAATAAAATTCTAGTTAGAAAAAATCAGGTAACTACCTTAAAAATGATTTCAAATGAAAAAGATCAACAATATAAGTTTTGAAGAATAAATTTATAAAACACTATAATTCTGGACGTGCAAAACAGTGTCTATGTCAAACTCTCATTTTCCTCCATGTTGACATAGAGAACAAGTGACAATAAAAAATGTGACAGAATTAGACAATAGAGCAAAGTAAATATAACCTTAGCTTTCAAACATAAATCAGTTATTTAATATTTTAACAGCACATTTATCTGACATTGTTTCAAATCAGATTTCATAGAGTTCTTTAGTAATATTTTTAGAAAATAAAAATCAGATTCTTTCAATATAAGAATTTATCATAGATTTTACAATAATCATGCTATTAATATTAAAGTAGTAAATAAATTGACTAATTTTATCTGGGCATGGAAAAACATTTCACTACTGGAATGATAAGCAAGCACTTATTCCAAAGTATTTCTATATATTAATGCTACTCAAATACATGCTAAGGGCTACATGGTTATGTTTTTTTTTAATGTGTGTTCCTGCATGTCACTCTATTCCAGCTATTTCCCGAATCATAATGGAAGTCTATTAGCATACCACATGGGCTGAGTTTGCACAGCTGTCCTTGCCAAGGGCTTCCCTGCACTTGCTCCATCACTGGGGTAACCAGCTGTTACTTATTTAAAGCCTCCATCATTTTGTATGACAGAGTAACTTAATTATGCCCTGCTTTAGAGATGTTAAATGAAATTATCTTCAAAACAAGTGCACTTCATTTCATATTTTTCTCTATCAAGTACTTGAACTGTGACATTTACGTCATGAGCACTAAGTAACTAAGTGCTTTATAAATTGAGGCTTTTGATGGGGTAATTATTATTGAAGCAGAGCTCTCCTCTAAAGTACCTGGAAAATATCTAGATGAAAAGATTTTGGGAAAAATGAAAATTTAATAGAAGGGCTGATATACTTTTTGTCAACTCTCTAGATTAGTCAATTTTTACTTTTCAGTGATTTTAATGATATTTTAGTAATTCATTCAGTAAATCAAAAAAATCTATTTTGTTGTGACTAATAAGATGAGAGAAAGGAAGAAGAGAATAAAATAGGAAGGGTAGAGAGAAACAAAAGAAAGAAAAAGGATATAAAAGTGAATATTGAGAGTTTTTCATATATATATGCCACACACACACACACACACACACACACACACACACTACACACACACACACACATCTGTACATTCTGGATTAAATAAAAATTTTTTCTAATGGATATTCTGTTAGAAAACTTTGAAAATTAAAGTCAATGATATAAACCTTTAGTGAAAGACACCATGTTAAACTCCTGCACATACTCATAGTCCCATAAATATATAGCCTTGGTCATTATGTTACTCCTAACTTCTTCATGAACTTTTCTATACGGATAAAAGATGTAGGACATAATATTTGTCATCTTAGTAATTGAAGTGTAAAGTTCATGGACCCTGGTGTAGCCTTACTTTTGTGCAGTTAGCAGCACTGCATGTCTCCAGGGCTTTTACTTCCCACACAGGGAAGCACTGCTGTCATTAAGTATGTCCTTATTCTCTACCTCCACTCCTGGCAATTGCCATTCTTGTTTCTGATTTTGACTAAAGTACTTCACCTAACTGAAATTATGTGCATCTGTTTTGTGAACAACTAATTTCACTTGACAGAATGTCCTTGAGGCATCTCCATGTTGTAGCACGTCTCTCAGAATTTCCTTTCTTTAAATGGCTGAATAATGTCCTGCTGAATGCTTTACCACATTTTGTTGATCATTCTGTCAAAAGAAAGATTGCTTCTGTATTGTAGATGTGGTGAATAATGTTGCTATGAATATGGAGATACAATCCTCTTCGAGATTCTCTTTCAGTATTTTGGTATATCCTCAAATGAAATTTCTATTTAATCATAGTTGTACTTTTAGGGTTTTTTTTGTTTGTTTTTTAACTTTTAATTTTTTGATACTTGTTTTACTGTTTTTATAGCAAATTGTCAATGTTACATTCCCACCTACAGTGTTCATAATGGTTCTAGTTTTTTTCACATCTTCTTTCATCTGTGCTACCTTCTGTTTAGGGTTTATGCTTTGTTTTGATTTTATTTTCTTTGACAGTAGATGTTCTAATCTGTTTAATGTTAGCATAACAAAATACTGAGATCTGACTTAAAACACAAAGAGACGTAAGTGCTGAAATTTTTGGAAGTGCAAGACACATATCTTGCACCTGCTGACATCTGATGAAGGCCCTGTGTGATCATAGCATGGCGAGGGAGCTGCCCCTGGTAAGACAAAGCAAGTAGGCAAGAGAGAGCGCCCTTTGATATCCAGGCCAGGCTTGTGATAGTCAAATATTTATTCTGCTAATCTTTAATTCACGAGTGGTTTAATCTATTCATTGAGGCAGAAATATGAACCCTAATCATCTCTTAATATTGCTAGATAGTCTCACCTTTTGAAAACTCAGACTGAAGTTGTATTAAACTCTAATTTTGCTTTGCCTTTTCCTATTGAGCATTTTCTCATGTGCTTCTTATATTTCTTTGAAGGAATTTCTATTCTAGATCATTGGTTATTTCATAGCAGTTTTTTGTTGCTTTGTTGTTTTCCCAATGTTGCAGCACAGAGAGCCCTTACTCCATTTCCATTATGTTGCAATGTTGTATAACCATGGTAAGTTAAATGATCAAAACTAAAATTTAATATATTACGCAAACTTACTTTATTCAGATTTCCACTGTTTTAGCTACTCTTCTTGTATCCCACCATCTCATCCAGGAAGCCACGTTGAGATCTCTTGCGATACTTCTTTAGTCTCTTCAATCTGGGACAATTCCTCAGGTTTTATTCAACATTCACAACTTTGAAATTTGAATTATAATAGTAATTTAACACAACCTAACTACCATCTCTTAATTAGATTAACTATAGGCATTATGGAGAATATTATTCTGTAAGTAGTATGCTTTTTTGCATCAGATCAGGAATATGGTAAGTAACATGTAATACTATATTATGTAATATAATATACAGTAGGGCATTGTAATATATTCTATTTCTCATAGATTAACATTAGACTTCCTATGTTTCTTTTCTAGTGTTTCCACTATAAATTTATAATTTTCCCTTTTGTTGTTCAGTAATATTTATTTGTAAAATATTTTTAAAACTATATATTTATAATCAATAAATATTTATTTGAAAAGAGACAGTAATGCTGTGCAAAGACAATTTCATCTTCACATTTACTCACTAGCTTTAACATTGAGAACTGGATCTTGCACATTGCTATGACTGCTGAGCTACTCTAGTGATTCTGCATTTCCTTCACTCTTTTAAGTAATGGTAGTTCTTTAAGACAGAATTCTTCCTTTATCCTATGTATTTATTCAGGTATCCTTTTTTATCCATTTGGATATTTATTTTCTTCATTGAATTACAATCATCACTATTGATTTCTTCAGATATGTCCAGCTGAAGCCATTGATAACTCATTAGATGGCTCCTGTTTTCTTTTAGAATGGCTCATGAGGGCTGGTGAGATAACCCAGCAAACTAAGCGCTTGCTTAGGTAAGCACAAGAGCCAGCACTGCATGCCATGCCAGCCCTGCTCTTGGGTGTGTTGAGTCGGCGATATTGTCTGGGCATGGTGGTGCATGCCTGTAATCTCCAGCGCTGGGGAGGCAGAAAATAGGAGGATCCCCATAAGTGGGAGCTGTGTAGTGAGACCCTACATAAATAAATAAATAAATAAATAAATAAATAAATAAATGGCTCATGAATTTCATCATTGTTCTGAATATCTCCTTATTATGTTGTATTCCAAGATGTTCCAAACTCACTCATATCTTACCTGTTATGATCCTGGAATCAGTGACTGACAAATCGCCTAGTGACGCATATGTATTTATTTCTCTGTCTCTTTTTTTGAGGCATAAAAGGATCTATTAGATATAAATTTAAAAGTATACACTGAAAAAACGAGTTTATTTCCTTCAACTAAGAACAACTGTGTTCCTCTTGAGAAGGAAGAAACGTATGGGAGTTGGAAGTCTGTAAGAATCTCCCTCTTAAACATTTGTTTATGGAAAAATAATGGCCGGCTACGGAAGGGCAATGGCCTATTTTCTCTGTGAAAACAGACGCACTGTACGTAGGAGAGAGGCACATTCGCAGCTCCACTTACTCGCACATAAAAAGGAACTGTGTAAAATTGTGGCATCTTTGAAGAAAAAAAATAAGCTGAGCTTGTGTCGATGTAAATTTATGAGTTTCCTTGTCTCCTTTCTATCTGTATTCTTCGGTCCTGCCTAATTCTCCAACCCCCAGACTTCTGTCCCTTATCTTTCAGGGTAGCAATTAGAGCTGCAAGTCCATCTTCTTATAATTGGCTATTTATAGATTATATTAAAGAGAGTACTGGTTAGTTATTTTGCGTATATTAAAGTCTGCACATAAGTGTAAATATGTAGGGTCACATATTCATATATGTAACATATGCATGCTTGCGTGTACTATTAAAAAGTTAGAATATAGGTTTAATATTTAATTTATATTGTTAGGAGTATCTCTAAGTTTAATACATGCAAAACTGGGGATGGCTCCTGGAGTACTGATCAGAAGAAAAATCTTTCATTACAGGTTCAGTATTTTTGGGACCTTTCTCAGTTTTAGTTTCACTATTAAAACTATGCCTTCTTATACCTCATTTTTATATTTTTCTGCTGGATAGTTAGGGCCAATAATATAAAGCAAGACCTACACAACAAGAAATGTAACTTTTGTATCTGACAAGGTCAGTCAATTTCCCTCAGGATTTACCCTGAAACCATGTACAGCACCTTGTAGATCTTTCGTCAGTGTCAGCCATCTGGATGAGTCATGGCCATTAAAAAAAAAGTAAAGCCATATTAATAGGCTGAGCTGTAAAAGGCTCAAGTCAACAACTTCTGACATTGCCAGTCCTGCGGATAACCCACTACTACTATGGACTACTGGACTATATTGGATTATTTCTCTGGATTCACATGCCTACAATATTTAAATTACAATGGAATACCCATCTCTGACAAAACTAAACCAAAAAAAGGGGATATAAATAAGGACTATTTTGTATCTGTATATTCAAAAGTTAGAACACATAAACAGCTACTTTCTTTTAATTCAATGAATAGAAAGATCTGTACTAATAGTGTTTGTGGACAGGATAGTGTGTCAGTATCTTGTACTATGAGTAACTACTAAGAAGACAACAATATGCAATGCATTATTGAAACTGTCCCACTAAATGGCTTTGAAACTGTCTCATTTCTATTTGTTTCTCAATAAAATTGATAAAATAAATAAGTAAATAAATAAAACCATGCCTTCTTTCTCCAATAGTAGCAAACCTGGCTCTCTTTGCTTTGGAATCTTAGCTGTAATTTTGAGAAGCAAATTCACCGATTGGATCATAGTTTTGCTGTAAAATTTTTATACAGAAGTTTCTTTCTTCTGGTACTTGGAATTGACCTCAGGATCTTGGGTTTTCTGTAAAATTAATTTCATTTTTAACCTTATGGTATCTTGTAAATAGATGTTTTTTTTTTTTCTTTTTTTGCATTACCAAGGATTGAGCTCAGGCCCTTGTGCTTGCCAGGGAAGTGCTTACTCCACTGAGCCACCTTCCTGGCCCAATTAATCAGGTTTTGATGTTATTTTTACTAATTCTTTTCTTCGTTACTCATTTCAACTAGGTTTGTGGGTTTTTTTGAAAGACAGATTTATTTTTCAGTCTTCATTTTGCCTCAGGTTGCCCCATATATTGGTGATTTTTTTCTTTTGGTCTGAATTTATTTATTTTTAATTATTTTAGTTTATTAGTGCATTCATGCAGCACATAATGTTTCCTTCATGTAGGAAGTTGGTGCACACTTCATCATCCCTTTTTCCTTCCCTCTTTTCTGTCTCCGTCCATCCCTTGATCCTTTTTCTGCACATATATTTATGTCTTAAATAGCCTCCTATATAAATTGATAATGCATATACATAAAATTAGTCAATATAATTAATTATTAGGTAAATGAGAATACAAATCACTTTTTTTAACCCTTGCACACCAGCAGTATATTAATATAATAATTACAGAAGTCATTAAGCTATTGAAGATGGTACTGAAGGTGGCAGAAGTCCTCTAATTTATCTTTTCTTATAGCTGAGTAATGCTGCATTGTGTAAAAATATCACATCTTTTTATCCAGTCCTCAGTTGATGGATATTTGTGTTTCTAAGATTTAGCTATGACATGACAAATTATGCTGCTATAAACATGAGTTCACATGTATCACTGTGGGATAATATTTTCAGTTATTTTGGAAAAATAGCTAGGAAGAGAATAGCTGGAGGGGAACTGGGGAGATGGCTCAGTAAAATAAACGCTTGCCTGGCAAGAGCAAGAGTTGAGTTCAATCCCTGGTTCCGCAAAAAAA
>NW_004524736.1:2390120-2422767 GCF_000260255.1 Octodon degus | reverse complement strand
ACTCTCACCAACATTGGAGAAGGGGACCTTTTTCTCCACAGCCTCTCCATCATTTGTTATTGGTTGACTTTTTTATGATAGCCATTCTTTCCGGCATAAGATAGTATCTCAGCATTTTTTCAATTTGCATCTCTTAAATGAACAATGATGTTGAACATTTTTTCATATATTTATTTGCCATTTTTATTTCTTCATTTATGAAGAGTATATTGATCTGAAATGCTAATTTTTTGATTGAGTCTTTAAATTTTAAATACCTGATTTTTAGAATACTTTATATGTTCTAGAAAGAATTTCTTGGTCTGAGGGACGGTTGGCTATAATTTCTTCCCACTTCATGTGTTTTCCTTTAAATCTGCTAGTGATTTCTTTGTATATTCAGAAAGTTTTCAAAAAAATGAGATCCCAATTGTTGATTCTTGAACTATTTCCCATGCTGTTTGGTTTTTGTTCATAAACTAACTATCCCTATATATTTTAAGATTTCTATCTACTTTATCCATTAGAAGGCTTAGTGCTTCAGTTTTGCTCTTGAGATCTTTGATCTATTTTGACCGCAATTTTTATATGGTATAGGCATGGGTCTAATTTTTACTACACAGGTTGGACTTGTAGTGATTCTCCTGGTTTTAGCCTCCCAAGTGCTGGGATTACAGGTGCATGCAACCATGCCCAGTCTCAGTTGCCGTCTCAGCGTGCCCTGGGGGTAGGGTCAGCATAGCATTAATTTTTAACCTTTGGCATATGAACACCAGTTTTTCTAGCACCATTTGGTTAAGAAGCTATATTTCTTGCAGTGAACATGTTTGGCCTCTTTGTCAAATGTAAGGAGGTTGAGTGTGTTTGTAGTTGTGTCTGCATATCCTAATCTGTTCTAGTAATCTCCATATATATGTTTTGTCAGTCAGTACCTTGCTGAGTTGTGATAACAAGAGATTTGTAGTATAATTTCAAGTCAGGGATAGTGATGCTTGCTGTCTTTCCTTTTCGTCCATGGTTGCTTTTATTATTCTAGATCTCTTTTGATTCTAGATGAATTTCAGGAACCTTTTCTCTAGATCTGTGAAGTACACTAATGTTTTTAAAATCAGATTGCAATGAATCCGTATAACAATTTTGGGATTATAGCCATTTTCACAATGTTGTTTCATCCTATCCAGGAGCAAGGACCAACCAGATAGCTCAGTGGATTAAAGCGCCTACTTATGCAGACACAGGGACCAGGATTCAATCCCCTTGTGCCATGTCAGCTCTGCCCCCAGGGTGCACTGAGGTGGTGATTGAGACTGAATGTGGTGGCACATGCCTGTAATCCCAGCTCTTTAGAGGCTAAAAACAGGAGAAATCACTATGAGTCCAATCTGTGTAGTGAGATCCTGTAGACCCTGTACTAAATAAAAAAAAAAAAATCTATCCAGGACCATGGAATATCTTTCCATTTTCTGAAATACTTTAGGTCACTTTTTTTCAGAATACTATAATTTACACCATATAAATCTTTTATTTATTTTGTGAGATTCATTCATAAGTATTTCATTTTGGGGGGTGTTATTGTGAAAGGCATGTTTTCCCTAATTTTTCTTTTCATACATTAGTTTGACTTTGTATCCTGCTATGCTACTGAATTTGTTATTAAATCTACAAGCTCTTGATGGAATTATTGGGGTGTCCTAGATAGAGGATCATGTCCTCTACATATAATGATGATTTCACTTCTTCCTTTGCAAAACTTATTCCTTTTATTTTTCTCACTTGTCAAATTGCTCTGGCCAATGTTTCCACAACTATATTGAACAGGAGTGATAACAATGGACACCCTTTTCTTGTTCCTTAAAGTGAAGGCTTTCAACTTTGAGGCTTTTATAGGCAAATGGATGCAACTAGAGACTATATTGTTAAGTGAAATAAAATAGACCCACATGTGCAGACATCATATTGTCCTGCTGTTGTGAGATCTGGAAAAGTAAATAAAATCTGAAAGATACATTAGATACTTTGAAAGAGAAAGAATCTGTTTAATGAGATGGAAAAACTGAGATGAGGAAAAGGACAAAAGAAAATGAGAAAAAGATACGTTTGTGTTCACATACAGGATAGTTTGAATAACTGTTCTGGCAATTTCTGCTGGTCTATTGCAAGGAACAGTTAATGCTTAATTTCTTTTTTCTCCCTCTTTTTAATTTCTTATAACTTTTTTGTCCACTAATTTTTCAGGTTTATATCTGGTGACCTAAACAACTAATTTGGAGATAACCTTATGGAATATAACAACCATTATAAAATTCCTATTGCTTTGCTTAATGAAATTTTTGTTTTCTCTTTTTCTTTCTTTCTTTCTTTCTTTCTTTCTTTCTTTCTTTCTTTCTTTCTTTCTCTTTCTTTCTTCTTCCTTTTTTGACAATTTTGTATTCTTTAAAAAATGGGAAAAAAATAAAGTCCTGTAATTGTTTTCTCTCTTTCGGTAGTGAAATAAAACTGGTTATCAGATAAATGCTAGGAGAAGAATCAGTATTACTGATTTAAGAAAAAGGATAAGAAATAGGCATGTGTGTTGAAGGGTAGGTTGCTGGACTCTGAAGTCAAGTGATTGCTCAACAAGCGCTGAGGCCCTGTTAAGAGTTATTTTATTAAGTTAAAATGAGATTAATCTATAAAATAACTTGTGGCTTTTTAGGTTTCTGATAGGCACAGCCTTAGAAACAGAAAGGAGTTTGGTGTAAACTGTTTGTGGATTCTATTATTTTGAAAATAGGCAGTAATCAGAGAGAGGAACAAGATAGTAGATGGTATTTGATAAGTTTTATTTACAATGATAAGTAATGTAAAATAGGAAGGATTAGCATGGAACAGGACTTTATATATAGGTTTGTTGAAGAATTGCTGTTGCAGAAAAAGATAAGCTCTAATTGTAGACTGACTTTTGGAGCTCAAGCTTCTCAAAGTTAAGAATTTGGCATTTGTTCTGTAATTATTAAGAAACAGCAGATCAATGATACTGGAAATGAGAACTAAAAAGAATTGAGAGGTCCAGGAATTGGATAATTGATATCTGGATGCTGATATAACAAAAATAATGGAAGGCAGATGGATTTATCAAGATTCTGAAATCTCCAGTGTTATCATAATAGTATATTGTCTTTTTCTTATTTAGTATTTTAATTCTTTGTACATAGCTATTGCTGTGGTGTTGTAGGCAATCAGCAAAGATATGTATTGAAATTTTATGGTCAATAGCAGATATTGAGAGCATGCTAAAGCACTTTATGGTCCTTATAGTTTATGAGGCAATCTAAATGCATTATTTTATTGCATTTTCATAGTTATCAAGTGAGATGGTTTTGTTATAAAAAGTTTATAGATGGGGAAATTGAAGTTTGATTATATCCAAACATTTTCCAAAGTATCTATGACTAAGAAATAATATAATTTTTCTACGACAGCATATTACCCTTGAGTAAATTTTAAGAATTATAATATGGAAATTATTAAATATCACAACCAAATATATTAAATCTTTTAATTTTTATCAAAACTTTTTCTTTGGATGAACATTTTTAGGTTATAGAACATTGACATGTCAGTGTATCCTTTTAAAAATCCAAAACACTTCTTTAGATTGCTTTTAGTATACATTCTATTTTTTTCTGCTCTAAACTAACCACTCTCCCTTAAGCACTAAATGCTAATTAAAAAGCATGTACACTAATTTATACATATCTTAGTTATTGTAAGAAAATATATTGGTATAAACATACTGAACTTAAAAGGAACTGTACTTATGAATATAAATGTAAAAGAGTGACTGTAACTCTGGGAACAGTGACACTTGAGCAGAATATTAAAGTACTTCCACAATGAGAAGGTAATATCTATCTATATCTATCTGTAACTCTATCTGTCTAATCATAACCATGTTGAGATCCTGTCAAAAACCAAAATTTTAAATATCTTTTCTTTATTTAAAAGAAAAATCTGTAAGAAAACTATTAATAGAAAAATGCTCCCTTGGAGCTGGGGAGATAGCTTGGTGGTCTACGCACCTGCCTGACAAGCTCAAAGACTGGAATTTGATCCCTGGTACATCATGCTGTGCTGGCACCAAAACCCCTGGCATGTCATTCTGGTCACCAAAATCGGACATGTAATCCCAGCACTGGGGAGTCTGAGACAGAAATGTCACTATGAGTTTGTGCTGTGAAGCGGCACCCTATACCAAATAGATAAATAAGTAATTAAGACGAAAAATGCTCCTATTTTATAATTTAACAGATTTTAAAAATAAATGTTTGTAGATAATAGAATGGGTAAAGAAACTGTATTTATTCAGCAGAATGCTAGAGTAATGAGACTCAATGGAGCATAATTAAAGGAAATTTAAAAAGACAAATCTTAGAAGCAACAGGTATATTGTTTTTATGTATATTTTATATTGCTTTCCCATCTGTGCAAACTGGTAAAACTTGTACACCTTTGTCAAAGAAATGATTAGGTGGGATGTGGTTAGATTTTGAAGTGGTAGTAGTATCTTATTGCTTAATTTGTGGGCTGGTCACTGTGTTGTGTTCAATTTGTGTAGTTTACTGAGCTATGTGATTTTGACTTATCTGCTTTGAAAATCACACTATTCTTTTCATGTTTCAAGTTGATGTTAAGATTGAATGAGAGAACATGAAAATAATGAGCAACTGCATCGGTAAGACTCTGGTGGAACGACTTACTATTGTCTCATTGAACAAGTTTTCAGGTCAATACCAGAGTCAGAATAGGAGATTAAGGAGTGATAGGCAAAGACATGTATACAGGAAGGATATTGATTCAAAGTAAGATGGGGGAAGATATATTGAGCTCACCTAAGAGTCAGTCATGCTTTTCTTGTTTAAACTTTGTGTAGGTATTACCTTAAGGAAACATTGTCTAAAGGGAAAGTATCTGGGAAGAAAAAGATATCCATAAAATAGCAAAGGAATTAAAAATATATAGTGGGATGCAATGAGGTTCTAAAGGTTCAGTTGTTAAAGTAAGATTTATTGAATGTTTTGTGCTTTTGTTCCAAATGTATAGAGCTGAGGAGAATGAATAACGTAACAGATAACCATTGCTTAATTTGTGCTTTGCACATAATGAACTCCATAAACATCCTTGCGATATGTTGTTATTCTGAATTTTTAAAAATCAGGAAGATTTTTGAGTATGTAATATGTTCTTCTGTTATTATATATACTACATATACAGCAATAATAGAAGTAGAAAAACTAGGCTAAAAGGATGCCACAATAGACAAAGAAATTTAAAATATGGTAAGTGTTAAGTGACAAGAACAAAGTAAAACAGAAAAGGAAATAGGGGTAATGAGGTTATATGATTTTAGACAATACGATGCCAATGTAATTCAGCGTATAATTTCAAATAATATGTTCCCAAATTACATACAAAATGTGAATGTAAACTATCAAGAAATTATTTTAATGCAGCCAACAAAATTGAAAATTTGCAACCATCAAAGTTGAAGACAACACTATATAATATAACAAATACTGTCAAATTCATATTATTTTCTTTAGTGAAATTCTGGGTCTAGGGAGATAGCTCAGCAGTGTAAGTGCATGCCTGGCAAGTACAAGGTCCCAAGTTCAATCCCCAGTACCCCCCAACCCCCAGAAAAGAAAGAAATTCTGTATAATTTCCAATTGTTTACTACTATTTTGTAGTCTCTTTTAAAAATGAAAAAATAAATTTAAATTTGTAAGACAAATTATCTAAGAAGTACTTTTACATCTTTAACCATATACTTAGTGCTCAATCATTTGCGTGTAAAATGTGTTCATTCCAATGCAATATTATGTGTACAATTTATCATAAGACCTTGTAGTAACCAAAAATGTTTGTAGATAGTGTTACCAAAAAGGAAATGTGTCCTATAAAAGATGATAGCATTTCAAATAAAAAGAAAATATATGCCAGTATACTATCTTTTTGTATATAAAAATTCATCAGCTGTCAGAATTTTGTGTCTCTTGAGTTCGTGCTGCCTATTCATGCAGTAATGGTAGATAAGTAAACAAAACAGGGCACATACATATTAATGAGCTGAAAGAATATAATGTATATTGATTTTGAAGTAAGGTACATTTTACAAGGCAATTTTTCTATTACTCTGTGGATATTGATAAATGTAAAATAGTATTTTAAAGGATCAAAAATTAACAACAAATACATACGTTCTGTAGGTATACATTTTCTGCAAGCTATTCAATTTTTGTGTCTATAAGCAAAAACATACAAGTATTTCAAATACAAGTAAGATGATCCTGTTCTTGAGAATGGCAGTAATTTGCAAGGCATCCAATAAGACTTATTCTCCGACTTTTTTCAAAGTCAGAAGACAAAAGACAGAAGGAGAAGGAAGGAAGGAAAGCGTAAATATCACTCATGACATTAGCTATATGAACAGCCAGGGCTAATGCTTTGATTTATTCCAATACTGGTTTTAGCCATAAATGTCTGAGGATCATAGTATTGCAGCACATCTAGTAACTCTATACATTATTCTTAAAATAATGCATTCCCTATTTCACTAAAATTTCTTCATAAATGCAAACCAAAGTTTTTCAATTTTAACATATATTCATTCAATTTTGGTTAGTAGTTTTCAAAATATTTCATAGAAGTTTCTAATGAAAATCCATGTATAGTACTTAGCTGTATTTGTGCCCGGTAAAAAACATGGGTCTATTTTAACCTTTGGTATGTGGAAAGCCAGGTATTCCAGCACAATTTATTAAAAAGACCATCTTTCTTCCAGTGATCATGTCCAACCCCTTTGTCAAAGATAAGGTGGCTGAGTGTGTTTGCATTTGTGCGTGCATCTTCTAATTTTTTAATCCTCAGGTTTATGTTTTTGCCAGTACAATGCTGATTTTATCACAGTAGCTTTGTAGTATAATTTCGAGTCAAGGATTGTGATGCCTCCTGCCTTTCCTTTGTTGTTCAGGATTGCTTTTGTTATTCTAGGTCTCTTTTATTTCCAGATGAGTGTTTTCTCTAGCTCTGTGAGGCATACAGACAACTGGAACATATATATATATATATATATATATATATTCATATATATAGAACCTTTGTCCATATATATATGGATTGCACTGAAACTGTATAACAATTTTGGGAGTATGGCCATTTTAGCAATTTCAGTTCTTCCTATCCAGGAACAAGGAATATCTTTCCATTTTCTGAAATCCTCTTAGATCTAATTTTTCAATTACTATAATTTCACTATATAAATATTTTACTTCCTTTGTGAGATTGATTCTTATTTTATATTTTAGCTGTTATTATGAAAGGCATATTTCCCATAATTTCTCTCAGAGCTATCATTGTGTACAAAAATACTATTGATTTTTGATTGTTTACCTTGTATCGTGCTCTTCTTCTGAATTTGGTAATTAAATCTACAAGTATCTTGGTACAGTTTTTGGGTTCTGTCTAGAGGATCATGTCAGCTGCAAATAATGATAATTTCACTTAGTCCTTTCTAATCCTTATTCCTTTTATTTCTTTCTCTTGTCTAATGGCTCTGGCTAATGCTTCCAGAACTATATTGAATACGAGTGGTGACAGTGAACATCCTTGTCTGGTTTCTGATTTTAAAGTGAAGACCTTCAAGTTTGTCAATTTGTTATGATGCTGGAGATTGGCTTGTCATAGATGGCATTTATCAGGTTGAGTTAAGAACCATCAATTCCATTTTTCTTTAGGGTTTTTATCATGAATGAGTTTTGGGCATTATCAAAATCTTTATCTGCATCTATTTTAATGATCATGTGGTTTTTGTCTTTGGCTCTGCTAATGTGGTGTATTTATGGATTTGCTTATATTGAGCCATCCTGGCATCCTTGAAATAGATCCCTCTTGCTGGTGATACATAATCTTCTTGATGATTTGCTGCATTCTGTTTACTAATATCTTATTGAGGTTGTTTTGTGTGTATGATCCTTGCCTGCAGGAATGAGTTTGGAAGAATTCCTTGTCATTGAGTTTCATTGAAGAGTTTCAGTGTAGTTTCCATTATATCTTCTCTAAAATTATTGTAGAATTCAGCTATGAATGCATCAGGATCTGTTCTTTTCCTTTTTGATATGTTTTTGATTACATTTTCAATTTCATTGACTGATACTGGATTATTCAGAATTTTTGTATATTTTTGATTCAGCTTCTGTAGTTCCTATCTTTCTAGGAATCTGTCTATTGTATTTGCTATACTGTGAGAGTAAAGATTTTGGAAATAGGTATTGATGATATGAATATCTGTAAGAATTGCAGTGCCATTTTCATTCCATGCTGCATTAATTTGAATTTTATTCTTTCTTTCTTTTGATAAGGTTGGTTCGGTAGTTTTTATTTAATTTTATTTATTCTTTTAAAGAATCAACACTTTGATGCATTAATTCTTAGTATTGTTTTCTTTGTATCTGTTATATTTATATTTGCTCTTATCTTTATAATTTCCTCCCTTCTTTGGGCTTTGGACTTGACTTGTTCATCTTTTTCTAGGAGCTTGATGTGAAGCACTGCATTGTTTATTTGGGTTCATTCTGTTTTCCTGATGTGAGAATTTACTGCTATAAATTTCTCTCCTAAGGCAGCTTTCATTGCATCCCCCAGGTTTTGGTCAGTTGTATCTTCATTTTCTTTGAATTGTAAATACTGTTTGATTTTCTTTACTTTTATCTGTGACCATTTTTTGTTCAGGAGGGTATTATTTAGTTTCCAAGTGTTTAGGGAGATTTTGCTTTCTTTCGTCAATAATTTTCAGTTTCATTGCACTATGGTTAGATAACATACATGAGTAATTTCAATTCTTTACTTTTACTTAAGCATTCTGTAAGTGCTAGTTTATTGTCTGTTTTGGAGAAATTCTATGTGCATTTTAGGAGAATATATATTCTGACGCTGTTGGGTGGACGACTCTGTAAAGGTCTGCCAAGTTAATTTCTTCAAAAGTTTGGTTTAGTTCTGTTATTTCTTTGCTGAGTTTTGGCTTAGTTGATTTATCTTTTTGCATCAAGGGAGTGTTAAAGTTCCCCAGTAAAATTAAGTTATTGTTCATTTGATTTATCATATCTGTTAAAATTTCTCTTACATAGTTGGGTGCTCCTATACTGAGTACATATATATTTATAATTGTTATCTCTTCCTCATGCAGTGTGCACCTAACAATTATGCAGTGACTTTTTAAACCTCTTTTAATCCTAGTTGGTTTGAAGTTGACATTGTCAGCAATCAGAAAAGCTACCTCTGCTTTTTTTTTTCTTGGATCCTGTCTCATAGAGTATTGTTTTCCAATCTTTGACTTTGTATCTATTGATTTCTTTTTTAGTTAAACGTGTTTCTTGTATGCAGCATATTGTCGAATTTTGTTTTTTTGATCCACTTTGTTAGTTTGCTTAATTCATGAATTGAGGCCATTTGCATTGTAAGTTATAATTGATATAATTGATTTGTCATTGCCAGGTTGTATTTCAGCTTTTAGTCTCCTAGATTTCCTGTGCTTAATAGCTTGCTCTGTTTAGTGGTTTCTTTCTGTTGTTGTTCTTGGGGTTTTGCCATTTTGATCTCTTTTTATACTATCTTTCAGTAATATTTGTAGGGTTCATTTGGTGGTCATTAATTTCTTGATTTTTTTTCTTTTTCATAGGATTATTTATTGCTCCATCAAATTTGAAAGTGGGTTTTGCAGAATATATTAATCTGGGTTGAAAGCTGTTTTCTTTTAGAACTTGAAATACTTCACACTCTTCTTGACTTGATGATCTGTGTTGAGAAATCTGCCATGATTCTGGTGGGATTTCCATTGTAGGTGATCTATTTCCTTTCCCTAATAGATTTTAATATTCTGCTCTGTTGCTCAGTTTCTAGGATATTGATTATTATGTGTCTAGGTGAAGCTTTATTTAGATCATTACTACCTGGAGTTCTATATGACTCACTTATCTGTATATGTGATTCTTTTCCCATGCTTGGGAAATTTTTCACTACTACTTTTCCCTACAGTCTTTCTGTTTCTCTTGTCTTAAATCCAACTGACACCTGCTGATACATATTAGTCTTATATTATTTTTCTTTGTATCATCTTGTAGCTATTTTACTGTTATTTCCTTGTTCCTTTGTACTTTTAAGAGGTCTTTTCTTTCATGTTCAATAGCTGCAATGTTATCTTCAATGTCCCAAATTCTAACTTCAGTTTTGTTCAAGTAGTTGTGCCAACTTTCAATGGAATTCTTTTTCCCTTTTTTTTTTTTGCAGAACGGGATTGAACTCAGGCCTTTGCGCTTGCCAGGCAAGCGCTTATTCCACTGAGCCATCTCCCTGGCCCTATCAATGGAATTCTTAATACCATAGCTCTCTCTTTGAATTTGTTTCATGCATTCTAGTTCTTTCCTGTATTGTTCATTCAGTGTTTGCTTCATTTTCCTATTCACCACTGTTTTCTTTAACCATGTATTCTTTAGATATAGCGCACAATTCTTTCATGATTGTTGTCATTTCCTTCTTTACCTAAGATAGTATTTCTTATCTGATCTCCTCCATAGTGTGATAGAGTTATTTCTTTACTTCAGTTGATATTGTCTTAGCAATTTTAGTGTGTGACTTCCAAGTGCTTCTATGCCTTTGTCTAATGGACTTGTTTTGGGTTAGCTGGAGGTCAGAGATTGCTTTTTATTCCTTCTCTTTGTCATTTTTGGAGTTCCCAATGTTCTCCCTGACTCTGAAGTGATGATAATGAGGTGTAGTGAGAGTGAGCAAGACTCTCAGGAGAATGAGAGGGAAGGTAGCCTCACCAAAGCTTCTGCTATGTGGGTTTCAGTGTGGCTTCCACCTTGGTGAGGGAGAGGGCAAGCTATATCTCAAAAAATGTCCCATTATGATGAGGGCAGCTCAGAATTCTGCAAGGCTATATGGTGTGTGTGTGTGTGTGTGTGTGTGTGTGTGTGTGTGTGTGTGCAAGTTAGGCTTCTCAAACACTCCTGCAGGTTCCTGGATGAGTCTGGTTTCAGGTCCCTACAGTAGTCATTTTTTTTTTTTTCGGAACCGGGAATTGAACTCAGGCCCTTGCGCTTGCCAGAGAAGCACTTATTCTACTGAGCCATCTCCCCGGCCCCTACCCACAGTAGTCCTTTGGGAACATTGCTCACCTGCTGTTCAGTCACACTCTGGAGAAAGGGGCTAGGGAGATAGCTCAGTAGAAGATGGCCTGACAAGCCCAAGGTCCTGAGTTTAATCCCCAGTACCGAAAGGAAAAAAAAAAAAAAAAAAGCTCTGGTGAAGGTGAGAAGGCTGGGGCAGGGCTCACCAGGTCTCCTCAAAATTCCTCCAGGTAAAGATGGATGGCCGTGGCTCAGCTGAGCTCCAGCGAGGGTTGGAGGTCCTGGCAAAGGCCAACCATCTCCTTTTGGAAGTCTTCTGGGTGAGAACAGGTGGCCAGACAGGCTTGCCTTACTTGGAAATTCATCTTCAGGGCCTTGATATCATATAGCTATTCCCAATGAAGAAAAACCCAGGTCCTGTGAATTCATTTCACAGAAATGTGACCCTCTTTCAGAGAAAAAAATAAATAAAATGGCTCTTAGTACAACAGCCCCAGTATAGTAAAACAGGTATTTTAACAAATTCCAGTAAGTTAATTTTAATTTCATTTTATTAGATATCCAGAGATATGAATAGTTTCTTGATATCCAGAGATATAAATAGTTTCTTTTAGTGACAAAAATTTGGTTATAGGTAGTGTCAGATATGATATAGTTGAGGGAAGGAGGGCAAAAGTGAAGCTGTATGTCCTGTCCACGTGCAAGCTGCTGCCTTTGTACCTTAGCTCACTTGACTGCCCAACATCCCCTTGTAATTGCTGATTTATATAGACTTTCTTGCCTAAAACTATCAGGTCCTGAAGCCTGTGTAAAATGTTTGAAATAGTTCCTCATTGAGAATTTAAGAGGAAAAATCTCTTGATACTTTCTTTCCCTTAAAAACAACTGAGGTCACTGAACCTAGGAACAATTAAATGATAGAGGGTTCTATTTGACTTTGAGACACCTATTTAGAATATGGTAAATGTAAAGATGTAAAGATGTGAACACCATCAGTCACTACAATCCAGCTGATACTATTATAATTTTTTTTTTCTGCTACAGCCATAGAAATCATCCATGATCCTTCTCAGTCATTTCCCACTAGTCACTGGGGTTGATTAGCCATTTGCTTGATGCATAATGACCACCTGGATAAAAACAATTGAAATAACCTGATCTTACTTTGCAATTTTATTTCCTACTCACACTATAATCTGTGGTGATTTCTGGTTTCCTCCATGTAATTTATGATTCCACTTTTATTCTAGCAACATTGATTTCCTTAATGTCTCATTATCAGAAATACAGAGTAAGAAAGAAGAAAGAATTTGCAGACAATGTGCACATGTTCTTGGTGTCTCGTAATAAATTCTATAAAACATTTGTATGATATTCATGATTTTGTTCATATTATGTTGATTAAAACTTAGTAACAATAGCCATACATTATCGAGTCAGAGTACTCTGTTACTGGTCAGGCCTTTCCCAGAATTAATTTTACACAATGCTTAAATATGTCTACCTTTATTTTCATAAATTTCTCTTGAGTAAACTACTATAATTATAAGGTTGTTAGAAGAAAGTAATAAACAGAAAAAGTATTGACCCATTTTTCTATAAGTTTAAAATATAAAATTATATTCTGTCATACTTCTGTGGCATTAAAGCTTTCATTTAGTTGGAGTTTTCTAAAAATTGAAGCCTCAATAATTGGTATGTATTTTGAGCTCTGCCTATCAGATTTCCCAGTGAAATAATTTATTGACATGATTATTTCACTACTTATAGGAACACAGTTTTAGTAACACTATCCAGATTGTCTTCCAACTTAAAAATTATTTATATTGTAAAAATGTATTTTCAATTTTCTGTGAAAATCTTCAATAAATATACAATGTTGGTAGCTTCTTAAAATTCCTAGAAATAAAGTCATTTTAATATGAAATATATGACTAAAATATTTGATTAAAATGTGTAATGTATAAAATATCAAAATAACCAATATTTATTTGATAATATCTGAATATACTTTTTGTTATCTAGTAAAATAGCTGTTACAGGGATTGGAGACATGGCTCAGTAGAATAAGCACTTGCCTGGCAAGCTCAAGGGCCTGAGTTCAATCCCTGGTTCTGCCAAAATAAAAAAAGAAAAAGAAAAAAAATAAAATAAAATACCTGTTACACTCTTTGAATTTTACATTTTCACACTTGGAAAATTTACCCTGCATCACATTGGTGTGTAAGGAAACTTAGCCTCATTTTCAAATACCTGAAACTAGTCTTAATAAATTTTATTTGAAAAGATCCCCTAGGCATATTTACATTTATTCTTGTACCATAGTAGTCTGTTTGGCAAGCTATTTTCATATACAACCTGCACCATGAGAAACAAGAAGTGCCTCTTCTTTGTGTGAATTAGCTGCTTCTTGCCCCTGAGTGCCAATGTGTTTGGTGCAGGGAGTATGACTCTGTATTTACTTTTGGTGAAAACAACGCAATGACTTAAAGGGAAATTCAACATAATATAAATAACTTCTTACCAAAATACAGTACATCTAACTAAATACATTTTACCGAATGTATGATGGGACAGTAAACTTGGTACTTAAGGTCCAGGCTACAATCATGACGATGGGGCTTGGAGTGAAGTAAACAAATGAGGAGGTTAAGACCCTGAGAGGTCAGGTGGCTCTAACTCTTCATGTGATGGATACAGAATTCATCCATGCCATGCAGACTAGAAAGGAAGACGATGGGCCTGAGCCAATCATCAAATGAATGATGGCAAATAATGTCAGGTATGAGAATAAGGGGGAAAGGGAAAGCTCATCTGATGTTATGGTAGTATAAAAGGCAGGCTATATGAGGGAAAGAATGAATCTGATGATCCAGAAACAGCAAAGGAGAGTGAGAAATGTTGTCTGAGTGCCTTATCTTGCCTGTGAGTGTGGATTAAGTAAATAAACCAACCATTACTTGAATAATTAACAAATGGGATTATATCCAATTACAAAGTTTCTGCACTACAAAAGAAGCAAAAACATAGCAAAAAGACATTCTAAAGAGTGGGAAAATATTTTCAGCTACTCCTCAGAGAACTACTATCTAGAATATATGAAGAATTAAAAAGTAGATCTCAAATTATAAAAGACCCAGTAAGAAATTATGGCAAACAGATATATGAATATATGTTCAGTGTCTTTGGCCATTAGAGAAATGCAAATTAAAATAACGTTGACATTCCATCCTACTCTAGTAAGAATAGCTATCGACAGAGATTCAAATAACTCTAAATGCTGGTGAAGCTGTGGAGAGCAAGAATCCTATAATGTTGCTATGGAGATTTCTTGAAGAAATTAAATATAGAAACTCTTTCTGACCCAAGTACACTCTTATGGGTATCCTCCCAAAAAAATTAAGAACATCGTATCATACTTATAACAGCATAATTCTCTATAGTATATAGCAGCATAAATCACAATAGTTTAATGTTAGAAGAATCCTATATGATCATCAATAGCCAACATAAAGGACAAATTTGAATCCTTTGTCACTTACAGGAAAACACATTCCCCTTGAGACCATAATGCTAAGATAAATAAAGCACATACAGAAAGATAATTATTTCATGATTTATTTTATATGATCAACATAAAGTACAATAATTTAGGAGCAAAATAAAAGACAAGTGATAGGAAAAAGAGAGGTAGACTTTGTTAAGCTAGAATGAAAATCTAGGGTTAGGAGGAGGTGACAGGGAAAGAAGAAAAGGGAGTAAGAAAGAGTACTGTGTGATATGGTGTGTTCCTGTACCCATTCTTATGATGGATCTATTCATTATGCGTTGCAAACATATGCCAGGAAAAGGAAAGAAATGCAGGAAGGACGGAAGAAAGAAAGGAAGGAAGAAATGGAGGGAGAGAGGTAAGAAAAGGAGAGACTGAAGAACAAATAGTAGTCTCTTAGGAAGAGCAATGTGTCAGTTAAGACCACAGGGCAGAGAGAAAGATTGGGATATAGAAGTTTATGTAGAATGCGAATTATCACTCCAAGACAGATTTACAGATGAGGGAAGAGCCATGTGAATTATACAAAATCAGTTGTCTTGCTCAAGGCTGAGTAAATACTGTGACTTGCACACTCATTGGTAACTACATGAGTAATCTGTTTACACTCAGAACAACACAGGCAAGGCAAGAATCACTGGGATTGCTAGTGTATCACACTATTCAAAACCTAATTATTTGTTTCTCGATAAAATTGAAAAGAAAAACCAAAACAAAATCTAATTATGCTACCATCTTAGATCTGTGTTAGGATTAAATGAAATCTGTAACCAGAATATAAAGGAGGCCAATCAATTGTGGCATCATGTTCATTGAAATGTTATCTGAAACTACATTCATTTTGCCAGATTTAGACACTTGTGATTTCTGATTGGTTTATGTCCTAGAATAGTCTTTCAGAGTTTCTTAGTTCTAATTTTTATGTCTCAAGTTTTGTAATATGAATATCACATAGAATAATATGAGTGCCATGCGATGGTCTCATTGGCTGGCTTGCCTTGTTGTGGAAAGAAGCTTGGGCTAATTTCTCACGGGAAAATCATACAGAAGATTCTTCTCTTACTTTCTCTTGTATCTAGTTCCTTCAGGTGGCCAGTTATTGTAATCTTAAAGCCCTGTTCTATACTGAATTCAGAATATATTCTTCTGCTAAAGCTAAATAAACATTTTTAGTTTTAGAGAGGGTTATAGAATAGCCAAGCCTTCTTTTACATTGCAGAGCTTATGGAATAATGTACAGAAAAGGGACTTTTATCTGTAATCTAGAAATAAAACATTGGCAGAAGCATTCTGTACTTCCCCCTGGTTGCTATTTGAAATGTCATTTTTTAACATGTGATCTTTGTGTGTTTCAGAATTTTGGACCCATTTGAAATAATTTTTGCTTTCTTGATAGGAATTTTTATTAGCATAAGCACTAGGTCAAATATGAATTCATAATACCAACTAAAATAAAAAACATTCACTGTAGCAGATTACTGTTCTGATATGAGTTGCATGAGTTCAGCTTCAGCATGGCTAACCATGACAACTTGGGAGAGGTCACCATATATGTGGAAGACTGTATTGCCCCTGAATGCTTTAACCAGCAATGAATTCTATGCAGTCATGAGTCTACATCAGATTTGTTAGTTCACATTTGTCCAAAATGTACAATAGATACCTCAGTTTTCTTCTTTAGAGACCTGCTCCTTGGTTCTTCATCTGTACCTGCAGAAGGCATTGGTCCTAGAAACAAGATTTCTTACATCCAGTGATATCCCTGAAGAGAATGTCTCAAAAGTGGTGATGCAGTGAGTTCAGGATTACCAAGACCAAGGCATACAAGATACTAGTAGGTACAGATATTTCTGGGTAGGGAGTAATGATGGTCAGATTTTAGAAGTCATGCATAAGATCCTCAATTGCATAGACGATTATGACTCTGAAATTGTGCTGGAAGTAGTTTCATGTTTTTGTCCCTTTCAGAGAAAGACTTGCATTTTCATCCTCCCGACTTGCCTTATCTTCGGGCTAAGTGCAGTTAATGAGCCAATCTGAGTAAATATTCTCGCTCCCCACAGATGGTTCAGGAATACAGGGTCAGCAGAGATCTTGTATTTCCACCATAATTAGTCTTTTCAGAATTGCAAGGAAGGATACTCTTCGTGCTTTTTTTCATTTCACATAGCAATGAGGCACAGGAGATTATTAGAGAAAGAATTCAGGAAAAATTGTTTTGCTTAAGTGTCTATGCCTTTGAGAATGTGCATGTTCTGAATTCTTATACCATGCCTAATATAACAATAAAAGAAGAATAAAAGTGCAGATGCAAGTATATTCAAGTGAGGGGTCATGTGGAGACTTGGGGTGGATATTTTCCTTGTTCTCATTCCATAGTTCAATGGCAGAAACCCTAGCTGTCTGAACAGTACCAGTTCATCATGGATCTGTCAGGTACTTACCCTCTAACTTACTCTTTAAACTCCATCGTAGATATTCGTTTCCAAGCAATCATTTATCTTCTAAGTGTGTGTATTTAGTGGCATAGAGTTGTGCATATTTAATCTTATAACTTAAAATTTTAATTTGTGCCTATATTTATATCTTCTTTTTCATGTCTAAGTTGATTAGTCACATCTTACATTTTTTTTTGATCAGTGATCACAAATACGACTAAGTTCTATTGATGATGTATACTAATTTTAGCTTCCTGTCTTATCCATATTTTGTCAGATAGTTCTTTTCTTCTGTTCTTATTCAGCCTACTTAAGAAAAAGTTTTGCTTAGTCCCACAGTTAATTTTGAGACTGTCCCATTTCCTAAAATTTCCATTTGAAATTTCACACTTTTCTTCACACATCACTTAGATTTTAGATATAAATTTTGACACATACTGCTTTTATAATGCATTTCTAGATAGTTTATAGTTTCTTCTCTAAGAAATTATTTACTGACTATATTTTAAAATTGAACAATTGTATTTATTAATTTTAATTGCAATTTGTTTGGCACTTCAGATAAATAAATTTAGTTGATATATATTCTATTTTGGAAATTTTATTCTTGTTTTTAGGTAATATAGCACATGTTTGATTTCTGTAAAGTCAGTATTTTAAAATACTGCAGTAGAAATGACAATTTTATTTCTTGAATTATTCAAATTATTTTTATCTTTAGTTATATTATATATTGAAATTTAAATCTCTAAAAGTTTTAATAGCTTCTAATGACTGATATTTATTTGTCCAGCTCTTGGGGCTCATGTTTTCACCTGGGTTGTTTGACTTAATTCAACAATGTATAGTTTTAAGAAGGTTGGAATTATGTGGGATCCACAATACAGAAAGTAGCTAATTGATAATGGATCACTTTGTGCACACTCAATTATGTTTTTTTAAAAATGTTTTAACTGATATCTATAATTTTTACAAAGTCTGGTCCGACCATTAGATAAAGGATGATTCTTTGACTTAGAGGGGATTCAAATCTTATTAATATTACTCTTCCACATCTCTGTGTATCTATGTATTGTGTGGTAAGAGTATGAATTTCTCAGTGAAACAAACTTCAGTTGGAATGCACACTTCATGTTCTTAGGTTGTGTGACTTCTTGCAAATAATTTCACTACTGTATATTTAAGAGCAGAACATTTCCTACCTTTCAGGATCATCATAAGTGGCTGAAGTGTGAACATGCTTGGCACAATGCTGTGTCGAATTTTCAATGACATAGTTATGTACAATGACTTGCATGGTAATATCTATATTGCTTATTGTTTAGATAGAATCTGACCATATCCCTTCAATCATCAGTATTGATCTTTGACATTTTATAATTATATTGAAGCACAGACCAATTACAGTCACAGAATTTTGAAACTCTTGAGAACTGTTTTTCTTACAGCCATCCTAACAAAGTATTGGTGGCTTGAGTGTCTCTATTTTTTCGTGTGGGCCTTCCATGTATTTTATTTTTATTTATTATTTTTAATGTATTTGGTACAGGGTCTACAGGGTCTCACTATATAGATCAGAATCAGTGATTCTCCTCTTGTCAGCCTCCCAAGAGCTGGGATTACAGGTGTGTGCGGCCATGCCCAGTGTCCTCTGTATTTTAGTTTCCATAGTCTTTGTGTACATAAAAGGCTATCAATCAAACTGGGTTAAGGTTCCCCAAAGTGATCCATTTTTATTATTTACCTCTTTAAAGATCTTGCCTCTAAATGCAGTAATTGGAGCCAATACTTCACCATGTGAATCTTGAAGTGGATTTCATTCATCTCATTAAATTATTCCTTGATTCTTTCTGTGTTAAGTAATATCAGGAAAAAATAAAACATTTTACAAATCCATAAAATACCTGCACTGGGTTATTCATTTAATTCTTTTGTCCTTAGAAAGAACCATTTATTTAAATAATGTTTTACTGCCTTCCAAAAACTATTAAAACCATTTTAATAAAGTCAACCAATTTCCTTTAATAATAAAAATATAAATAAAATTTTATGAAATTTCAATTCTAGAAAAATTTCCATCTGCACATGATGATAAAGGGCTCAAAATATGTCCTCTTTATGCTTTGGCTTCCAGAAATAGATAGATAGATAGATAGATAGATAGATAGATAGATAGATAGATAGATAGATACAGAGAGAGAGAGACACCCACACACAGAAACATATGCAATAAAAATATATCTCTGAGGTAAATTTAGTTCTTGCAATAATTCTCTGCTTTTTTCATAATGAATTATACTGCCATTCATTTGGTTTGTTCTTATAAATAATCTATTTATCATAATTTGATATCTGTTCAGATCATATTTAAAGACGTTGCCATTGCTTTTATTCTTAGTCATGACTATACTGCTGCAATAATAATAAAAGGCTGAAAGGCATCAAAGAACTAAAGGTCAATAAAGATAAAAACATGGAGATAATATCTGAAAAGGAGAACTGAATAGGCTCTCAGGAAATAGACATATCGGATTTATTTGCATACATGAAAGTAGAAAATACTACATTACTGTTTGATAAATTGCCTTTATTATTTTTATAAATACTTATCACAAGAATAAGTGAAAATTAAAGCTATGCTTTATTGCATGCCACACTTCAAAATACTTTGTTTATAATTCCTTTAGACTTTAATAAATATCTACCATAGTAAATATTAAACATGATTTACATCCTTTTATAAAGTCACTATAAATTTAAAGTTGGTGATGCTTCTTTAGAAGAATTTGAACTTCCTTACAAATGTCTTTTCCTGTCCTTAGAGAAGCTGATACTGTGCTTGGTGATGTCCTGTATCTCTACAGCTGGTAGCCACTGTTAGCAATAAGCACAAGATTAAAAACTAAAAATATGTACATGAACCATCCTATTGGTACATCCACAGTCTTCATTCTTAATTATGTACTTAGAATGTTTTTTTTTAAGTACCGGGAATAAAACTTGAGACCTTGTGCTTGCCCGGCAAGTGCTTATGCCACTGAGCTATCTCCCCAGCCCAGCACTTAGAAGTTTTGATTCTCCCATTTTGCAAGCATGTGTCCAGAGTCAAAGGAGGAAGTGATGAGAGTGGGTGAAGAGATCAGAGCATGGTATTTCTATTTTCCTGAAGACCTCGCAGAGCACAATCTGACCTGCCAACAATTTCACAACACTCTGATGTCTCCCTGACATCAGAGTGCTTCTTCCCGGAGTAATGGACTAAGACTCTTAGGGCTTACTCTAGAGTTTCACACAAGCATAAAGACATTTTTTAACTCTATAGATCTTTTTTCACTTGTATTTGCTGTGTGTTCTTATGAAAAAAACTTGATTCTGGTTTTGAAAGGACAGTACTGTTCAATTTTTATGGTGTGATGAAAGTAAGATGATAAATAAAGAATGCGGTCCTGATTTATAATGACTGTACTAGCTACTGCTTGTTGGTTATCGTTGGTCAGACTCTGAGTCAATGTTTTATGTGTGTTGTCATACTAAATCTTTGGATTTAGGTTTACGGGATCCTAGATCAGGGCGAGTGCACTACCCTCAGCTATACTGTTAAATGGAAAAGCAGTCTCCCAAAGCGCAGAGCCCTTCACTCTCCTATTCCCAAAGCCAAGACTACTGACTTACTTTATATTGGCCACTGCTAAGTAGAAGCAAAACAGCCCAGTGTTACATTTACAGTTTGAAAAGCATAATGTTTATCTGTCTAATATTATGTTTCTATTCCAATTTTCTTGAAAGATTTCGGAGGACATAGGGTACCTCAATTCATTTATATTTCCTGTTTAACATTTATCTGATTTATTATTTCTTGCTTGAATCTTCATGGGTTATTTCCTTTTATGTGTATATCAAGAGTAAAGTCCCATACCAATTCAAAAATACAGAAAATTTATGTCATTCAGGCAGTGTGCAAGGCACAGAATTCATAGGAGTGAAGAACACAGGTAAAACCTCTCTGCTCATTGGGTTTTTGTTCCAGATAAGGGAAATGGATAATTCAGAAATTAAATAAGTAAAATAAGTATACCTTTTTGCTAGAAATGTTAAATACTAAGAAATTAAATGGAACTCTGGATTGATGGTATGTTCAGGAAAAGTAACATTTTGTAAAGCTTTCCAAGAAAGTGAAGAAACCTGCCATCAAATACAAAAGTGTGAAGAAAAGTGTGTGCTTTATCTCTCCCAAGATCACTCCAGGGCCAATGTGGCTGGGAAATAAGGAGCACATGGAGGAGTACAGCCAGAGGACGGGGGAGCTGGTGGGCCATCAGAAGGACTGAAGCCATGGCAGAGTTTGGAGAGTGAAATCAACACACCTGATATATGAATAAAAGGGTTATTCTGGCCTCAGTGTTAGTTTCACTCAGTGGACTGGACCGAAGAGAGCAAGGCCAGCAGACATCAGGAGACCAGCTAGAGTAATGACCCAATGACAGACAGGGATGGGGGCTCAAAGCAGTGTGTCACAGACTGAACGGAGTGAGAAATGACCTGGATGAGTGATTTGTAGGGAAAATGGTGGGCAGTTAGAAGCTTCTTAATTTCTAGATGCTGTTGCTGGACACGTGGATGATCTATACAGGTGGCAAATTAATTTCTGAAGAGAAGTCTGTAAGATGTCAGAATGTAAACCACCTTGTTTTTTAAAAATTATAATTTGTAATACCTTCTCAAAAATAAAAATGAAGGCATGTTTATTTAAAGCCTATTGCAAATTCTAAAATAGTGACAATAGAATACAAAATTGAGCTTTTCTGAATACAGGACCATATGAACACATGCTCATTCAAAATGTTGGTCCTCACTCAAGGTCCCAACTCCAGATACTGGTTATGATGATTCTTCAGTGTCCAAGCTCAGCCAAGGGAATGCTGCCGCCAATATTAGCAGTTTCCATTAGAGTTGGCTTGTGGCATGATGGGCTGATTTGCACTCTGAATTTCTCTTTCAGTGAACCTTAAACTTTTAAAAAGTCACATCTAGTAATAAATGATAGATTTCAGTTTATTGGCTGAAGAAAGCCCATTTGTCAATGCAAGTGCCACTTTGGAAGGCATGCACTGAGGAAGTAGAAAACAAGAATCAGCATGTAAGAGCTAATGTAGTTTTCCACCTGCTCAGTCTGCAAACAAAGCAGCTGAACAGAGCCGGGCTCACTGTACCAAGAAGCATGGAGCAACTACCCAAGGGAAGACAAACAATTCAGGAATAAAGATTGAATCTGTTTTTTGTACCATGTGACAAGGCTTTTGAGTGCTGGGTCTCATAGTAGGTCACAAGCTACAAAAGTGTTGAAAATTTACCATATGACAGTCTATGGAGGTCTGCATTCAGGAGCCAGCTGAAAGCAAAAGCTGACCTTTATCTGATAGAAATAGAATCTCTTCCCTCTTTACTCTCCTTGGAGTCTTTAATGATTTCAGGTCATGACCTACATCAGTAGATGATGAATGCGTGCAAATGATCTATTCAGGGAGTGAAGAGGGAGTTGTAGCACATCCCATGAAAGACGTCGTGTGTGTGCTCCTGTGTCAGCGCCTCTCTGGCTTATCCAGAGACTGCTCAAATCTATACGTCTTACTGCTTCAGTTTCAAAATGTCCTTGGGACATAGAAGCAGATGTGACTGAGAAATACTTCTCTTCCAAGTGTTTGAGCATTTTGGAGCTATAGGTAGTGTGAAGAAGTACATAAGAGAAGAATAAGGAAGAAAAGCTTATTATTAACATGGCCAATGTTATGGTCAGTACACCTTATTAATTTTTATATTTATTGTTACATGTTTGCAGTGATATATAATGATTACATTACTCTTGGGGGAATTTTTTTTTACTCCTTAAGTACATTGATGCAGTACTGCAGCATTTCCTCTTGGCAAGCCAACTCTATGAAAGACATAATAAACATACTTATAAGAGCATTGTGCTTAGGGTACCAAGGTTTCCGTGACTTCCAAATTACACTAAAATACTGATCTTAATTATCTTCTCTCTTAAACCAGCTTCTAAAAAATTTGTAATATTCCTTCAAAATATACAAAATATTTTTTACATTGTGCATTTCTTTTTCATTTGGTTTTACACTAAATCAACTATCAATATATTAGATAGATAGATTGATCGATTGATCAATCGATCGATCGATAGATTACATAAATTATTTTTACCTTCTCTTACCTTTCTCTTCTACCTTTCTTGGTAAATTAATGTGGATTAAGAGAATTTAATATAGTCATGTAGTGGGTTACACCTTTGAAAACAAGAGCTATTGTGTTATTCTAGAAATGTACCCCAAGAAGTAGATATGGCCATCACCTCAGTAGAGTTGGCATTTGGGTAAAATCTTATTTTGTACATTTTGAAGGAATATCATACATTTTTAGAAGCTGGTTTAAGAGAGAAGATAATTAAGATCAGTATTTTAGTGTAACTTGGAAGTCACGGCTGACAGAAACCTTGGTACCCTAAGCACAATGCTCTTATAACTATGTTTATTATGTCTTTCATAGAGTTGGCTTGCCAAAAAGAAATGCTTCAGTAATGCATCAATGTACTTAATGAGTAAACTAGCATTCTAGAATCTTCTGCACACATATTATTTAGCAAAATTAACTATGCTATGAATTTCAGAAATTATTCTCAATAAAATAATAAAATTATAAGTGTCTTTGTAGTGGCAGAGAAAATCTATAAGATTTTGAAAAAATAAAGGTATTTATATACTGTTTGGATTGGTTTAGCAAGACTAACCAATGAAGACATATTCTAAAAATCTAGCTAATCAGTATAGATGTTCCCATTGTTTTACGACTATTTGATTCTGCATTTCTTTTTCATTTGGTTTTAGACTAAATCAGCTTATCAAGTCTGATAAGACACAAATAATGGTTACCTTCTGAAGAGGGTTTGGACTGTTTAAACTTTGCCACATTATCTCCTGACCTCCATGTCCTTCCTTTGTATTATTTTTTCTGCATAAAGTTTTGAGTTGTGCTAGCTTGAAAATAAGTAGGAACTGAAATATTAACATATAAGAAGCTTAAAAGTGCTCATAATAATAAATTGCTTAAAAGTAAACAGTGTAGCTTTACGTGGTTTAAAGGCACATAACTATATTCCACTGGAACCTTTGCAATTGCAGTCAGTCTTTAGTACTGTCCAGTTTAACAAAGAATCTTACTTACTGTCAGGTAGCATGAGGGAGCACGAGAGGCAGTAATTTACCTCTTCATGAGGGATATACTCAAATCAGGTTTTTACTTGATGTGCTTGAGCTTAGTTTTGAATCAAGAAATCACACCTATGCCCTTTTTGTTCTTTTTCAAAATATTACCAACTTTGTATGGTATCCATAGTTGATGTCTATATGACAGAAGTAAAAATTATACAAAGTATGTTTTGTATTATTTGTGAGTTCATGAAGATCTTCATATAACTAAAATAATAACCAGTCTCTATTCTGCCTGTAATCTGATATAGTTTTAAAGGGTATATGAAAAAATACAGGGGAGTTATTCTAGGTAGTTCTATGGTCTCTCTATTTTATATAAATTATTACAAAGTTCATAGAAATCAATATGATCACATAGTCACACCTTAACAAGAGGCACCATATATCTACTTAGTGCATTAATTTTTAGGAATTAAATGACAACATTATAATTGAGATAAGATTATCTTGGAGAACTTCCTAGAGGACGTAACCTTTGAAACAAATGAATTCTGCATGAACATGCAGTGTTATCCACATGTACAAAATGAATTTTTATTAAAGAATAGCCTCTATGACAGATAAACTGATTACTTACCTCAGAAATCCATGTAATTTCAAAGACAAGGGCAGCCTTTGTAATAATGCCTGAATTTCTTAGTGGTTAGAGCACTTCTTGACTTCAAGCATTTGCTATCTGTTAGGAGCACCTGTAGGCTCTAGGCAGCGCAGGGCAAATGCTGAATCATGAGCTCATCCTGAAAAGTAAACATTTTTCCATCTTTTATTAAAACATGCACAATTATTTTTGCTCTTGAGGAAGGGCAGATGAAAGCTGATTTTTCTGAAAGTATTATCCAATTGAATAGATCAATTATTGAAAGTTGCAGGTATGGGAAACATCACTTTTCGAATCTTGCCCATGGTTTTTCTGTGACCTCAGCATTCCAAGTTATGTGACAGTCATTGTACTTGAATACTGGGTATGAAAATGTAAAAGCAAGTAACTTTTTTAAAGATTAAAGATTCAAAGATTAAAATGCTGCTGCCTTGTTTCTGTGCCATACAAATTCAGAGCAATGATTTAGAAGTTATGAATAATACAGTGAATATTTAAATTAAAAAATTAAGATCCAAAAGGTACAATAGTAATTATATTGTATGATATATTGCTCTTCCATTTCCTGCTCAAATGGAAAGAAAAACTGGGATGGAGGAAAGAAGAAAAGAAGGAAAGGAAAAAAAATAAACAGAGAAACACATAAGATAGCTAAGGCAATTGTATTACTCATTTGTATTAGTTAATTGAAAGAAACAGTTAGTGCTTGTATTGTTTGATCAATTTTGCAGGCCTATATCTTATAATCTGATCAAATACTTTGAAGATAACATTATTCAATATAATAACCATTGCTAATTTCCTTTCATCTTGTTTTGAAATTTTGTATCATTTTTATTATTTCTCTCCTTAAAATAAAAATAAATAAAATTCATATCATCATTAATCTCGCTCAAATTGCTCTCCCTTTGTGCTACCACACATATTCCACTGTTGTGCCACTTTCTGAAGGAGTTCTGGAAATCCTCTTTCATGGGTTTCTTAAGTTCCTTTGCTTTGGCTGCTTGGATATCCTCAGTTGATACACAATGTTTCCCTTTCATGGCCACTTTGATGTTGGAGAAGAGCCAGCAGTTTCATGGTGCCAGGTTCTGAGAATAAGATGGATGATGCCAGCTCACCACAGTGCCTCTCAGAGGCTGCCTGTCTGGTGGATGGCACTTGACTGCAGCACTCACTGTTCTTTTACTACTCCCTACAAACATGCTCATGGATGAAGCCTTCTAGAATCACTTCAGAATCTGCCATGAACAACAAGAGAAATGTGTTTGAGATGTGGGAGTTTATTTTGAAGGGGATTAATAGCAATGAGTTTTTACTGTAATTTTTAAAAATTCAACACGCTGTATTGTTTGCTCAGCCACTGTTTTACAGCTTTCTTAAATTTTGTTATGAAAGCTTTCTTTGTCAATACCATAGCAATAGATTTTAGTGAGATAAGGTCTGCACATAGGTAGAAAAATTTCAAAATGCAGATATACCAAAGTCCTGTACGCAGATTGCATATCTTAGTTACTTTTCTCTTGCTGCAGAAACAAAATACCTGACACCACAAAAAAAAAAAAAAAAAAAAAAAAAAAAAGGGAAGGAAAGGTTTCAGTCCATAATCATCTGGCTCCAAGGCAGAGTGGCACATGAAAGAAGGCAAAGCAACAGAGCAAAACAAGGAGTGAGGGAACAACCTCTTTTCCTCCATTATGTTGTATCTAGACTTCCCTCCCTAGGGTGGGTATAGTACTCATACCCTTAAACCCAGCATTGGACCATGAATCAATCACAAACACTAGAAGCCCAAGCCCATGGCTGTATGAGGCGTGGTGTGTGGGGGGGATCTAGACACAAATTGTAACACTACATATCAAATCTTTTGACAAAGACCTTAAATTGTTTTGAACTGCTTGTATCACTAAGAAATCTCTGGAAGAGGTTTTTAGAGTAGTTGTTAAATCAAACCTTTAAAGAATGCTTATGATATGGCAGATTTAGTAGTTCAAGATTTGTAGTACTCTAAGTATGTAAACAGTAGCATTATGGAAACTATAGTATACGTAGATAATCCTGTGGAATGCTTTACTCCCACTCTAGTTCCACTATACACAATTTACCTAACTTCTGTTCCTTAAAGAGCAAAACTAGACACACTTGTATCCCTGAAGAAGGACTGTGTGGCTTCAAGGGCTAGTCTTTGGAATATTAGCTTTATTTCCTTTTTTACATAGTTTATAATCTAAAAAGATAACTAAACTCCATCAGGCTTCTTGTTTGTGTATTTATATAAACTTCCATATCCTCATTTGCAGGTTGGGATACTAGAATTCATGCTTATTCTTAAGAACAAATTCAATAAGTACTGTCTAATGTATCTTTAGCAGGAAAATGAAAGAATTTGGGAGCATTGTGTGTTATCATTTTGTTGCTTACTAGTCATACTTAACAACACTGATTATATTTCTTTCCCCCTGCAGATGTACATCCAGACAACAACACTCACGGTCTCCATGAGTCTAAGTGCTTCAGTGTCTCTGGGGATGCTCTATATGCCCAAGGTTTATATTATAATTTTTCATCCAGAGCAGAATGTTCAAAAGCGCAAAAGGAGCTTCAAGGCTGTGGTGACAGCTGCCACCATGCAAAGCAAACTCATCCAAAAAGGAAATGACAGACCAAATGGAGAAGTGAAAAGTGAACTCTGTGAGAGTCTTGAAACCAACAGTAAGTCATCCGTAGACTTTCAGATGGTCAAGAGCGGGAGCGCTTCCTAATAGATGTACGTTTAACATTCTTCTACTGGTCTTGGGGAATGTTCTGCATGGTGCTAGAGGCAGAGTGATACTGACACACTATGACACATCCACAGTGGTCAGACCCATTTGACAAGAGCCAATTCACTGCAAGATGAATGGGCACTCTTTCGAATCTGAAGGCACTCACTGCATCTCTCACAAAGCATGACAGCCAGGTCTTTCTTCTAGGACTGGGGAGCTTCATATTTAGAAATACCTTCCACTTATAAACTTTTCTGTCATCTGTTAGAAACCATTCTGCATTTGTTCACTACTGACTTCTACTTAGAATTGTTATAGATTACTACTATTTATGGAGCATACTAGTACAACTTTTTTGCAAATAAATGATGCATTTCTTTGGTTTTCAAAAAAAAGTTGGGAGGCTGGCCAAATAGCTCAGAGGATTAAAGCACCTGTAGGCAAGCTGAGGGGCCAGGGGTTCCATCCCTTTGCTTGCCATACTGGCCCCGCCCCCAGTGGTGTAATGGGCTGGCGATTGAGACAGGGCATGGTGGTACATGCCTGTAATTCCAGATCTTGGAAGGCTATAAACAGGTGGATTACTATGAGTCTGATCTAGTAGTGAGACCCTGAACACCCTGTAGACCCTTCCCTAAAATACAATAAATAAATAAATAAAAATAAAAAATAAGAAAATTGGGAGAACTAACTAACCACATGTAATAAACTCACAAAATTTCTTATTTTGCACAAATAGACCTTTACTTTTAGTTTTCTATATTGAATATTTTGAGATATTTACAGTTGTTCTCTGAAAACCTCATGAATCTGAAAAGAGAATCCCTCTTACAACCAATACCTTTATTCTTTCTCCTCAACTTCTTTTCTCTGTTGTCTACTCTATAAGCAGTACATGAAAGTTCTGATCCAGGCTAATCCAGTAGGATTTAAATGATCTATTAAAGGCTGTACTGGTATTTATGAAAGAATAGCAAATATACTGAAGAGTGTATTATAAAACACCCGAAATATGAATATGAAAAAGTTACAAATTTTATAGTAGTTGGTTCTGTGGATGGAATAAAGGGAAATACCTCAAAGCTAAGATTTTTACATTAGAGTGATTTTAATTTTGACAGTAGAACATACATCTATGATAAATATAAAACATTGGAAATAGTGCCTTGGTCTCATAAGTGTTCCATAGGTTCTTACGATTATTATAAGACTCATTATTCATTTTATTTGGTTTAATTAATATAGGAAATCATAACTTTCACTGGATTCATGAACCTTCCTTGTACTGACATTTCCAGATATGCAGTTCCTATTCTACTGCTTCATAGATAGAACTGACCTCAGAGAGTTACCATTGCTTAATTAAGCTAATTGTCTTTGGTCACTGTCAGATTGGAATCACCAGTCACAGTGACTCTGGAAAGACAGCCTTAGGATCAGTGATCCCACAGCCAGTCATTTTAACAAAAAGAGGCTAACAAGAACTCACACTCTCCACCATTCACCTTTGTACCAACATGCAACCCTATGAAACTGCAAAAGGCACACTAAGGATGGGTTTTAGGAACAAATTGTTACAATCATCTTTCATTATAGGTGAGCAATGTTCTAATAATGAGCCTATTTTGGCTCTTAGCAAAAATGAATTATATACTCTTAAAGGCATCGGAGAAGAATGGTTGTGTTTTGAGGGCAAATTTTTGTCTATTTTCTACCTTGGAAGCATCAATATAGCAAGTTAAAACCTATTGTAGGATTCCAATAAACTAATTCTGGCAATGATGCGTTGTGAATACTGGCAATTCTCAGTGTGATTCACCAGTCGCTGTACCTACATTTTAGTAACAATACTAAAACTTTGTACAATACAATTTCCAGTGGAACTACTGAACTTACTGTGAAATAACTACCACTCACCTTAAAGTCACAGATGGAAAGGGTGGAGAAAACAAGTTAATAGCCCTTTTTACCCTTTAAAGAACAAATAGCGTCCTTGACAAGAAAAATTTCCAGTGCTGTATTGATAAGGATTAATGTAATAGTTTTGAAATAAGAGTTAAGCCTTTCCTATTTTTTCTATTACTTTCTGTTGATGTTGAAATGGAAATTATATAGCGTGAATTCATTTCTCTATTTTCTGCAAAATAAAAATGAAAGATTTCAAATATGAAGACTCTTTGGTGTGTAAGTCTATAATATTCTGGAGAAGTTAAAGACTTGCTTTTGGAAGGCAAAAGGAAGTTGAAAAAAGATGAATCAAGATAATGTCAGTTATTGCTGAGTGAAGGCTAAATTGTCCTCAGATATTCTAGTATGTTATCTTGTACAGGAATAGTTTAGTTTTCAATAAAGCTGGTCCAGTTAAAGTGATAAGAATTTATACATTCAAGAGAGACTGTGTGAGATATTTATACACCTTTATACAATCCAACTCTCAGCTCATCACTCTTTTCCTCTGCTTACTTATATGGTTGCCCTATGGTGAAAACATGTATTTGTATGCTTTATAATCAATTCATAATTCTGTGTATAAGAGTCCAGTGAGAATTCTGACACATGTGTCATAGGCTTTTTTTGTGTTCATGTTACTTTTAATATGTGTATAAGTGTTTACAAATTACTAAAGAACTTTCTTGAAATCACAAAACCTTTAAAAAAGTGTTCATGTGATTAATAACTTAAACATGATTTTTCTCTTCCAAAGATGTATGTTAAATCTTTGAAACTAAAATTAAACATTGGGGAGCTTTACCATGGTGTTGTATGAGAGAAGCATTTTATCTCATCAAATTTCTAACACCTATTCTCAAAATGTGTGGAGTATATTCTTAGTAAATCTGGGGCTGGTCAACCTAATGGAACAGTAGCCTTGTTGCTATGTTCTGTTACTTCCTACTGCCAGAATTGGGTAAATCAACATTGTGTAGGTAGGTGCAAAAATAGTTATATACAACACAAGCTTCTCTAGACTATAACTCCATCACAGTACAAGTGGTAAGACATCATTACTACTTTAAAAAAATTAAATTAGTCTGTAGTTAATAGAAAAGAATTCAAACACTATTGTTTGGTATTCCTTTTTTTCTGTTCTAATAAATGAAAGATGTTGACTCTTATGGCTATAATCCCATTGTTGAGATTTTTCTACTAAACAAACAGCTATGTATCTAAATACACACACACACACAATGCTTTTCTTTGCTCAGTGTTATGAGCCCCCAGTTGTGAAGCTCCACAGTATGGGATTCAATCCTGCCACAAAGTTTAGAAAAACTTATCGTGAATATGATTCATTAATGCTAGGAATTCTAATCACATGGTGAAGATGTTTTTTTTTTTTTTTTGGTGAAGATGTTTTTAAGGATTTAAAATCTGCATGGAATAAATATAAGTACTGTAAAGTTGCAAAGCAAATTAATTTGCTGAATTTGCAAAATGCTATATTCTACATGAGAAAAGATACTGTGGATTCAGAACAGCATGAGAAGGGAGTGAGAAATGCCATTGGTATATATGAGTTTTTCAATTGTTTCCAATTAACCAATGCTGTACATGGTTTTCCTTAAGCTATACTCATGAATAAGTCATGAAAACAGCTGCTTCTGGAGGTAAAACTGCTTTTGCTAGCTTATGAACACAATGCACAAAAAATTCATTGTTGCTGTATTTAAAAATTGATTTCCACATAAGCATATTATTTACCACTGTAAATATCTTTTCTATTAGTTTATCTGTATATCTTGAATCCATTTTGTTCAGCAACATTACTGAAATAAAGATTTATGCGGGATATTTATCATTCTATTTACCTTTTATAACTGTTTTCATATCAAGTAAATTTACCCGTTTCCAGAGCTTTGTTTTTCTTTTTCTAAACAGTGGAAAAATAATATTTTTCTGTGTGAATCACAGTCTCATTTAACAAAACTTACCTTACGCAGATCAATTTTAATAGTTAAAAAAATGGAATAACGAAACTTTGATGAGCTAAAGAACCTCAAAGATAGCATGATCCTTAAAGGTGGTCTGATTTAAGTTGCCAGATGCTAAGGGGTATTTTCAAGGTAACATACTGTGTAAGGTCTTTTGAGCTCTTTCTGTTTCTTTTCAATCATAACCTTTCCTTGTTACAAACTAAAAATCTGATATAAATTTAGATATTGATGACAATACTGAACATTGCAGAAAGTTGAATAACTTTCAGTGATCACTTTTCTAACTCATGATAATGTTTTTACATCGCATTTACAAAAATTATAAGAAAGTCTTTCAAAAATTGAGCTATAGAGTACAGACTTTATATTCTTAGAGGAAATTTCTTAGAGGACATTTAAAAGCATTATGTAAGTTGAAGACTATGTATGAAAGTAAACAAAACTAAATAGTTTCCTTGAACACAAAACAAGTGCAACAAATATGTTACATTTTGGAAGGGTTGAACAGAGACCTTAGGCTCCACATTGGCTCGCCACAGTACAAGTGTGTAACCCACACATGTACTCTGAATGCTCCCTTACAAACACCCAATGCCGTAGGCTTTTGACTTGATGAAACAAGCCCAGGGTCGTTCCTCAGTGAACTTTCTATTGTCTTGTAGGTAATAGAATATAACAGTATGAAGCATAAGTCTACTTCTGTTCCACTGTGCCACCATCATAACTTCAAATGTGAAAATAGGGATAAAATAAGCGTGTATGCCTCATTTGGGCATCTATTTTATAATACATGTAAAAAAAATAGGGACATATCTGTGATTAACAGTTCCTTGTGGAGGGGGCCTGGCCCTAGCTCAGGCCTTTAAGTGGCTGCTTCCACAAAGCTTTCAGCCTCAGGTTGCTGGAGTTCGAACAGTTCCTTGTGGGGGCCGGGGAGATG
>NW_004524736.1:2340099-2390020 GCF_000260255.1 Octodon degus | reverse complement strand
ATATATATATATATATATATGAGAGAGAGAGATATCCTGGTGATGTCTGTATTAATTTTAGTGATTGTAAACTATGTAAAAACTTGATCTCTGGAAGAATTTTTATGGTTATTATTGGTGTTGCATCCCTGAAAAGGGATGAGACCTTCAGTTATTTCGAAGAAAAGACTTTACAATTCCTGATTTTATTCATGTTAAATAACTCCATAGTTTTCTAACACAGTGTTTCATCCTGTTTAGTTTAATGTATTGGAATACTGAAGTAGATCTATTTGTGGTTTTGTAAATGCTGTTAGTCCTTTCAATTTTTTTGGATACAGATTATTTCATTGTGTCATTCAAATATGATAATGAATTATTTGTGTTTCAATTAACACTCTTGGAAAGTAAATGTAACTATATTTGGCATAGAATACTCTGTTTTTATATCTCTAATATTAACATACTGAGTTTTACTGCACAATATGTTGCTAACAGAAGTATTAAATATTAATTTATTTAAGTATTTGTCTTTTTTAATATTTCCTTTGTATATTTAGATGAAATCAAAACAAACTATAAATAGCATTAACAATGAGCATCCACGGGGCCGGGGAGATGGCTCAGTGGAATAAGCGCTTCTCTGGCAAGAACAAGGACCTGAGTTCAATCCCCAGTTCCGCAAAAAAGAAACAAACAAACAAAAAAGAAAACAATGAACATCCTTCATTCCTTACAAATATATTTTGTACTTGATATCTTGCCATGTTAACCTCTAGATATTAAAATAATTGTTCAGTTTTAAACAGAAATTACATTCATCATCAAGACAGAGAAATTTATAGTGAGCTCTTTGGAAGGTGGCATTAGACTAGACCTAAAGATTGAGGCTGTTAGCTGAGATTGGAAAACTATTCTCTTACATTTTGTGTTTCTGTTCCTTTGTTTTAGATATATGGGAAGCTCAGATAGCAAACTACACACTTAAATGGAATTTTGTTTAAATTTATTAAAATTAGCAATTTCACATTTTTAGTTTTCTGGTAAATATACATGTACTATACATGAGACTATGGCTTTTATATATTAAATTTGTTTCTGGATTTTTTTCGATGATCACTGCATTTCTAGATATGGTTTAAAAATTATTAGCACCTCTGGTAATAACTGAATATTACCTATCAACCAGTCAGTGCAGTATTTGAAATTTCAGATTATATTAACGTATTATTTATTATTGTATGCCATTAATTTTTCCTAATTTGTCTTAACAGCCTCCTCTACTAAGACGACATATATCAGCTATAGCAATCATTCAATCTGAAACAGGGAAACAATCCAACCTGAAGCGCTGTAGTACGCAATCTTAAGCAACGAATGCAAGACAGCGAATACTTACTCCTGGAGATCTCCGTAGACTACAATCAATCATATCAATAGTCTTGTAAAGAAGAAAAATTAAAAATGAGCCAAAAGTACTAATAACAGGAGTGAAAAAAACCCGTTTATACAATACAACCAATGAGTGTCAAGCTACAGTATTGCTTACTCATGATCAATTTAAAAAAAAAAATCACAAAAGGAAAACTAATGTTAGCTTGTGAAAAAAAAATGCTGTTGAAATAAACCATGTCTGATGTTATCCTTGTAAGTATTTTTCTGTGATTGTGAGAACTCCCACTCCTGTCCCACTTTGTTCAACTTGTATAAGACAGTAAGTCTGTTTCTTGTAATGGCTGACCGGATTGAAGCCCTGGGTTGTGATAAAATAAATGCAATGATTGACGCATGCAATTTTTATACAAATAATTTATTTCTAATAATAAAGGAATGTTTTGCAAATGTTGAGAGTTGTTTCGTTCCAGTTTTAAAGCAAGGGAAGCTTCTTTTCAGTTGGCACTTGTGCTGCTGTTTAATTCTTTCCTGAGTTCCAAGGAACTACTATTTCCTTAAGAAATACATTTTGTGCACTTGTCGGTATCGAGGGAAATTGTCTTTTATTCATATATAAAAAGATACAATTTGTGTAAGATTCTGAGAATATTTCCAGGTTGTTTTTTATAAAAGTTTTCACAATAGCTGCTTCTTTTCTGAAGAATAAAGGAATAGTTTGAGGTAAATTGTTTTAGGTTAATATAATTGACAGACTAAGTTAGATTTTACTTCAGAGAATGTAATGTGAAAATAATCACATAGAAGTGTAGTGGGGTTGCTGAAATTCTCTGTTACATTTCTAATTGAAAATTTTTACACAAAGAAATACACCCTGGTATATGATGTTAACTTTTTCCACCTGAGCCTTGTAGTCACTGAAATCACTGAAGTAATGGACCTTACCCCGGGTATTTTTTAAAGCACAGAATTAGCATATTTATTCCCTTGGCTTCACTAAAGAAACCACAGTTTGAATAATGTGTCAATGCTTTCTTATTTTCCAAATGAAAACATTCATTGGTTCATAGAACAGTATCATTAAAGAGAGAGGCAACTGAGAGGCTGTCTCATACTAATAAACCATGCCAGAATGGATCAAAGGAGCCTGATAATGGCTTTCAAATCCATTACCACTTTTGTCTTGGGCTTTGCTATGTCACGCAATCTTGAACATCCATCATATCAATGAGTGTCTCCAATCATTTGGTTAGTAGATGATCCCTCTGCTGAGTTAGCTTTGATGGCTCATTGCACTTCCAAATAGACATAAAGACTTAGCTGTGCTCTGTAACCTCGATGATAACAGTTGCTGTCTTTAATAGAGAAGGTTGACATAGCGTAGTCCAGGCTCTTTCCGCATAGGGTCATTTTTCCTAGAGTTCTATGAAAGACGGATTGTGGAAAATGGAAGGAAATGTGCATTTGTTGTATTTTTCCTAAATAGTATTTGTTCTTTTTAGATAATATTTAAATCAGAGTAAAGGTATTATTTTCTGGTTCTTAGATAACCTGAATTACTGATAATTTTTGAAACCTTATATTCAAGATCTTAACCACTTACTTCTAAGTGTGCCTTTCCAGATCAGATTTAGACTAAGCAAGATGAACCAATATTGGATCTTTGCTTTCCTGTAACATGTCATTTAGTACCAATAACTATACTGAGAGGTAATTATAATTTTGATTTTTAAATTGATGTTAGAGGTTGGGGTGGTTTATAAGATTTTTAAAAACCTGATTTTAACTAAATCTCCATGTTTAATTGAGAAAACTGACTTTTACAGTTCTTACATTTCATAGAGTAAATCTCATCTGTATTTTCATGTATTTATTGAGTCCAGTCAGGGTAAGTGGATGTGACAGGGTAATGGGGAGAGCAAACTCAGGCCAAATGTGTGCTTTTGCTGTCTGGTTGTTGTTATTACCTTTTAATTTTGTGACTTGTTGGAAGAAAAATAATATATCACACATTAATTTTGACCTTACAAAATTGTTCTGTTTACTTTAAACTTACTAATGAGCTATCTTAGTTTATTATCTCTGTAAATAAGTGATACTTGTTCGGTGTTATACAAAATCTCATTTAACTCATACTAGAGTGGAATAAGAGTTCTTGTGGGTTTGCACAGGGCAATCATCCTCTATAACACTATCTCAACGGGAAACATTCTGTTAATGAACCTGCTGCCATCCTAATACAGTGCGAGGAAATCTCTCTTAAACTTTTACAGTAGGTTTGGAGAATTCTGACCTCCACTGTGGCTATTTTCTCAGGGATTTTGCTGAGGGCTCGAAGGATGTCCTGTGAGCTGGGACAATGGTGGCATCCTGTGGGAAGGATTTAGTATGTGCTCCGTACTGGTTCACAAGACCTAATTTTTTAAAAGAACTGCCTGTGCCCTATAGATAAGCAGATGCAAAGTTGCATGAAAAAATATAATATTATATTCTTTAGAATTGACCTTGTGTTTTATTCTGGACAAGAAATGTCACATCTAATCTCAACATGCCAGAAGGAATGCTAAAAATGTAGCCTAAGGTAATATTCAGCAAATGCCATTGGTAGAGAATGAGAGATTTATTAGTCTCACCTTGGGCCAACTCTGACCTTACTTAAAAAAAGAAAAACTTGTAATAGCTGGTAATTCTTAAAGTTGTCTAAATGAGTGATAGCTGACCTGTCATAAAGTAATTTTGTTTTTAAGCAAAACTAATAAATGTGAGGATGACCATTGGCACATGCATAAGAACTGAAAGATAAACTTAATTATTTACTGTTTTATCAAAAGTTTTTATAGAAAACCTGACATTTCAAATAAAAAAGATATTACTTTTATAAAAATTGCCATATTAAAAATTCTAACTAGAAGAAATTTTTGTCATTCATGAGTTATTCTTCCTTTAACTCCAAATTTCACATTATTTACTAGGTGTCCTTGACAGTTCATAACTATATTAGCCAGCATTGATATTTTATTCAGTCACCAAGTAGAAGACATAAAGTTTTAAAATTCTATTATGTAATCTTATGAATTGTTCTAATTTCCTTAAGTCAACATTCTTTAATATCAGTACATGAATCCATCTTTTAGGATGAAATGACCAGAAGAAAGATTGAGGTTGCATCAAAGACTGACGCAGAAATAACACCAAATTGTGAGCCTTTCTAAATGTATGTAGTAATTGTTAAGAATGCTTCTGCTTGCTTCAATATTAGTCTTATCTAAAGAATATAATAATGAAGATAACTTGGCATTAGTTGGAAGAAAAGATTTCTTTAAAAATGAAGTACTATATCTTTGAATCCTCATCAACTTTCTGATTTCTGCTTGGAAAGTGTCATAATTCAGGGGGGAATAGAAAAAAAATTGAAATCACATAATTTAATTAAAATATATTTTATATGTTCTCTAGTACACATTTTTCTTTTTAAACTTTTAGTATCACAATGTTTAGTTATGTTGTAATTTGACAACATTACTCTTTTAATCTTCCATAGAGCATTTAGAATAGTTTTTTTCTGTTAAGCTCAATTATCAATATAAAGTACCCTATCATATTTTCATTTACATATGTATGCTTTGAAAAAGTAAAAAGATGGAGAAATATTGATATTTTGAATTAAATATTTTCTATTTGTCTACCGCTTAAGTAAGTTTTGGTAAAGGTAACTCTGACAAATAGCTTATTACAGAGTCATGAAGTGCCGAGCTTGGAGGGAGCCTGTGCAAAGCCCTGACAGAGCCTTGTGGTGCTGACAGGAGAGGAGAGGGTGACACAGTTGTGGAAACATGGAAGACAAATGAGCAGTGCGATCTTTTTCTCTCCCTCAAGTATTTTATTTAACAGAAACTGTACATGATAAAGAAAAGGAAGAGTTTCTCATGGACACAATATGGTATTTTAATTTTGGGTTATTTAGAAATCAATGTTCCTGAAAAACAATCAAGAATGTATCAAAATAAAACATCTGATTATTCTCTATAATCTAGAGCTTCCATGTTAGTGTGCTATTTATAATTCTTGCTTAAAAAATGTTTTTCTATAACTTCTTTTTCTCCTCCAGAAAATTATCACATGCAAATGTGATTTTTAAAAAAAATAGTACAAAATGGTAACAGAAAAAATTAGAAACGATATAAAATTTCATGGAACAAAGCAATAGAAATTTGACAATGGTTGCTGTATTGCATAATGTTGAGCAAAATGTTTTAGGTGGTAAAGCAGATGGCTTATCGATGAATTATATCCCATTAGTGGTAAAGTATGAAGTAGAATACTTACCAGTGAATTATATTCCATTAAGTCTATTCAGTAGAACATAGGATGGCTTTGAGAGTGAAGGAAAAATATTGGTATTAAGGAATTACTTGGAAAGAAGTAAAAACAACTCTTACAACAAAGACAAAATGAATAAATAGAGGATTTCTTCAACTCATTACCTAAGAAAGAGGAAAAGTAAGATGTAAATATTAGTCCAAGTATATTATTGGGATAAAAAAGATGGGGTTTGATTCATAACCCATTTAGTGTTTTGTGATATGACAAGCCATAAACATTGAGAATTCCTTTACATTAAAAAGTCATTATTTCAATTTCTATTGCATAATGGTCTGCTAATTAATCCCTGTACCTAGGATTAAAAAGTAGTTGCATAGATAGGAATTAAAATGCACCTTATAGGGGGCCAGGGAGATGGCTCAGTGGAATAAGTACTTCCTTGGCATAGTGTAAGGGCCTGAGTTCAATCCCTGGTTCTACCAAAAATAAATAAATAAATAAATAAATAAATAAATAAATAAATATCCTGTAGTAACAGAACAATCACTAATGTATTTTGCCAACTTTCAGATTTTGGTGAATTTCTCTGATAAAAGTGATGTTTCATTGTACTTATTTATTGTAAGCATGTGCATTACGTTGACAACAACTAAGTCATAAACAGACCTGAAATAGTATAGATAAAAATCAAGTTAATAATGATAGGGTTCTGGGATGCACCTTTATTTTGATGATTCTTTGCTATCTCCACTCAATATCTTCATTTTAGAAGGAGGACAGTAAAGGATAGATGCGATGAATTTGTATTACACTTGGAGAACACATTCTTAATTGGCAGTTCCACTAATAATTTTTAATAATTGCACTTTTTGTCCTCATGTGTCATCTTTTATAGTATTTTTCTTTCCCTTTTTGTGGTATATTACTCTAAAGAAGGAAATCTGCTTTTCAAGAGTGTCCCTGAGGAGTAAAACTAAATGCATAATTTACCTTATTTCCATGAGGTTCTTCAGTTTGCCATTGGCTATCAATCCATACCTTTCCTAAAAGAGCCACTGAGTATGCCGCTCAAAAGAGCAATAAGGAAGAAGGCTTCCCAATGAAAGGTGGCGAGAAAAACAGGTATGGAAAGAGGAACTCTACTTTTTTCAGAAACATCCTGTGGTTGAATGCTCCACATCACCTCAATTTTGCTTACAACCTTGACTCTGCAGAGCAGGGTGATGGTGAGTGTAGGGTTATGGATTCTCTGTATATAATAAGGAACCTGATTTCTGAATGATGTACTAGAAACTCTGGAGTGTTTCTTTTGATCTTCACAATCTAGAAGAAAGAAAGAGAGGTGGTCTGGACATGACAAAATGATGAAATAGATTAAATACCGTTTATTGATGGTTTTGTTTCTGGTGTTTTTACACCCACATAATATTGTCCAACTTCTTTATACCTGTTGCCAATGATCCTGAGGTGAATAATATCTTCAGAGCACCCTCTAGGTACTGAGATCTATTTTTCCAAGTTTCTATCTTCTGGCACATGGGTACTTTCTTCTGTTCTCATAACTCAATCTAAAATAACTTTATATGTTAAGCCCTTTTAACGCTCAAGTATCTCATGGAGACATACCAAAGATCCTTGGTGGAAGTGCTGCAGCTGGATTTTCAATAATAAATTAATTAAAATACAATCATTCATATTTTTTCAGAAACTACTCAGCATCTATTATGTTGTAGACATTCTGTAGGCCTTGAGAATTTAACAGTGGATAAGGAAACAATAACGAGAAATCCCTGCCAACATGACATTTATATTTCTGCACAAGAGCAAATAAATATATAAATATAGGCTTTGTTATTCAGTGATAAATGATGAGAATAATAATAAATCATGATGAAGCACAGAAAAAGCATTATGAAGTAACACTGTGAAGTAAATAATACAGTTGAAATTTTGGTTCAGGTGGCTGGAAAAGATGATATTTTAGGGCCAGCCAGATAGCTCAGCAGACTAAAGCTCCTGCTTAGGCAGAGTGCAACAGCTAGGGTTTGAACCCCAGCATGCTGTGCCAGCCCCACCACCAGGGTGCACTGAGAAGGCCATTGAGATGGGGTGTGGTGGCGCATGCCTGTAATCCCAGTGCTTGGGAGGCTGAAAACAGGAGGGTCACAATGAGTCCAATCTGTGTAGCGAGACCCTGTAGACTCTTCCTTAAATATGGGGAAAAAAATGGTATGCAAGTGATGAGTGATGAATCTATTCAGCTTGCTTGGCAAGTAAATTTCAGGACAGGGGAAGAAAGAGGCATTCCTTGAGGTAGGAGCTTGCAGATGAATGGGGTTAAGCAGATGAATGGGATTAGGAGTGGATTATAAAATTTTTTAGTGTTTTCTAGGTCCTTGAATTTACCCATAGGTGTAGAGAGCCATTTTAAAGCTTTTAAACAAAGAAATGACCTGATAAATCTTAATTTTAAGTGAATATTGCTGACTTTATGATGAGATGAAAATGGTCTCCTGGAGTCAATGCCAGAACACAGACTCCCATTAGAAGACTTTCTAAGATGATCTAGTTTGTCGGTGATTGTGACTTGACCCTGTAAAGAGGTGGTGTTGATGCAAAGTGATTAGACGGGGTTAACTTTGACAGATGAGCCTACTGATTTGCTAATGAGTTGGATAAATAACTAAGAGAGAAACATGGCTTCAGAGTTTCAGGTTGAAGCAACTGAAAGTCGTGTAGTGCTATTTATGGGGATAGATGGTGAAGACTCTGAGCTGCATGAGCTCAGGGCAAAAGAATCCCTAGACTCAAATGTCAACTGTGTCTTTCCACTTAGTGCTCTGCATTTGCATTCTAAAAGATGCACAAGTTATTAATTAGTGTAACTACAGAAAGCCTGGGATGAGTTTGGGAACCGAAAACATGAAGACCAACATTTGTCATCCCTGAGGTGTTGTTGGCAGGGTCTTGGGCCTTGTCTTTGTGTGGCCAAAATAATCTCCTTGCCATTCCTTCCCCCAGGCTAAATCCTGAGCTGATGATTTTTTTTTTATTTTCTCTTGGTAAGTTCTACCCACAGCCTTTATCTACCTCTAGAGCCAAAGCTCAGTTCTCTTGTGGTTATTTTTATAATTTGTTTGTTCTTGTAGTTGTTTTGTTGTTGGTATAGATATTTTCCCTGAAGTGCCTATGAATCTTTGAGTCAATCTTCATGCCTAACTTTACCTCTAACGTATTTTTTTTTAACCTCTGACATATTTAAAAGTGAGTGGTGCCTCTGGGAATGCATCCTAGAAAAGTTAGCCTTTATTTCCAATCTTTTATGCTGGTCAAGATTCTCCTTGTTATTACCAAGAAAGGTCAGTAGCTTTTCACAGGTATAGCTATGTGCTTAACACAGAGACTACGGAACCCTCAAGATAGGTACCACATGCCATGCTGTCCCCTGGGCATGCTGAGCCTGTGACCCAGTTGGGGCATGGTGGCGCACTGCTGTAATCCCAACACTGGAGAAGGTGAAAACAGATGCATCACTACAAGTCCGAGCTGCATAGTAAGACCCTGTACCAAATACATAAATAAAAAAGTAAAAATAAATAAAATAGAAACACAGAGACTGCATAGAGAGATATTTGCTGAAAAATGCATATTAAAAAGGATAAAGTGGTAGGCTATTTCACTACTGTGTTGTCTTCTAATGTACAGAATCACTGTCTTTCTAAAACTTATCTGTTTTTTGGGCTGGCTTGATAGCTTAGCAGACTAAAACATCTGCTTGGGCAAAGTGCAGTGGCCGGAGTTCGATCCCTAGTGTGCCATACTGGCCCCTTCCACGGGCACCGTGAGATGGCAATTGAGACTGGGCATGGTGGCATGCGCCTGTAATCCCAGCACTTGGGAGGCTGAAAACAGAATTGCTAGGAGTATGATCTACATAGTGAGACCCCGTGGACCCTGTAGACACTGTCCTAAATACAGAAGAGAAAATCTTATCTCGTTTCAATTTATTATTTCTTATATTTTTCATTTACTTTTCATTCTTACTATAAGAAAAAAGTAAAAATTTGTACAACAATTGTCTTTTTATAGAGATACAAGGAGCTTATTATTAACTGAGGAGAATGATGAGATAACTAACAATGACATTTACATTAATGATATTAATGATAATGACAAATCAGAAGATTTAGAGCTACATTTTTTTACACTGAGGATTGAACCAAGGGTCTTTGCACTGAGCACCTTCCCCAAGGCTTTTTATTTTGAGACACACTCATTACATTGCTTAGATGTAGACTTACCATCCTTCTGCCTCAGGTTTCGAGGGTGCTGGAATTACATGTGAGTGCTACCACACCTGAATTGAGACACTTAGGGTACGTCACACACTTAGCTAAGTGCTGCACTGGAGTGAGGCTTGCAGTAGCCTTGTGAAAGAGGCTCTATCAGAACCACCTATCAATAGATGATAAAACAGGAGCAAAGAATGATTAGGTAACTCGCTCAGCGGTCACAGAACATGTACGTACAGAACTACAGTGTCAGAATATATGATCTAAGAATCACGACAAAATGCTATGGGGATCAGAAAAAGGACATTTGAATTTAGCTAGAAAAATTGGGCTGAAGGGCAAGGAAAAAGTTCTTGAAATGCTTTCAGTTGGCTTTTGCTATCAGCTTACCGGATATCAAAACCTATTTGTCTTTTCTTAGCTTAAGGAAATATATTTGAGTTAAATGATATTTTTGAATGACTTCAAGTTAGACCCATATTTTTAATAATGGAGAGTTCACATTTTCATTGAGCTGCTCTGAAATGTGGAGCACCGAGAGGCATCGATGCACATTACAAGTTGAAATATACATGGAAGGCTCTGCCTCCACAGTGAGTGGCTTGTTCTATTATAATTAAGATCATAAGTGGAATTAAAGAATTAGAAAACATGAACAGAGACTACAAGAGGGTGTGTCCTGATAGCTCAGCAGATTAAAGCACTTGCTTAGGTAGACACAGGGACCGGGTTAGATCCCCAGTGTGCCATGCTGGCCCGCCCCCAGGCGTGCTGAGACCGTGATTGAGACTGGGTGTGGTGGCACGCTCCTGTAATTCCACCACTTGAAAGGCTGAAAACAGGAGGATCACTACACGTCCAGTCTGTGTAGTGAGACCCTCGAGATCCTGTACTAAATACATAAAATAAAGGAAGGACTACTTGAGGGAATTACGTAAAACAGTGCTAAGTTCATAAAAGTTGACCTACTTGTATAATTTATTGTATTTAAAATAAACTTTATTCAGAAGCTCACTTAACTTGTTTGTAAATGTGCTCTTATTACACCCTGAGGAAAGCAAGAAATGACTTTTTTCGTGCACTAGTAGTTTCATAGTTAGCTAGTGCAGATCTAGCACATTATTATAATGTCTTCCACACAGAAAGATCATGACCTATGAGTATTAAAGCTCAATGTCAAATAATCTGTCACTAATTAGTCCAAGAGTAGAATATTACAATCCACATGGTTGGCTAACATCCTTCTTTTAGACCTGGCTGACCTCCACCATTATTATTTGGTCTTGAATACTGTCAGTACTTAAAGACTCTTTCCTGCACCCACAATTTTGCTATTGTCTGTCAGCATTCACAAAAACTATTACAGTGCAAAAAAAGAAAAAAAGAAAGAATGTAGTGACCTTGTAGCATTTTCCTGGCCCATCTGTGTCCAGTTCAGAAGGAATAGAGAAGAGAGAACGTTTGGATATTCAGCTAGCGCCAATTATTGCTAGAATGTTGAGTTCAATGATCAAATTACCAAAGACTTTGAAGATGCCATAAAGTTGCAAATATTTTGGGTCTTGTTCAGTCATCATCCCTATTTCTCCAACACACATCCCCCTGACACATGCAAGCATGCAAGTATGCACAATACCCAAGCACACACATGCACATGCTATCTTTATTGGTAAGTTTTAAGAAACAAAATCTACTCAATCTGAAAGTATATTTAAAATGAAAATGTTAAATTTGAAAATTGGTCTATCTGTTCACACCCTGGCATTTCATAACACAAATTTTCTGTCAGCCAGAAAACCTTAAATAGATACTTAATGGAGCGTTGGGCATGCTGGGCAGGCCCTGGGTAACGTAATGACTTCATGGAATGGGTCAGTGCATTAGAATAAAGCAGGGTTTATGGGTTAGGCCTTAACTGTTACAAAGAAATTGTAATAGCCTATTGTAACAAACCCTCACTTTCTAGAAAGTACCTAAAGTCCAATTTACAAAGAAGATGTTTTTAACAGCAACATCTGTCTTCCACTGAGTGACAATTATTTTATACCAATAACAACTAGGAGAATTTTGACATCTCAAAGTATTCAATTTCTAATCATGTTGACTGTATAGCACTCAAATGCAATTACCACATTGAGGGATTTCATTTTACCTACAGAGCATAAAGGTGGAATATTTAACATTAATAATAAAAACTGTCCACATTAGTATGTTCTTTATTGCTATCAACTTTAGAAATCTGTATGTTAAAATATGTTTTAACTTAATTTTGGCATTAATGCATAATAATGATCCTTCTTTCAATCATTGTACATTGTGAGGTGTGCATTAAAGTCCCGGATGAAATGACTCACGCTGAATTAAGCTAATAAATATTCAAAGCTGATTTGAATATGCAGTAATGATGAAGTTCAGTTATACAATGAATGGAACTGAAATATTTTCAAAGGTATTTTGTTTAAAGGTCATGGGCAGGTCACTTGTCTATCTACATGCTAAAAATGTATTTTTTAACTTTTAATGTTTGGATACAATTTATTTATTATTGCAAAAGTTACAATATTTCTCTTTAATAGAAAATTTATCAGCAAATATTCTCGGTATGCTCTATTGTAGAAAATTTAAGGCTTAGTAATGTTAGTATGAAATTGTTTTTGTACCTATTATGTTCACTGGCATCATATTTGAGGCACAAAACTACACACAAAAATTGACAAAATATATCAATAAGAGTGATGACTAAACTAACATAGGAGTAGACCATATAAATATACCTTGGCAGGCCATTTTATAAAATAAATAAAAAAAGGAAACAAGGTGCTCGATCCTTATGTTTCAGTGAGTGCATATAAATAATCTAAAAATTGTAAATATAAAATAGCTCAAAACAGTTAAAAATAATCTTCAAGTCCTTTTTCTCTCTTTTCTATATTTAGTATCCTCTGAGCCAGGAGTTTGCTCTGAGGACAAAAGAGGATACATATTTCAGAAAGACTTTAAAGACTGTTTTAAGCCCATGTTTGTGAGAGTTGGCTGAACATCACTTGCATAGGTTAATAGGTATGTAGTTTTAAGATGTTGATTACACAGTCCTACTGACTTAGACCTATTGGATTACAATTTCATGGTTCAGGGACTTGAGAACCTTCATGTTTAGTCCAATGTTTCTGTAAGTCTGAGGATTAAGCATATTCTGGGTTGGGAAGATGAGCTGGATGAAGTGTCTCCTACAAAATTTGGTCCATTGTAGTAATGTCTATAGTCAGTACCCATGATATTGAGCAGTCTGATTATCAAATATTACCATTTTCTTGAGTTTCTCCTATTGATTCTTTGATCTATGATTCCTTAAAATATATATATTTTAACCTGTTGAAATTTATTAAAGAATTGTAAACATCCAAGGACATTCAATTTCTCTTACATGAAGTCTGTTTTGCTTTGCTCTTAATTAGAATGAAAAGTTTCTAATATACAGTAGGAATTTAATTTTCTGAGTTTAATACCTTTTAGGTGAGTCCTAATACTTCTCACCCCAGTAAGCTAGACCAGACTTTCATGAGTTTCCTCTCTCAGCTCTGCTGCCCTCATTCGTAACCTCATCTCACATGCGTGCGAATATCAGGGGTCCTCCTCCAACCTTTCCTGTGAGTCTACTTACAGGAAATTACAAATTTTCACTAAAAATACTTAAACATTGACCTGTGAGCCCGTCTATTTTTCATATCATGCCTCTTCCCTGTCCATATTGTTTCTTTGTGTTGTCAGACTTGTTTTCCTTTTCCTTTTTAAAACAGAGTTTCTGGAATTCATGTTACACAAATAAATATTACATATACACCCATAATGTGTTTTGTCTAGCACTTTTCTGCTCTGTAACATAGAGTAGAATCTTCTAAGACAATAGAAACTCTATTAAGAACTCAGACCTTTTCATTTATGCCTGTATTATGGTATAACTCATCCTTCAGCAGTGAAACTCACTCGACTAACGTAAGTATAATGTTCAGTAGGAAAGACTTTCACATTCTATCATACTCTAAATCTGAAGCCTTATATTTAGATTTCATATTTGAAAAGCAATAATGATAGAATATAGTATGATGGCATGAGCATGAGCGTGATGGCATGAGATCATTAAGGTATAGAATTATTGGTGGGGAAAAGTAAGTGCATTAAGGTAAAAAGGAAGAGTTAAGTAATAAGAGCAGAATAATAGGTTTTATTTACAGCACAAACACAACGTCTTTAGAAATGACTAAATGTGGTTTTTATAAAGCCAATTTGAACTGTCTTGCAATTTAGCAAGGTTTTAGATAGAAGTTATTTGACTATCTCTTGGAAATGTGCAGAAGTTTCTTGTTTTAGTCCTAAGAGGTGATCAGATGCTATTTTAGGTTATTCCACCACTCTGTGCTGAGGACCTGCCATGTGCCAATCACCTTGCACAAAGGCTGCAGAGAAAACACAGAAGCAAACAACACCATCAGTTATCTGCACTTTTCTAGATATTAGAAGGAAAGTGAAATGTCCCATGAGATTCTAAAGCATGAATATATATCACTCTGTAGGGCAAACAAAGAATTTTTCCATGAATGTTCTTAATTGCTCTGTTATGGCTTGTTGGTGTACTGAATTGAATCAAAATGCCTATTGTTTTGTGGTAATTTTGACTTTGGGAAAGAGCCAGAAACACCTGGTACCATATTCAACCAATGAGGTGGATGATGAAACCACAGGTTTTACAGGCTTGCTTTTCTGCTGGATGACACTTGACAGATGTACTCAGTACTGCTTTTTTGAGACAACTCTTATAGACACTGATGACAGAGAATTTTCTCAACTGCTTGAGAAATTGACAACATTGATGGATTAAATGTGGTTTATGTTAGGGAAGGTACTGTGAGGGGCCTTAATGACAATACGTGTTGCACTGCAATAATTATTTTTAAATTTAAATATTTATCATATTTTTCAATTTTATCCAGTAGTTAATCTGTAAGATTTTATAATTTGTGTGTATTTTTAAAGATTGATCATATAGTTTATAGTATGAAATTGATTAAGATTCATGATGCATAAACTGGTGATAACTGGGAACCATAGTCACCTTCAATTGCAGCAAAATCTCTAACTTTAACAAGTGATGACACAAAGACTGAGATGATGATTGTGGGAGATTGTAGGGTGTTTACAAAGGATTATTTTTAAAAGGTATGCTCAGGATGCCTAATCAAATATAAGTTTGGAGCAGGTGTTTCAGGTATAGTTATATATATGTAATCTATGTTCACCAATAAGTAAAAGTAAACACAGTGAAAATAGGAATATGAATACATTTAAATTTATTATATAATACAATCTCATGATGTATATTTTAACATCAAGCCATATAAATCACCTTAAATGGTTTTCTTATATTTATTTTAAAATAAATTTTAAGGCTATCATTTCAATGATTTGTTTTTTATTATGTTGTTTTCTCTTTGCACTTTTTAAGTGCACAGCTATTGTTTCTTTTAAAACTTTCTTGTGATTTTTAGGAAGATAGTATGAGCATATAGCAATTCCAGTGAAGAAGGGGGAGAAGGCCTGCCTCAGTTGTACTCTCCTGTTCTCAAATCTCCAAGAATGCTATCTAGTGGCTGAACCTCAGGGAGCACCACAATGGTCTCTACTGGTCAGTCTGTGAAGGACAAAACAGCAAAACAGACAAGGAGTTCTTACAGATTAGGAAATGCAGTAGACCAGGTGCCAGGCATGCTCTATGCAAAACTCTCTACTATGTACTTAGTGTACACTGATAAAGAAGAGAAATGGTTCTACAGGTTGGGAGTGTAGATCAGTGGTAGAGTGCATACCTAGTATTTGCAATCCCTGGGGTCTGATTCCTGTCACTGCCAAAAATACAAATAAGAGTTTCCCTACAGAAACTCAGACAAGTAGACAGACAACTTGAAAGTGGTCTGATGAACATTATGTTAGAAGTAAGCATAGGAAGCTCTATGGGATTTTAACCTATAATTGCTTTGTCCTCCTAAGAATTACCAGTAGTTCCATATAACCACGGTTGCTTTAAAGATAAAACTAAGTAAAAAACTTGCACAGGTTTCTAATTGATACGTCCTTTCACAAAGCAACAAATATTAAAAGACTTTTCTGAACATGGTTGATTATTTCTGCAAAAGAAATATACAGCTTGAGCTTTTTTACAGCTGGCAGGTTAATTAGTTTTCTATCTAAGACAAAACACCTGACACCCACAACTTAATGGGGGAAAGGATTATTTTCATTCATAGTTCTTAGAGGTTCAGTCATGATTAGTTAACTCTAAGACAGAGGTGGTATGGAGAAAGGCATGGCAGAGGAAAAGTATTCACCCCATGACAGCCAGGAAGTAGGGAGAGGGGAGGAGCCTGGGACAAGAAGACTACCTTCAAGGTCATGCCCCCAGGGACCCACCTCTGACCAATCATGGTACTCCATGATCCAACCACTTTCCAAAATCTTCAATTCTGAACTGAGACTTGGGGGACATTTTAAATCTCAGCCATAGAAGTTGGCATATAATATTTCTATGACTAAATCTACTATAATAAATCCGATAACAAAGAATGATATGAGGAAGAAGGATTTTTCCTGTTCTGTGAGTCAATTATAAGTTACAGAGAATTCTCTAGGAAGAAAGTTGTGCTTTCTTTTAGTTTTGAACATGACATGACAGATATTTCAAATAGCAAGATTCTTATTTTTGTTTCTAAATCATAGACCTTGACCTGAGAAACACAAGGACTTTGGATTCTGTGAGGCTACAAAACAATCATTTAGCCTTTAGGCCTTGACTGGTTTATCTGCAAAATGGAAGTAATAAGACTTTCTATTTCCTGAAGAAGACCTCAGTTTTGATAACTAATAACAAACTAATAATAAAATGTCTTGATCTCCCTGGAGGTGAGCCACTATCTGGGATAAAGTGAATTGGTATAACAGTACTTCTTGAGCTATTGGTACTTACAGCAACCAAAGGCAAAATATATCATCTCCCATTGTAACTGCCCTTAGATAGGAAGAACGAAATTACCCAAGGTTGAAATTGAGTGAAGAGTTTCTGAACACCTGGACTCTTATAAGGTGTATCTTTGGAGCATTACATTATGTAGACTATTTGCAGGAGAGCGCTGCCTTCCTGGAAGGCACTACACACCTTACTGGTTTAGAATTTTGAGGTTTGTGTGAGGATCAAAATGGGGACAAAATTTCCTTTCCCCTGGAGTCTCAGGTACAAGAAATGCTGCCAGTTTTAAGGGCAGGGATAAAGGATGATTTTTCTGTCTCCTGAGAGAATCATCAGCATCAACTTTGAAGAACTGCAGCTGATGTGGATGTGCCAACAATGCACGCTGTTTTAGGTGAATGAATTCCAAACACAACTACGCACTATATGTGTTATTAAATAAAGCTTCTCAGTTTCTTTATGACATGAGACTCATGGAATCAGACACTATGGGTGAAGCTCAGTGTGGTGTAACTACAGAAGTTCCACAACGGACTCTGCTGTGTAACCCCATGTGTGGTTGAAGCTCCCAACACTGTTGTTTATGAACCGGTGCCGGGCAGCCTCGTGTTCTTTTTCCATGAGCTTATTAACCTTCCACATCCATTCTAGCTCCTCCTTGCTACAGAATGCAAGTTCATTTGTACAGAAATATGAGAACATAGAAACCATCATCTTGGTCTGTGCTTATTTAGACACAGAAAAAAACATGCATTATCTTGTAGAAGATAGTTGTGAACATGAAATCTTCCTACTTTGTCCAAATTATTCCATGTCTTTGCTTTGTTAATTCAAAATAAAGAAAGCAGCAAATCATACATGGAAGAAAAAGAGTGAGAAATATAATTTATTATTATTATTATTATTATTATTATTATTATTATTATTTTGGTGGCACCAGGGATCCATCTCAGGATTTTGTGCTTGCCAGGCAAACACTTATTCCACTGAACTATCTCCCTAGCCCCAAGAAATAGAATTTAAGAACGAACAAACAAACACTTTTTGCTTTAGTGTTCCTAAAGAGCCACTGGTTTTGGATGCCTGCTTTGATCTTTCCAAATAAAAAAAAACAGCTGAAAAAAAAATCACAAGATAGAGATAAGTCCCTACTATCCAAAAGGCAGTAAGTACTGTACTGAAGGCAATATCAATTTTTAAAGCATCTTTGTACTGATTGTTCCCTAATGCTTTCACGTACATTGATAAGTGAATGGAACACTATTATCTTTAAGCATACAGAGCCTCAAAATATCTTAATCTTGTGGAGATCAAAAGAAAACAATATACTGGACATTCAGGAACATCTGAAAGCTACCCAGGAAGCATTCTCATTTCTAAGCATCAGACATTAATAGGCATTTTTTTCTGGTTCTATGGATATTCAAAAAACAGGCACAGTGCCCGGGATGCCTTTTGGTTCACATCCTCTGGTTGGCTCTTGGAGCCTATACTCTCAACCATGAATAACATTTGATCTGTGTGGGGTGGAATAGCCTGGTGTGGAATTAGTCTTCTCCTCAGGGAGACAGGAGGGTATGAGGGACCACCTCAAGCTTCACACTTAATGTGCTCAGGAAGTCAATTTGCGTAGGTCATACCTCTTTTTGTCAGACATGCACAGGGGGAAATTGATTACACTGTTCAAATTAACATAACTGGTGAAATTTGCTAAACCAGTGTTATTTTCAAGGTATAAACACAGGTGATTATTCAGTTTTTTTTTCTTTTTTTTTTACTGTTAAACTTAGTTGACATCTGAAATTCAGTTTTTCCATTATCTGAATCACATTTGTTTAATTTATTTATATAGTTATTTATGTAGCATTGGGAATAGAACTCAGGGGCTTGTATATACTAAGCAAGTACTTTGCCACTGAGCTATTCTTCAGTGCCACAAATTGTTTTAAAGTGCTCAGTAGCCAGGAGTGGATAGTGACTTTCACAGTGGGTAGGACAGGTATAGAACATCATCATGTAGCTGGAGGTGTGAGAGGATGGTAGGGAAGTAGATATGGTGGTAATTTAATGTTAATGAGAATAATTCATATACATGGAAATGACACGGTAGCATGTAGGCTGCTTCCAGTGTCCACAAGCACAGGAAAAGTACCTCTGAATTGGGAGCCAATTAAAAGAAAACAGCACCCTGAATTCTGGCTTCTGATACTCCGTGTCATTGCATTATAGTACTGGAGTCTTTCTGTGACTGTTCTCTATGCTGTAGTACTGTCTTGAAATCGCCCCGGCATGCCCACCCCACCAATCTGACTCTCTCTGCTGCTCTACCTCCTTTCATTCCTTTGCATCCAAAATCTTCACTAGCAAACACAGGTAAGCAAAGCTAATCAAGAAACACCATGAGAATCTTATTTACCCTACTCTCATATTTACAGGGCCATCTCTTTGTTTTCCAAATCATCCAGCTAATTCACTTTTTGCAGCAAAAGCCTTAATAGGAATAGACAGTCAGCATTTCTTGCCAATTTCTTTCACAAAACTCTTATGGTCACAGAGATTAAAACAGAATGGACGATAAGGACTAGTCATGCCAGCATCCTCCTTTCTCAGCTCCTTCCTCTATACCAGAGAAATATGTATTATCTAAATCTATTGCATTTTCACTGACCTGATGTTTCAAGGTAATAAGTTGTAAAAAGAGGCCAAATATAAAGGTGGACACTTTTAAATTTCTTTTTTAAATTTTTTAAAAATGTATTTAGTACAGGGTCTATAGGGCCTCGCTACACAGATCGGACTTGTCGTGATCCTCCTGTTTTCAGCCTCCCAAGCACTGGGATTATAGGCACACACCAATACACCCAATCTCAATTGCCATCTCAGCGTGTCCTGGGGTGTGGCAGGCCCAGCATGCGAGGTATCGAACCCCGATCCCTGAGCCTACCTTTGCAGGTGCTTTAGTCTGCTGAGCTATCTGGCCAGCCCTCTTTTAAATTTCTATTAGCATTTCTATTTTCTATGATGAAGAAAACATTGAGAATTTTTTTCAATATCTTGATGATCATAGGAGGAGAGCTGATTTTATAATGGGATCGATTTTATATGTGAAAATAACAAGTACTAGTAGCTGTTCCCGGTATGTGTAAAACATTTGGTTATACTTTGTGTGTTTGTTTTTTTTTTTCCCCCTTTTGCTTATGTGGCATGAATGACTCTTACAAGTCCTACCAGTCCAGTCTGATGTACATGATTCTCTTCTGTGACACAGTGATTACAAAGCACTGTGTACTGCTCTAATTTTGAAGTTCTTATCAAGTCTGTTTCTGAAAAGATTAGAAGACAGTTTTCCTATAAATGTTTACTTTCTTCAAGAAAATTACATTGATAATCGTATAAGAGGTGATTACAGAATTATAAAACAGAGTTCTGAGGTCACACAATCTATCTCATTAACGAAGTTAGATCTTGAGATAGCAGCTATTTTATGCCTGGTTTATATTAGTTCTCATTCAGATAGAATACAATATAATATAACAGTATGGTTTAAGAATACATCAGATAAAAATGAAAAATGCTTTGGTCATTTATAAAATAAACATTCTACAGTTTTTAAGTGAGCTAGACAAAATATAGCAATAACAGCTTATATAAGTGAGTGTCTAATTCTGTAAATAAAAACTGAGGAAAGCAGGCATGTACATGATAAGACTTTTACAAATTATACCATCAAGAAATAAGATAATGAAATCTGGGGAAAATATCCAAATTATGGAATATGTTAGATTAAGAATGCATTCCTGCTAACACCAAAGAACAATAATAACAACAGCAAAACTAATCGCTTACAAGATATTTCCACGTTCTGGGTGACCTCCATTAATCAGCACGTTTCACTGAGAGAGGAATAGAAAAGTGCGTCATTGGGTAGGAAAGGGAAAGCTGAATCAGATAAACATGCAAATCTTCCCAGAGCATGACCTATGATTCTGTTGTCTATAAGTAGCAGCACCTGAGTATATAAAGTAATTAATGCGGTAACCTGTTAGGCATGTGTCCTTCAAAGAGATTTAATACAGTTTTACATACTACTCTATATAATTGTGGATTCTCAGAGATAGTATAAAGTTGAAATTTATAAATTACATTTATTGAAATCTGAATTTGTAGCACTCTTCTTTGGTATGTCTCCCATTTGAATATACAAGAGTAAACAAGGGTTTGAGTCCCAGATCCTGCTGAAGGGACTCTTCTGAATCTCCCTAATGTCCAGTGCGAAATTAAAAACTGTTCTCTCTGAAAGTCATTCCTTGTCTGACTTTTGCTCTTAAATGTACAGTTTTAATTCCATCACAATCTGTGTACAATACACCACTTTAATCCAAAGGAATTTAAAGATTAGAGTTCATTTCTCATTGAATTGAGTTTCTACTGCTGGAAACCCAGGAGAGGGCAAACTCATCTTTAAGATGCTTATGTTCTGCTTTCTATCACTGAAGTGTCCAAAAGTGTCTTCAATGACTACTTTTATGTCTTATGTGCTTTCATCTTCATCTTTTAATTTTACTCCTCAAAAAATAGCACAGGAAAAAGATATGATTCATTTTCAGTTGTTTTGCTGGAAAGCTGAATGTGTCTTGTAGCAAGAATGATACATGAAGACAAGAACTTTTCAGCAGGTAGGTTCATGAGGTTGAATACTCCTAGACATACATTTTCTGGGAAGATTTAATGGCAAATTGTCTGGTGGAATTGGTCATATGTGTTATAATATTGAGTTTTTTTAATTGCTGTGACACATATAGCCATTGGGGTCCTGACAGGGTGTGACAGGAGTTTAAGATAAAGCTAGAAACATAATAAAAGGAAAGCTGGGACTGAGTGGGACCTGACTTTGCTATTGGAGAGGTGACCACCCAACATGGCCTGTGTCTTCATTTACACATAGTAAAATGGGGGAAGTGCACGGTTGGGCTGAAAGTGCAAGGTCTCAGAGTTTTGCTGAGAACACAGAACGCAGAACATTTTTCAGAGGTGTCTGTGCTGTAACAGGGAGGAACACCAGGGCCAACACCTGGGAGGATAGTCCTGACAGCGTGCTCATATGCTCGCCTCCTACACTTCGTGTTCTTGGAGCAGGCCTTGATCTAGTCTGGAATGCATGATTGATCTCCAACTCAGTCACTCCTCACATTTAACATTAACGAGAGTTGTCTTGTTCTGTTCTGGGACCCTTACACAACATATGTTTATTTCTCATATTCATGGAGGTTAGGATTTCCAAGAGATGAAGATGCTAGCTAATTTGGTTCCATGTAAGACTTTCTTCCTGATGTGTATTCCCAGACTTGGAGAAAGGAGATCAAGTGTGGCCTAGATTGCCTTATAAAAATACTAATCTCAACATAAGGGCCTTATCATAATGATCACATTAAACCTACTTAACACCTCTCTAAATTGTATTTTGGGAGTTAGGGCATCAACTTACAAATTACAAGGAAACACAATTAAAATCACAGAAATTTAAAATTTGGGGGATGCCCACCAGCAGGGAAAAATATTCACAAACAAAAGTCAGAGGGCAAAGTATGTTAAGTTCATGTATGAAAATGTCAAAATTAAAGCTATTACTTTGTATAACTAATAAGTATAAATAAATGAATTAATGGCATATGTATTGAAATTTTTAAGAAGTAGCTTCAATCAATTTGCGATTTCAACTGACTCTTCTAAAGTTTAATAACACTGTAATATCATTTCCTTTTTCCTTAATGTTGTAAAAGCAAAATGTAGAAAATAAATCCTCATGCTCCAAAGATGAAGATTGGAAAAGTTCTATCCTCTACATCTATCCTGAAAGTCATGTAATTTTTTTTCTGAGGCCAATTAAATAATAAGTTGAGAAATTTTAGGTAAAAAAGGATATATGCGCCTTGTCTACTAATGATTCTCTATCCCTGTTTGGAGGTGTCAGATTTGGAGGTGACTAGATCCAGTAAACAAGGCCCAATATCTCTGATCACTGGCCTGAGGACCAGCTGCTCAGCCTATTTACAGTAATAAAAAAAATCAAGAATATAACCCTCAAGATGCAAAATACCATTTTCAGTGATTTTATAACATTTTTCATGCCATTCATCATTCCATGACATTCTCACAGTTTTGGTTAACATAAATGTAAAATGCTGAGAATCTTAATGTCAAGCAACCGGTACTAAAACATGCTTTATTTTGAAAGTTTGAACATGATTTCTACTCATTATAGGATGTTCTCCTGTGACCAATACTTTCACTAACATCATTCTTCTCCAGTGTGTTTTCATTGTACCTTTGACCCCAGACCTCATCAAAGTTGAGATTTCCTTGGGTCGGAGAAACTAGTATACCATACTGAAACACAGGGAAGAAAAAATATAACAACAACATGGCTTTGAGGACAAACAAATATCCTATTGAAATTCAGCTACAGCTTCTGAAAATGCTCACAGGATGTTTGGAAATTGCATTTCTAAATGTTATGGGCTTCGAATCTTTCAACCATGTAATGAATATATATTTTTTCTCCATTTATTTATTATTGGTAGAAATTGAGTGATGGGCTTTTCCACTGATGCTTCTGTCCATGTTTATTTTTTTTTCATTGTTGCAGTCAGCATTGTTATCTGACAATGCAAAACAAGTTACGTTTGGGTTGATGCACACAGGCAATCCTTCTTGCAAAGAATTTTCATCTGTCAGCATCATCTCTAGTACAGTGCAGAACACAGGATGACAGAATGATTGGTTTTATCTATATTTCAGTATATTTGTCTTTGAATGGCAGTCCCGAGGAACACAATTTTCAAGATAAAATAACAAAACTGTGATTATTTCAAATGGCAGAGTCTGATGGAGGATTATAAATTATTGCCTAAAAGTGCCAAATACTTTAGACCAGTAACTGAAAATCGTATTCTGGAGATTGTCTGGAACAACTACTTCTCTGAATCTCTTTCTCCATTTAAATAAAAATGAACAATTTCTTCAAAATGGCAGAAGTCCAAAGAAAAAGGAAAGGAAAAAAAAGAGTGGGGAAAATTCCTGTAAAACAAAATGGCAAGATCAGAGCAAATTCAGGTAAAATTGACTGTACATTTCTCTTCACATTAGCAGTACTTGCCAGTAGTATTTTGCAGAGCTGTGCCCTTTATTTTCAAATGAAAAAACAGATTTTTCTAAAGCTAGTTGAGGCTCAGTTTTTCAGCACAAATTGAAATGTGATTGCGTAAACCTTATAAACAACATACATTTACTATCAACCCCTAACTGCAGGGTGATTATAATGTTGAGTAGTTGATTTCACAAGGAGCTGCATAAGATATGGTTACAAAGCTGAAGTTTGAACCCTTAAGTCCTATGAACTCACCAGAGCAAACACCTGCTCCCTGGGCTTGGGTTAAACTCGGTACTGACAACAAAAACTGCTTGCCAAATGATGGTTACAATGTCAAAAATATTTTTGTCAAAATTCCTCTTTGGCAATCACTTACACCAGAACAATAATAATTTCTTGGAACTAAATGAAAATATTGTTGCCCTGAGTCATCTTTATGGTACAAGGTGACACTGAGTTACCTGACAATTTTCTTCACTGGTTTCTAGATTGAGGAGGGAGCCTCCAATCTGAGGGCATCTCTGTCACAATGGCTTCTGATCTAATGACATTAATCACGTGTCAACGTATTCCCTGTTGATATTATTGGTATGCTAAAGGAAAACACCCAGGGACACTGGTGTGGCTGACTTGAGGTTAAATTACTTTATTTCAGGTAAAATATTTTAGCATTATTAATGAACATCTAATTATAGACTCCACAGACTTCCCTACCATCCTACCCCTTGCAGAGCAAAACATTCTAGGACTATCAGCAGTGCTCACATGTGTCAATATTTAGCCTGTAAAAACAGAAGGCTACCCAATTTCCTAGCCACCTCTGAGCTACTGATACTTCTAATCCAGATGGTCCTGGTGAAAAAAAAAAAAAAAAAACTTTGGATCAAATTTATCTAAATCAATGAATTGAGTTATTTTGAATTCAATATATTCCATTTTGTTCTGCTGCTTAAAAGCAATCTTATATCTTCTGAGAATTTATAATTCTTTAGGCCATCAATGGTGAAGTAGTTGCTGTGAAAAATTATGAATGAATGATGTAGATGGTCTTTGTATTGAATGACATGTCCTTAAGCTAGAAAAAGTAAATAAATGAAAAGTTTATAGAGCACTTCCAAAAGTGATTGGCAATCACAGATATGTCTGCTGTGTAGGGAGCTTAGATGAGAGGAAAATAATGTTTTCTCTTCCAGTTAACCTCTTTAAGTATATTTGTCCCATCATTTTTTATTATTATCTGAAGGGTAAATAGTATGGTAGGGGCAAAGTTAAATGAGAGAAAGAAAAATGGTAGAAATAAGAGAATAAACCAGAGAGTACCATACCTGACAAATATTTTCAACTCAAAAAAGTGAAATGCTACAGTAAGATTCTGGAAGTCCTGTCAGTGATTTTTACCCTATTTAAAAACATGAGTGCAGCTCAAGAACAAAGATAGAGAGGTGCCCTGAAAATATTTAAATCATTTCAATGAATCACTGAAAATTTTATGAAAAGTAACAATGTATTAAATTTGTGTTAAATCTTATCAAAGCTAATATAATTAAATTGATTTTTAATTCTTTCTTTGGAAAGTGAACTAAGACTGTAACTTACTAGTAGAGCACCTGACTAGCTCTAATGAGACCCTGGACGCAATGCTTAGCACTAAAAAAAGAAAACATTCTGTATTTACCAATGTTAAAAGGAAAACAGATTCAGTGCTACTGAAATCAGTGTTCTTGGGGCCGGGGAGATAGTTCAGTGGCTAACCACCTGCCTAGCAAGCGCAAACACCAAGGTTCGATCCCCTGAACCACATGCCATGATGGCCGTGGAACACCGGGTAAGCAGTGTTGCCCACCAGATTGGGATGGGTGGCACACACCTGTAATCCCACACTGAGGAGGCCGAGACAGGAGGATCACTATGAGTCTGAGCTGAGTAGCAAAACCTTCTACCAAATAAATAAATATATAAAAGATTTGAAAAATTAAAACATTAAGGAAAAAAGAAATCTATGGGTTTCCACATTTTGCCACTACAAGTAAGTAACTTTAGCAAGGATTTGATTCTATCAAAAATAAAAGTGTCTGTTTTTGCAAAAATAAATCACTTTAGAAGGTATTAAATGGAGACATAGCATACATTTGAGGAGTTTCAATCTTACTCTTCGAAACATAACTTATTACTTAAGTTCTCTGAGGAAATGTGCAAGTTTATTCCCTGTTGCCATATAGCAGTCACATGTTGTTCTGTCTGCTCTATTTACAAAGGTGTCAGAAGAAGAGAAATCCTGTCAAGCAGAGGACTGAGGTATCAGGAGCCTATCAGGGCCCCATTTGCCTCTTGAGGAGTATAGTGAAATCATGAAATAAGGAACAGAGAAAAATTTAGTGATGGATGCAGGGGTTGGGGGCTGGGAGGTCACTGCCTCAGAGGGCGAAAGCAAAAAGCCTCTGAAATAGCCCTTATTTATTGGGTGTACACAATAATTGGAGGGGTTATCAGGTGACTCAGAGGCTGGAGATAACTTATGCTAATGAGGATCTTTACATTGATGAGTATGTTAGAAAGAGAGGTGACAGGTTAAGAAGGAGTTTGTCCTTCCTCCAGGGTGATACTCTTATTTTTATTACTACTTGGTTCTCCAGGAACTAGTATGTCTTCAGCTGATGTTAATCTTGCCTCATGAATCACAGCATTGAGGGACCGCTGAGACCCCCTTAAGGCTTCTGAGCCTTAACCTCAATTTATACATTGTGGTTACCAACTCTGAGGGATAAAGATCATTGTTGCTACCATTATGTGTCAAAGTCCACAGAGAAAGTACCCTTGTACAGGCCTGTAAATAGTTTTGGCTTAGTTTTAATTTTATTTTTAATTAACAATAAATTAAAAATAACTTATAATCTGTATATATTTACAGGTATACAACATGTTATGATACATACATAGTGGAGTGGGTAAATCAAGATAATTAACATGCATTATCTCAGATATTTATGTTTTAATGGCTACAATACTTAAAATACACCCTTTTTAAGTGTACAGTACATTAAAAAAAAAAAAACAACTTTTTTTCTTTTTTTTTTTTTTGAACCAGGGATTGAACTCAGTCCCTTGCACTTGCCAGGGAAGCGCTTATTCCACTGAGCCATCTCCCCATCCCCAAAAAACTTTTTTTACATAAAGGTGTTTTTTTCTACTAACTCAAGTCCAGTAATGGAATAGAGACTAACTTCTTTAGAGTATCTCTGAAAAAGATAAAATAATGAATAGTATTAGTTTTAATATACAAATTAAAACTTGAAAGTTTTGGATATGGAAAAAAGAGCATTTTATTCATTTATTTTGGCGGTACCAGGAATCAAACTCTGGACCTTGTGCTTGTCAGGCAGGTGCTTACGCTGCTGAGGTATAACCCTGGCCCATAAAAAGAGCCACCCTAAAATAAATCAAAAAGGTTGGATGGATGATGCCGTTCCAAAAAAGAAATAAATAAACTTACCAATAAAAATCCACAACAAAACCCCCATGTTGTTCTGTTTTATTTACGAATAAATTCTCAATCATTAGGATAATAAATATAGAAAAAGTAACTTAGATGCTTAAATATGGTTTGAATGAGTAAATAATAAATACCTACAAATAGTATACAATATGAGTAAACTATTTAAAAGTTATTATGGCTGTCTGTATGGAATATCTCCTTTACTAAAAGTACTATATATTGTATTTAATAACAATGTTTTCATTTACAAGTAAATAAACTGAAACACAGAAAGAGCAAGTAATTTGCATTAGGTTTCTACCTACTAAATAGTCTCACCAGGTTTAAAGGTTAGCTCATTAGACTTCAAATCCCACCTTCGTATCCGCATAGTATCCCAAGGCACAGTGTTTATGTTGTTTCTCTTTACCTAATATTCTGCTTTTTAAATAATGGAATCTAAATCTAAGTGAATTATTAAACGTCCTTGTTGAATAGATAAAAAGTTCAATGACACATACATCAAAATACATCTGGCATTGATGGTCACATTTCTTGTGTGTTGCTGGAAGATATGTACGTTTTCTGCCATACTCATAAGCCGTCGCTGAAGTTGATATGGTTAGCCTTGGTTGGTCTAATTTTTGATTTTTTTTATCCGATTTAAAGAGTCTCTCTTGGACCACAAATATTACATTTACAATCCTAAAAATATGAGTATAAGGGTCTCCTCTGAGCACCTCGAGCACGCCAAGTATTAATCTACCTCTGCACCTTCCCTCATGTGAATGTTTAGCTCACATTTACGAAGTGCACCTGGAGGTCAGGAACGTAGCACAGTACGCGCTGCGAGGCGGAGGCGACCTGACCAGCCTTTTGGCGCAGTCAGGGCCTGCCTGGTCAGGCTGCCATTTCGGCTGCTGCTCACTGCCAGATCAGCCCAAAGCGGCGCAGCCTAATCCCCTCCCTGGGACTAGAAAGGGCTCAGTTTATGATTAAACAGCGCAATTTTTCTAATCAGGTTCAGTTCCTCATGTGGGTGAAAACTATAAGGAAACATCTGGGCACCGTTTCAACATCACGCTATGCTTAAATCACCATCAATAAGGATGATCTAGGGAGAGTCCCTGCTCCCTCAAATATCCCAATAATTTTGACCTTAAATTTCTAATGAGTATTTATTCAGAAATTCAAGCCAACGCAACCTTCCAATTCTATCTGTCATTTCTCTCCTGCAACTTTGAGTATTGGGGAAAAGGGAATGTGCTCTTTCATTTGAGTAGTTTTGTCACATTTTATTTGAATTAGTATCTAATATATCACCTGAACATTACCTGAAGAGTATCAGAAATAGAACAACTACTACAAGCAAAAAAGAGACGTCTAAAAGAATTAAAGGGCAATTTACCAAACTCCATTCCAGATTAATGCAGACAGTATCTGATAGTAAAAGGAGAGATAAAAAGGTTGACTTTTGATATTAAAATTCATGTGAAAATGGCAGAGAATATTTGGGGGCATTCAGCCCCAGAAACTTTAGTTATATCACTTCTCTGCCACAACTGAATGGAAAGAAAAATGGGCCAAACTGCTGAATTGCCTTTGACTTTTTAATGCCAGCTAGTATCATGATGACTTCTAATTATTCTAGAATAATTAGAAGAAAAAAAGAATGTAAAATAAAAGAATGTAATAATATTACTTGCAGCAATTTAGGAGAAATTGGAGGTCATTATGTTAGGGTTTCATTTACTGGAAACCCTAATTTTTAGATGAACACATGCTTGCTTGTAATAAATAATTTATTTACCCGAAATCAGCATATTAAAGAAACACCTGTACTCCTATCATCATTTTATGTCTTTTCAAGAGCCAAGAAGTAGAATGACCAAATTACCCCTCAGTTAACGAATGGATAGAAAAATATTACTCAATCACAAAAAAGAATGTAATAATATTACTTGCAGCAATTTAGGAGAAATTGGAGGTCATTATGTTAGGTGAAGTAAGCCTGGGCCATAATGACAGGTATATGCGATATTATTTATGTGTAGAATATGCAAATGTCATGCTCACGGAACTTGTCAGTGAAATGGTAGTTACCAGGTGACCGGTAGAGGAATGGGAGCAGCCCATAGGGAATGATTGGTCTATAGGCACTAAGCTGTAGTTAGAATTAAGAACTTTGTGGCTGGGGAAATAGCTTGGCAGTCTAAGCACCTGCCTGGTAAGCTAAAGGACTTGGTTCCATCCCAAGTACCACATGTCATGCCGGCCCTTTGATACTCTGCTGAATAGAGTTTCTATAGGACAGAGAATGATTGAAATTCTCTGTAAATTTCAGTGTCTAGAGGAAAACCTTTTAAAAGTTTCCACGATGCAGAAATAACTATTTGAGGAGACAAATACGTTCAACATGATTTAAGCATTATAAACTCTTGAGGTCCTCGGCAAGATAGTTCAACGGTCTAAAGCATCTGCTTAGGCAAGCATGCAGGGACCGTGGTTCAATCCCTGGCACCACATGCCATGCCAACCCCAGCCCCTACACTCAGGATTGGCTGAGCCGGCCCCCCACCAAAAAATTATCTTGAGGTCCTTATAGGTAAGTGGCTGCAATTAGAGGCTGTACTCATAAGTGAAATAAATCAGACCCACATGTTCAAATACTGTATTGTCTCCTTAGTGTAAAAACCTGAAAGGTATAACAGATATAGTAAAATGGAAAGAAACTGAATTTAAGGATTAAATAATGAAGATGAGAAAAAGAAGAAAAGACAGAAAAAAGGAAGGGGAAAATACAAGTATATATACAGGTTGACTAAGGTAATTGTGCTAATAATTTCCATCAGTTTTTTTTTTTTTTGAAAATAGCAGTTAATATTTAGAACTTTTACCTTGACTATGTATGCTGATATCTGTGATCTGAGCAACCACATTCAAGGACAGTAATGTGAATACAAAAACAGTTGAATACCTTTCATCTTCTAAATGCATACCAATTCTAATGTCTTATCAATTGGTATTATGCTCTCTATAAAATAAACTTTTTTTAAAAAATAAAGAAGACAAAAAAATAAAAAAAATATGATTTCTTGAAAACAAGTGCAAATAATCAATTATTTCTTCAATCTTACATAACTATTTTTGTTAATGTGAGCAACAGATTTTATGATAAAAATAGATGATGTAACAACCATTGTTAATTAGCTATTCTTGTTTTGAAAATCTGTAGCATATGTATAGCTATATGTTGTCCTATTTCTGTCTTTGTTTCTGCTGTTTGCTTTTTCTTTTGTTTTTGTGCTTCAAAATAAAATAAAAATGACTTAAGCATCATATAATTCAGGCAATTTTAGAAACATATGTATCTTGTTAATATGTACAATTTCGTTTTACATATTAGTTTAAAAATAAATGTTACAATAACCTTATTTCTTCTTTCTGTAAATCTATGGTGACAACTCTCCTTTTTAAAAATATTTTACTGTTTAATAGACAGTTCATAACTATGCCTAGCTGACTTCTGGTAAAGAGCAAAACTAATTCAAAACAAAGTATCATTTTAATAGACACTGTTGGATTAACTGTCTCAACTTTAAAGAGTGAAACCTGACCAAAAGTTACAGAAAAATGACTGAAAAAGGTTCATAGATACAAATGTAAAATAAAAAATATGTGACTATTAAAAAATAGGGAAAACTTTCACAACATACAGTTAGTCACAATGATTAGACATGGCACCAAAAATCAAGATTATTAAGTAAAACCTGAATTACTGACCTATCTCAGAGTAAACTGTTTTTGATTTTGAAAGCCTATTACAAACTTGAGAAGATAAACCATTGATCCAGATAACACTTGCAAATCACATTTCAAACATAGTAAGAATTAATGGAATATGCCAAGAATTCCAAAATTTGTGGTGAGACAGCAAAAAAAGTTAATGAGAATAAGAGGAAAAATGCTTGAACATATGATCAAAGAATATTCAAGCAATAAATACTCATAACAAAGAAAAGATGTTCAGCAATATTAGTTATTAAGAAATGAAAAATGTGTGTATCAAAATGGCTAAAAGTTTAAACATACTGACAGTGTTAAATGCTGATGAACTTGTGAAGAAGCCAGGTATGGTAGCACATGCTTGCAATTCCAGTACTCATCTGGCTGAGGCAGAAGGATCACCATGAGTTTGAGGCTAGCCAGGGCTATGTAATGTGTTTAAGAGAAACTTGTATTACAGAATGAGACCTTGTCTCAGAAAGAAGAGAGCCAGAAAGAAAGAGAAGGGGGGAGAGAGAGAGAGAGAGAGAGAGAGAGAGAGAGAGAGAGAGAGAGAGGAAACTGGTTCTTTCACACATTTCTGAACATGTAAATTATAAAGACACAGAAGATACTTAGTCTGAGAATTTCAGACAAAATTTAGCATAATTTCCATGTGACCCAATATTTATAATATTGGGCATTAATCACACATACATTAAAACTAATGCTTTCATCAAAAACCACTGTGAATGTTCATAGTAGCTTTATTTGTGACAGCTAAAAATTGGAGATGACTGAAATACTCTACTATATGAACAGCAAAATAAACTGTGGTATATCCAACAATGGTTACTACTGGGTATGAGAAGAAATAAGGCATTTGCATATTGATGAATTCATTCATTAGTAAGGGTATTATACTTCAGAAAAAAGTTTTAAACTTTTCATATGTCATAATTCCATTAATAGAACTTTCTTAAAATGACAAAACTATAGAAGCAAAGAATATAGTAGTGGTCACTAAGGGTTATGTAAGAAGAAGTAGGATATAAATTTATTGGGGTAGTATGAAAGATAGCCATTATAGTGATGGAACAACATAATAATGGTTCTATAATTGTGATGATTGTCATAGATTCAACCACAAATGCCTAGATAAATGAGATTGTTAAAATTATGAAATTGAGACTGGGTGTGGTGTTGCATGCCTATAATCCTGGTGTTTGGGAGGCTGAAAACAGGAGAATCACTATGACCCTGAACTGTGTAGTGAGACCCTGTAGACCCTGTCCTAAATACATAAAATATAAAATATAATGATGAACTCTGAGTGGCATTATTAGTCTATATCATAGTACCCTTGTAATTAATTTCCTGGATTGGATGGTGTTCTACCTCTGGTTATGCTAAATGTTATCATTCTGGGGAGCTTGGCAAATGGTGTACAAAACTCTGAATTGTTTCTGCAACTCCTCTTTAATATGAATTTATAATTATTCCAAGGACAAAGGCTTAAAGCCAGGAGCCACAGGTCACACCTGTAATGCCAGAACTTCAGAGCCTGATTCAAGAAGATCACTAGCTCAACACCTGCCAGAATACATAGTGAGTTCAAGCCAGTTAGCGGCATGTAGTGAGATCCTGTCAAAAGAAAAGTTATTCCTCATGGTGGAGTCATTCAAGAAGCTCATAAATAGTAAAACTCATAATTAAATAAATATCTGCAATACTGATGTCTTCCATCTCAACCAGATGATATTGTTAATGAAATAGAAATTCACTTAGAAAACAAAACCAAACCAAATGAAAAGCAAAATGCAGATGCAATGCCACGTTAAAAATGTTTACTTGGACTAGAGGGTCGGCGCCATATTCAGAGGACCTCATGTAAGAATAGAGGAAAGCACGGGCCCTGAGAGACCAGGAGGCCTGTGGTGTTGTTTATGTACATTTTGTGTATGCCAAATTTACTTTGAATTTATATATCCCATAAAATTAATCCCAACGATCTACATATATTAAAACAAATATAAGTTAATATGAGCCAAGAATGAAGGTAAGTATAGTTATATTTGATACATGCTATGTACGTTAGCACTTATTGCCACAATCAAATAATCAAAAGTAAAACTCACTTTATACCCTTATTTGTTTCTTAGTTTTTCTGCTAGTGTGCTTTGCATCTATCATAGTGTCAGCGGTCTTCATTTTATTTTAACATGAAAATAACAGCTTTGAAATTTCTATGGTGTCTACGGCCATACCACCCTGAATGTGCCGATCTCATCTGAAGTTTCTATGGTATTGAAAATCCTATTAATTTTGAGAACTGATTTTTTTACTTTTATTGTGAGATAATATGGGCTGAACAAATTTAATGTCACAAACAATAGTAAATGCTGACAAAGAAAGGGAGAAAACTAAATGTTTCTACACTGCTTGTGGGAAACTAAATTAATATAAACACTATGGAAATTTATGTGAAGATACTTCAAAAAACCAATACAGGGGCTGGGGAGAGGGCTCAGTAGAATAAGCGCTTGCCTGGCAAGTGGAAGAGCCTGAGTTCAATCCCCGGTTCCACAAAAAAAAAAAAAAAAAAAAAAGACAGGGCTGCCATATGACACAGCTATACCACTCTGTAGGACATACCTGAAAGAATTAAAGTCAGCATACATTAGGGACACCATATGCCCATGTTTATTGTAGCATAATTCACTATAGCCAAGATACAAAGGCATCCTAGCAGCCTATCAATGCATGAGTGAATAAAGAAAATGTGACATATATTTGGAGTCTTATTCAATCATAAAGAAAAAACATAATTATGTCATGTGCAAGGAAAAGGATGGAACTAGAAATCATCACATTAAACAAAATAAGCTAGTCTCACAAAGGCAAGTATCACATATTTTCCCTAGTATGTGGACTCTGGGGAAAAACACAAATGATAGCATGAAAATAGAAGGGTGACCATTATTAGGTAGTGAAGTGAATAAAGTAGTGTATGAAGGGTGCAAGAGAGGACCCTAGAGAGACAGATATGATCAAAATACAATACAAATATGTATAAAAATCACATTCAAATGTGGCTTCTTGTAAATCTAAGATGCACTAATAAAGTGCATTTATAAAAGAACTCATAGATTCTTAAGAGAATCCAATCCTTCTTTAATTTAAGCCACTATCTGGCTAGCAATGAAGGCAATGTTTTAAGAGCTGAGCATGTCATAGACAGTATTGCACCCAGATCCCCCGTACCATCCTCTTCCATCTGGATCTTTATTTGATATGTTAATCACTTTTTAATTGGTGCTCTTTCATTTGTTCAATTAGATGGTAATTAAGATAACTGACCTCCTTGAAAAAAATGATTGAATCCCTATGCTGACATTACTGATAAAATTTCCAGTATTCATCTTTTGATGCAAAGTGGGTGACATCTAGGTGCTTCTGGTCCCTGGAAAGTTAACATTTGGCAACCTAATCTCACAGAAGTGCTCATGAACAGTGTCACTGCTTTATGACTATCTCACACAAAGCATAGTTCCACATTCATATATATTCTACTTCCAATTATAATTACCTGTGAGTCCTAAGTTAAAATTCTTACTTTATTTTTGACTATCTTTTAAGCATCCAAGTGATACAGGGAGAAAAACTGATATTGGGTGGGTGACCTCCAAACCATATGGGGAACCTCCAAATGACATAGGGAAAAATGATCTCCTGACCTGACCTGCACGAGTTTGTTCTCTAAAACCAAAGAATGAAATTTAGAAATAAATGGAGGTTATGAGCAGAATATATTTATTGAGGGAAAGAAAGCTCCTGTCGAAGAGAGGAACAGGAGGGTGGCCCGAGCAGGTAGCTCCCTGGGAAGCTGTCTCTTCCAGGGACTTTTATAGTGTAAAACCATGTGGTGCTAAGGTGGAGAAAGGGGGAACTCGCTTAGGTGGATGTAGGGTGGGACAAAACTATGGTCAACCAATGCGATTACAAGCACCATTGCTCAGGTAAATTGATTAAGTCTGGGACCAAATGGGGAAGCAAGTCAGGGAGTAAGCAGGCATGAATACGGGACAGGGTCTCTTTCTATTGGGGGTTGGGCTAGTGACTCACTTGAGTCTTTCCAGGTGATCAATACCTATTTAGAATATCAATCCCAGTTGCTACTCTTTTAGCATTTGTTTGGCCTTTAGGTCTTTAGGTCTGGTTCATAATAGGAGCATCTGCCCCTCCCACAGTTGTAAGGCATCTTGTCTTCTGTGTTGTCTACTTTGAGGGCCTGGTCTGGCCTGACTGCCTATAATATTTCTATATTACTCAGCTGCCTACAACACAAGTACGTTACATAGTCAAGTGAACTGAACAATGTATTTCACCCCATCTTGAGCTTAATTTAGGGTATAATTTTTATCTAACAGAGGATTCACATTAGAAAGATCATAGAAGATGTGAGACATTCCATTACTCTAATGGGTTAACTCATGCCTTTCAAACCAGGACAGTTTGATTAGCTTAAATAATCATTGAAATATTCCCTTGCCATAAGGACTTTTAGGTGCTTAACTAGTCCTGCCTGTCTATCTTTTAAATTGTTTAATTATCAATAAGTATCACAAGACCATAATCATTTCTAGAGAGATCAAAGATAAATGATTTAATATGTCTCACTAGCTAGATAGTACTTCTAATGACAAAATGTCAATATTTTGTCTAATTAATAAAAATTTAAAAAATTAGACAATATTAATAATACCCTAGTAAATTATAACCACTATCTAGTAGATAAAATCTTGTTCTTTTCATACTTATTTTCTGAGTGGGGAGGACAAGCCCAACAGCACCATAGCTTGCATCCCTAAATAAATGTATGCATGAAGAAAATTAATGATGGAGGAAGAAGCATTTTCCTTGTCACCAAGCAAACTGTAATTTTGGCTTGTCTTATGTAGAAAAATAAACTGTTTATCATTGTAAAAGTTTTAAATTTTTTGACTATTTATCAGGAAATTTTGCATTTGAGGAGATGAAAGGGCTAGTTTTAAAAACGAAGCTTGTACATTATGTATCCAAAGTGCTGGAGGAAAAAAATTTGAGCTGTTATATGTTTAGGAACAACCTAGTTTAAGGGAGAAAATTAACTATAACAAATAATTAGACCTTTAAAAAGCATTCATTTATATGAAGTAAATAAAATGATTTAGATAATTAATTTTAACTTTTCACTGTTAAAATAACTTAACTGTATAATTTCCCTCTTGGTAATATCTTCTATAATATCCTCATATCTGCATTTTTCTAATGTAATTCATAAGAAATTTCTAATAATCATGCTACAGAAAGCAGCACCGAACTTCGTTCTATTATTCTCACATCGGACACACTCAGCTATCTCAGAAATCATGGACATGTGTTATTCACCAGTTGTAGTTTTGAAGACTTGACCCACATATTTTTTGCAGATTGTAAAAGAACTTCTAATTAAATGTTATTTCCAAATTTAGGCCTAGAGCTCCATTTAATTCTGTCTTTTATCCAATGGATAACCCATAATTCATTTTCATGTAAATTAAAAAAATTAATGTTCTGTGGGATGGGTGTTATTTTCTGGGAAAAAGACAAAATATTTGGCCCTTTTCCAAAAGTATTCAAGTTTTTGGAAGAATTGCATGCACTTTTCTGTGTTATAAAGGGAATTACAAATGATTTTTCTTTTGATATTTTTCTTTAGGAGGAGGAGGAGGAAATATTACATGAACAGTTTAGCATATTATGTGTGTTGGGCTTTTAATTATTTTTCAAGTAATTAAAGTCCTCTGCACAATTCTTATATGGTGTTTTGAAAAAGCTGCAATTCTGATAGTAATATGATAATTATCTATTTGATAATAGATAATAATTTGACTAATATTTCTATATATCCTGGCAACCTTCAACTAAAACTCACTCAAGTAAAGTATGATTTTCAGATTTTAAACTTGTAGGGCTAAAAACAGGACACTGCTCAAACATCCAGAAATTTGTACCATTGAATTCCACATGAAATTGTTTTATGAATTCTTGCTGATTTGACTTGCATAACTAATTTTAAGAATTAGTAGATGCTATCTGAACAAGACTCCACTACTTATCAAAAGATAAAGTTGTAAAGAGAAACAGCAGCTTTAGAATAGTTGATTGCTTTCCCACATTCCCTGGAATATGACTTTTAGAATTTGATTTTGAGTGCAGACCACAACTGAATTTTTGAGAAGAGTGAAAATGTGCATGGCTGTTTTCTAATGTAACATAATGGCCAACATCTTAACCTAGAAAGAAACATTTGAGAATGAGAAGGTAAGTATTAGTGCACAGTGATGAGAAATTTTTCTTTTATGCCTTTCGATAAAGTTGCATCTTTTAGATGGTTTACTTTCAGAGGAATGAAGACAAGGGGAGAACATAAAGCAATAGAACACACTTTTTGTTTCTTTGCAAGAAACTTTAGAAGAAATGAAGGTATGAACTTCATAAAGGAGATTCTGAGAGAGAGAGAGAAAGAGAGAGAGAGAGAGAGAGAGAGAGAGAGAGAGAGAGAGACAGAGACAGAGGCAGAGAGACAGAGAGACAGAGAGACAGAGAGACAGAGAGACAGAGAGACAGAGACAGAGAGAGAATAGTGCATTTGTGGCTAGTGTGTTGGTTTTCTGAAATAATACTAGGCAAGGTTTAGAGTCTCTGCAGTCCATTAGGTGAGCAGTGACAGTATACAACAGAGAGGATCTAAGATTTTTTTCTAATTAGAATACTTTTCAAATTTCTTTACCTTTTGTTTTCCCCAAGATTTTCATGTTTTTTTTTTTTTTTTTTTAACATGTGGTTCTTATTATGTAGCCGAGGCTGGTCTTGAACTCACAGAAATCCTCTGGTCTGTCTTTCAAATCCTGGGATTACAAGCCATGATGCCCTGCTTAATTTTTTTTTTCTCTGAGAGTAATAGCCAACTCTGAGATTTTTCTTTGGATAACTAACAGAAGGATTCATGTTGTACTTTAAAATAAATCAGTATGGGAGAAAGGCAGTATCTTGAACTAAAATTGACAGAGGATCTAAGGACTACCAGGGAAAAGAAACAGTGATTATCAGGCTTCACACAATATGCAGTACATGCATTTATTGAGGTTTCTCAAACGTAGAAAAAAGACAAGAACGAGGCTTCCTCTGACCAAATATAACAGAGACAATTTGGGCAGGAAGTGATAGTCCTAAGTGCTGAGCAAGTTATTTAAGATACAGAAATATCTGATCCTGCACAGTCATTATTTATATAAAGAAAGAGCTAGTGTACAGTTAGTTGATGCTTAGTAAGTATACAGTTGCTTATTATGATCCTCTTATTGAGAAATGAACAGTCATGCTGAGGTTTAGTAAAGCAAGTTATGCCTAAAATAATTACTGGTGAGATAGCTACATGAAGCACAAAAAGTAAGCATCGTATGATTAATTGATTGAAAGATTCAGTTTGAAACAGATGATACCAAAGTATATTCAATAGGGCAGAAGGCTCCACAGGGCACACGGCTTCAGGATGGCATGACAGTGCTGATAAAGACAAAGCTAAGTGATTAATCAGCCTAATAAATGAGATTAATGCAGCCAGTCAACCCGGATAATATGGGGGAAATGTTCCATTTTCTATAGCAGCTAGGGTTTTTATCTGTAATAAGTCTTAATAACTCAAATAATTTAATTAGCTATTTCATACTACATTCTGAAAGAATTTTCTTGACTTTGTCTCTATAATATAAAATTTTCATTTCTGGAGGATCTCTACCATATGTGCTGTTTTTTGTTCATGATGATCCAAAAACTGTTTCTGTAAATGTGATTTTTTGTTCCTATAAAATATGCATGATATGAAGTATCTGATGTTTTGTCCTTCAGCTTATTAGTATAAATAAATTTGATAATAACCACTTAGAGATGGTGACCTTGATTTTTCCTTTTGAATCCAACTTTATCTCCTCCATAAAATTTTCATTTAGTTTGTCTATACATTTATCTTAATTAGCCTGCAGTTCCTTCAGTTAAGTATATCTCTATCAATGTTTGCTTTGACCAGGACAAATGGTGGGTAACAGTGCTATTTTAAGCAAGTATGAGTCAGATAACTGAAGCCCCAGGAAACCTCTTTTCCTCCTCCTTGAAAACCCAAGGACTACGAGAGGACAAATGAAGTTATTCTAACAATACTGATACCGCCGCAATAGAAGTAGGGGTTAGAGCTGCTTCTCAAGTTCCCTTGAGTAGCCACCAAGGAAATAATTTCTCTTATTTTTTTTTACAGGAATATGTTTAAGTCAAATGCTAATGTAGCAACACATGAAAATGCCGTTCAGAAGGAAACCTTTAAATTATGTGAGACTTATTATTCATTTTGTGTATATTAGGAAGTAGACTGCTGAGAATTCAATCATTAGGACATTCAAGAATAAAGAGAGCTCTTGTTCTAGCCAAGAAAATGCGTTAGACTGGAGAAAAATAACCCAAAACCTAATAATATTTGATTTTCTTCTTTATCTGCATTTCATGGAAATAGGGAGAATAATATTAAGAAAAGGTAGGAACTTTTTTCCCCCATAGTCAAAAAGTGCTTGTGGAATAAATTTTTCCCCAAATAGAAAGAAAATGTAGTTTACAGTAGAAAATTATTCCTCATGGTAAGACACAAATAAATTTAGACATGCACATTTATAAGAATGTTTTCTTAGTCTATATAATTTTTACTCAATTCTTTGTTTCTATTTTCTGAGTAGCCTATGTGATTTGTTAATTCTTCTCTCCTTTTATATTTTATAAGATTCTTATAAAAATACTGTTTGCTTTAACACTAGTGATTTTGTAACTTTCATGCATCTTTTCTTTCTTAAAAAATGAAGCTATAATCTAGTATGCCAAGCTAAATTCCATTATTTATTAAAAGGTATATACAAGTAATAGAAGAAAACAGAAGATAATATCTATGCATCCACTCATCTATATGTCTACTTGTAGAGATATATTTATTAGAGACATCTTTTTAAAGAGCAAACAAATCCCAAGAATTTCTTCTAATAGAAAGCTAGCACCAGATCATAAAGTTTCAGAAAACATTAAAAATTATACTACCTAATCTCTTTATTTTACCAATGAAGGAAATGAACCTCAGAGATCTTAAAGTACTTTCCCTGAGCTGTTGGATTAAATGCTGGTGTTTCCCTGTCTTGAGGCATAACTCTAGAAGGTAAGAAAGACAGATAAAACTTACTATATTCTAAACCTGTGCCTCTGGTCCTTAGTTTAAGAGGACTGTATTTGGTTAGAGCTCCAAACAGGCAGAAGCATCAAGTCCTCCATTTTCTCCTATTACTTGTTAGATCTACCTATTCAGATGTGTTTATTTATTTATTTATTTATTATTTTGTTTTTGGTGGTACGAGGCATCAACTTCAGGACCTTACACTTGCCCAGCAAGCACTTATTTCACTGAGCTATCTCCCCAACCCCCAATTATTATTTTTTTTCTTGCAGTATCAGGGATCAAACTCAGGACCTTAATCTCACCAGGCAGGCACTCATGCCACTGAGCCATCTCCCCAGCCCTTTCACTTTGGCCTTTAAAGTACCTCTGTACTGTGCCTAAAGTCCAAATCACTCATTTGTTGCATCTTACATACCCTAAGTCAACCCTTCCATTCAGTCATCTGACCTTGTGTTTTGATGGCCTTGTCTACTACTTCATCCCTGGAAAACTCTGACCTGAGTCTCAGAATTAGCACTTAATGTGCAAAACATAATGAAGAGCACTGCAAAACCTTCGCACAACAGCGTGGTCTTGTTTGCAGCGGCACTGCCTCACCTGAATAAACTGTACTGAATACCCAAGGCAAAAAAAGTCACTTCATCTCTCATTCTAAGTTTCTGGATGCATGTGGTAAAAGTCAAACACAATGTGCTAAAGAAACGTATCAATAATTTTTAAAATTGAATTCTGATTATATTTGTTTCATAAATCATCAAATAATCCAGGACCAAATTGTTAAAAAAGGTTTATATCTAATTCCATATTGCTCATAGTTAATAACTTGTGACAAAGATTGTGTAGAATCTTTAAATTCCATAATGCAAAATTTACAGTATTCTCACTGAGGACACATGTGACTCTAACCTTTGTTAATGAGTCATGACTATGAGACATCTGAAAAACTAAGATTTTTTAAAAAAGATTTCCAATATGTGAGCATCTAGGGAGACTGAGGGGCAGTGTTTTGTCTCATAGGTCACACAGAACTTGTAGTTAGCCGAAACCTACTAAATGGATCATCCCTTCAGGGGCCTCTTAAATGATCCCTTTCAGTTCTGTGAGTTTTTGAACCTTATCTTTATGATGGTTTCCTTGGGGATCAATTATAAGACAAGGTCCACTTAAAATTTAAAAATCAAAGGTTCACATCTGTTCTTAGGAAAGCATAGTCTTATCCTCATCCTTTCCTCACCATTTTAGGAACTTTATCATTAAAACCAATTTAAGTCTTTTGATTGTATGTAGGCTATAATTTCCCAGTGCTGCATACTCTTCACTGGAAAATGCAGTATGTATTTACCTGATATGTGGACTGACACCACAGCCTGTATCTAAGTGCAAATGAACCTTCACAAGAATAAGAAAAGGTTTACTGTGTGGAAACCACTTAACCTGTAGGGGGCTTCTCCTTCTTGACCGGTTAGATATCTTCTTCCCCTCAGGATATCATTTTCCATAATTGTCCTTTGAATAGCTCTAGTGATTTTTGAAACCTTGCTTCCCTTTGTTTCCCTGTTTTTTAAGCCTCTTATGACAAGACATTTTCTGACATGTGCATTTTTTCGTGTAATTTTCATTTATGTTCTTGTTTCAGAACTTCTAGGAAAAAGGAAATTAAAACTTTGGATATGATCAACGTTACTAATGAATTCAGATATTTCAGTTGAAACCTTTTTCCACTTTGTTCTGGCTCTATGCTTCAGTGTAAGGAACAAAGGAAGAAAGTTAATATTTTACAGTATATTGCAAGAATGACAATACCCTCAATACCATCTAGAGAATAAAACTCATATTCATGTATAAATTTTAGATACAAAATGATATTGTCTACTGGTAACAAAAAAGTAATGACTTAGGTTCAAATCTTCCTTTGATAAAAGTGCCTCTCAGTTTTTAAAGTTAGATAATTACAGATCATCAATCACTGGTTTAATGATGTTTAGTGAATTCATGTTGTGTTTATTCATGAAGATTTAAACTAATCTGTTAAGCTTTAAATCAGGGACATTTTATGCCATGGTTCACCTGATGTGCCTGAATTTTTACAACATGATGATTTAGGGTTTTTTAAAAATTTTTCTTTTTCTAAAAAATAATTAGTTACTAAAAGTTAATGGTTATGGTTTAGATTTGAGGTGTTCCCCACAGCCTTCTGCGTTTGATAGATGACTGGAGGGTGCTGTACTTGTCAGGGTCTTCTAACGCACGAAGCTGTATGTTTGTTTTGTATATTGTTCTGGTCTGTGCTATATGCACACTTTAAAAGTTAAAAGACTGCACTATCCTGGGGAGAAGTAATTTTATGACCAGGCTCAGAGGTAACCTAGGAGAGAGCCTTTGTTTCCTTGCTCTTTTCTCGGCTGTGTGGCACAGTCCTCGTGCAGCTACCCAGAACTGAGCTCTTCTTTCTCCACCAGTTCACTGCTTTTATCTCCCAGCTTTACCCTCCAGGGGTCCAAACAGACACTGGCACCTAGTAGGTATTCAATAACTGCCTGTGGAGGGAGTTAGTATTCAAGCTCAGATCTTTAATAGTACACACACACACACACACACACACACACACACACACGAGGACCCGGCCCTGCCATTTGGACTCTTCATCGCAGTAAGACGCCGCTCAGACGTTTTCATGAACGTGCATTTCTATTTTCCAGGTAAGTTTCGGATCCTCCTTATTTTGCTGCTGTCTTAGTCACACTCTCATGCCTGGGACACGGCATTCAAACCCACAAGGGTTCAAGTTGGCTCATGAGTTCGCAGGTTTTGGTCTCACAGTTGGAAGGCTTGAGTGGGTGCAGAAATCGCATGGCAGGGAAATGGGGGAGTAAAGTTGCTCACACCCTGGAAACCAGAAAACAGAGAGCAAGAGTAATGAGTGGAGCTGATGTCCCCTTCCGGGTCGTGCCCCAGTGACCCCACTTACCTCTTAATGGCAAATCAGCTATGAACCTGACAGCGACGGGCTCCCTGACATGTCAGAAAATGTCTTGTCATAAGAGGCTTAAAAAACAGGGAAACAAAGGGAAGCAAGGTTAAGAATTAGTGATAATTATTTATAATAACAGCGTTGTGGTTAACTTTGTTATTTGTTACCATGGAACAATACAAGTTAATGGATTCATATTTTGTATCTGATTTTCATAAACATTATCTAACCAACTCACTTCGCAGAAATGCAAAGAAGTTTTAAAAGAACAAACAGGATATTTTCTTTAAGCAATAACTAAGTTACTAAAGTCAAGCTTATTTGTTTCAAAGTAAGTGACATATTTCTGCATCCAAGAGAAAGTGGTCCACGCTAAATTCAAATTAAGTATTGTAAGGTTCATGTTTATGGATATTTTCTTAATTACAAAAATTGATGAGAACCAGTCTTTGATCTAAAATCTGTCAGGCTGTATTGAATTACAATTGTATTTGCTTTTCCTGCCCTAAAATGACAGTTTTGTGTGGCAACACAATTTCTTAATAATATGATCTGATGTACATGATCAAACATGCGAAACAAGTGCACGATTACTTTTATCTGGGAAGAGACTTCAAAAGTCTTTTAATTAACCCAGTCGCTTTAGATAGGCGTACATGTGAAACTTTGATGGTACTAAGAAACAAAGAGCCAAGGAATCCTGATTATTTCTTCATAACAAGCGAAACCTAGGGTAAGTCACCAGGTATCTTTGGATTTTATTTGAAATATACATTGATAAACTTTATTTTAAAGTCAATAGCTCTTTACCTTAGTGACACTGAGGACTTAGTGTGGCTAACTGTTCTACCATTGGTGGTAGATGTGTATGTGTTCAGGAAGAAGAAGAATGCATAGATAAGACGCACATGCTATAATAAATACTTGGCTTTTTCCCTCCTTTTGCTGTCATTTTTTTCCCCAGCACAGATATTGATGATCTGAATAACCACTCTCATAGCAACAGGAAAGTTATTGATCTTGCAGAATGGGTGAAATTGAAGACTCTAGAAAAGCTTACTTTTGCATGAAGGGCTCTTGACATTATAACATGACAGATAGTGGCCAGAAAGTTCCAAATGTTTAGCTATAAGTCAGAACACATTTACTTACAACAATATAATTCATATGTTTCTTGAAATCTGTACTTTTCTCATACACACTGAACTACCTATATAACTAAATTCACCCAATTCTTCAGTTATTCTCTCTTTTGAAATGACTATTTTTCAGTCATTTAGTTCTCATTAGTAACTATTACATATTCTTTACTAAAGAAAATTAATAGATTAAATATTTCTGATGCATTCTAAAGACAAAGAGATTTATTTAATGTGTTGCGATCCTAATACTTACTCCAGGTTTATGTCCTGGACTTTTGTCCATATAGCAAATACTTTTCCTGAAGATAAGCTTATAATGATATGTTCTCTGAAAAATCCATAGACATGGATATGAAGTAGTCTAGATAATATTTGTTTACCTTAATTTTAATGTATTTTCATAAATATATTTAAAGATGACCAGAAGCATAAGAATTATACCTTTAAGTAAATTAAATTACTAAATCCATTTTATTAAATTGCATTTTATCCTACCTAGAATAGTTTGTTTAGTTTCCTTAAAACTGTCAAAGTCCTCCTACAAGTACTCTGGAAATAATGATCCTTCCCTGCTACATCACTTCCATCTTTTATATCATCAAAGGTCAACTGCTATCAAAGGAAGTAGTTTTTTTAATTTTATTTTTTATATCAATTCACAGTTAATTGTATTTATTGTTCATTCATCTCTAACAAATGCTTGAATTCCTTTTGTATGGCAAACTTAATTCTGTTTATAGGTGATAATGTGAGGACGAAAATAAGAAATTCAGTGTCATAAAGATGTTTGACGTGCAGAAAGACCAAACGAAACAATCTTAGGAAGTGCTGCATAATCACTAGTGCACTGGAGAAAAGTGAAGCAGAACCAGGGGTGAGGACACAGAGAGAGAAACAGGAAGAGGACAAAAGAAGCAAGCGAGATGTTTGCAATGATTTTGACATGGGCAGTGGGCAAGTTTGTTGATCTGCTTCATGCAGAAGTATGAAGTCAAAAGCAGTTCCAGTGCCTTTTTGTATATACTTAAGGGGAAAAACTAAGCTATTTTTAGATTTATTTGAGATTTTGATTGATAAGTGAAAATATTGAATAGAATGTTAGATAAAAGTCTTGCTTTTGTTTTTTCCTTTGAATGAATCTTGCGCCTTTATGTCTGCTAACCTGAACAACTAATTTGAAGATAACATCATGTAATACAACAACCATTGTTGAATTCCTATTCGTTTGTTTCCTGAAATTCTGTATCATTTCTAACGCTGTTTTTTCTATCATTACTTTGTATAAACAAAATACAATTTTTTTTAAAAAAATCTTGAGTTAGTGGAAAGATTTCAGTCTGTAATTATAAAAATCAAACTTACCAATCTTTAAATGGTATTTAAATTTAAATACATGGATCTGGAAGGAATCACTAGAGATCTAGTGTAAGTAAAGAAATGAAGAAAAAGGAGTTACTCAAATTGGACAATGAGTGGAAAGAGAAGGAATATCAGCAAGCTACTGACAAAGGGAAGTCAATGAGATAAGAAGAAGGCAATAGTGTTTCACCTGTTTCCCAACCGCAAAAAAACTGCAAGAAAGTTAGAAGATGAACACCTAAAATGTATCTTTAGATTTAGCAATATGCAGTCATGCATAACATTTTGAGGAATTGTTTTGAATAAAATTAGAAATGAAAGCTTGCTTGGTGACCACTGCAAGGAAAATATGATAATAAACATACTGAAGATAAAGGGTTGTTAGGGAAATCTAGGCTAAATTCTTGAATGCAATCAAGGAGGAATTCCATATTTTAAGCATGGACAACTAAGTCCTCAGTAAAACTTTTTTTCTTAGTATCTGTTTTCAGGACACAATGATTACATTTATCAGGAGAATAGAGGATAAATAAGGGAGATCCTTTTCAGTAAAACTTTATAGATCATATATAGTTTCACTAGCTTAGATCCATGGAAAACCAATAGGAGTTGGAGTAAGAAATAGTATTTACATTTTTTGATTGGAATATTTCAACATTTTTAGAACTCATTTTTATTAAGAAGTTTTTGAAGCCAGGCGTTGTGGTACCTGCCCATAATCCCAGAACTGAGAGGCTGAGACAGGAAAATCCCAAATTCCATCCAAACACGGGTAGTTTAGCAACTGAGAGAGACTGGGGTGGTTAGGGTGGAGTTTCAGACTGACTGGCTGTAGAGCTCACTGGTGAATTAGTGGCACACCTCTAAGTGGAGTCACGGAGTTGAGCCTTGGGTGTGGCACTCTTTCCCTGCTCTGCTTTCTGGTAGGCATGAAATGAGCAGCTTTGCTCCACAAGGGTTTTGCTTTGGACTGAATGTGGACTAAAACCAAGAGAAACTAAACCTCTCCTTCTGTTAGTTGTGGGTACTATTTCCTTATTAGAGCAGTGAGAAAGCCTACCAGTACAGAAGACTTGCAATAGCTTTTTTTTTTCCCCCTAAAGAAGAAGGGATGTGGATGTAGCTCAGTATAATGGCCCTGGGTTCCAGTCCCAATGTAAGAAAACAAAATCAGAATATTTTGGTATAAAGGTAGTTTAAAAAAAAGTCAGGAAGATCATTCTTTGGATGTTTGTTTGTTTGTTACTGATTGCTTTCCCTAATACCCCCAATCTACTCTCATAGGCTTAAGTGTTGTTTCTATACTGATTTACGTTAAGTTTGAAACCATCACTGCAAATCATTTTTCTGAAGAACAGACCCCAGTATATGAGTCAGGGTTATCTATAGGATGAGACCAACAGGATATAAAGATAAGTAAAAGAAAATAATTTAGTATAGCTTATAAAATAGGAGAATGCATAACCCCCTGTGTTGTTCTGCAGTATGAAAAGCTGGGAATTCATGAGCTACTCAGTCCAAAGAACTGAAAGCTTCAGGCAAGAGGCACATGTGATGCAGCTGCAGGCTGAGGCTGGAGGCTTAGAGTTTCCCTAAGAACTTGCTGACATGTGGATATATTCAGTGGCTGGAGTCTGGAGTCTGATGCCTTCAGGTGACTTCAGCAGCAGCAGACAACCACCTGCTCAAGAATAACTGGGATTATCTATTTGTGCATGCCTGCTTCTCTCCTCCTACACTTATTCCACCCAAGATGCCAAGCTATGAATAATGTACTGCACCATTAAGAGGGCTTTCCTTCCTCAGTTAGCTGAATCACCTATCAATAATCCCTGGAAACAACTTCATGGACACACCTCGAAGTGTGGTTTACTAAATTTTTAAGTATCTCTTAATCCACTCGAAATGACAAGCAAGATCGACCATTAAACCGCATTAATAACTTCTCTGTGCCTGTTTACAGAGACATGGAAGTCCCACTGAGAATTAAAATTGAGTATGTCTAATCAAAATCCTTGGGTTTCTGAAATTTGCCTTTTTAGCTGTCATCTGTCTGTCATATAATAATCTCACCATTTCCCACAACATACTGATTTGCAAACTTGACCACCTTGTCTTTTCCATCATTCACTGGGCTACATGTATCATGTCTGCTACTTTCACTTTCTGGTTTTTTTTTTTCTTTGCAGTTCCGTAATTCATTCCCTTGTCAATTGTCAAATTATTCTTAACATATGTATAATCCTATCATTGCTACATTCTTCAGTCTTCTTGGGTATCATTAAGTAAGGAAACTAACTCCTTACTGCTACTCTCAAGATGTTCAGTCATCTGGTTTTATTCTGATTTTAAAGGTAAGTAATCTTCCGGAGGTTTGGACAGTTAGGGGGTGGGGAGGAGAAACAAGCAGTTCTAGGCAGGCACTGAATCTGCTGTTTCCCTCAACAGAGCATTGGCTTGTCCATGGTAAATTGAGGATGAGGTAAGAAAAAATCCTACCTGTCTATAAGTTTTTTCTACTAAAAGTGTAATTGAGTGCATTTCTTCTGAAAAACTGAAAAGAATTCTAATTACTGAAGTACAGAAGTACAACAAAAATATAAGCTTCTCCAAATGAGATTTTAGTTTTCTTGGGCAGAATCATTAATCTTCAAGTATCATCTTCTACCACATCTCAGAGCAATACAGATGATTCAAAAGAGAAATAAAAGAACAGACTGGGCATTCTATATTCTTTGTTTAATATAAAAACTAGTGCAGTGAGAATAATCAACTAAATCCAAATTCATTGTCTGGGATTTTTTTCTTCCATAATCTCATTGCCTGCTATGATAACCTCTAGGCATCCTGATTCATCCTACTGCATATTTTTAGTGTCATATCCTTTAGATATATTGTATAATTTTTCCATGTCTGTTCAGAATGTTGGTTCAGTTTTCCTTGTTCTTCTCTCCTGATATCAAATGAATATTTTTCTGAAATTTTAAGGCTCATTTTAAATGCTTTTTCTACTATAAAGCCTTCATTCTGCTGTACTTTGATTTTTTCTCAATTCCTGACTTTTGTTTTATATAAATTTAATTGATCTTGTGTCATGGAATAACCACGTCTTCTTCTCTACCTCTGCAACAGCTGTCATAGGTTGTTTGACTCCAGGTAGTTGATTAATTCTATTTGCAATGTTGGGACTTAATGAGCTTGTACACATAGGAACATCTTTCCTGATAACAATATATTTCCAGAGAAGCCTATCACGCAAAGATAATGTGAGAATGCACTTCAGAGGATTTACTAAAGTACATAGCGTTGTAAAACTCAGTGTAAAGTCCAGGCATGGTGGCACACACCTGTAATCTTAGCACTCAAGAGGTTGAGACAGAAGGATCATTGTGAGTTTGAGGCCAGTCTGAGCTACAAAGGGCATTCAAGCCTAGCCTGAACTGTACAGTGAGACACTGTCTCAAAAAAAATCAGTGTAAAATATTCAATTCATTATTTTTAGTGCATTTACAATTTTATGAAACCATCACTACAATCTGATACCAGAACACAATTCAGCCTCCCACAAAAATATCCTGATCCTACAATTCAGTCCCTTACCCTGTTTTCAGGAAATAATAACAACAGCAATGACAACAACAACAATAATAAAATCTTTCATATATATGCTGCATATAATAAAAATATACTCCTGGTGTAACTTTTGAATGCATATATACATAAATATATGTCATATGCACATGCATATGTGTATTCTGTACATTTCATATAA
>NW_004524736.1:2331860-2333459 GCF_000260255.1 Octodon degus | reverse complement strand
ATATATGCAGTGTATTATTTGTTGAAACTGTACTTTCGATTTGATTTGAAACTGTCTCATTGCTATATGTTTATCAATAAAACTTTGAAAAGAAAAAAAATATGAGTATTGTTAATTTATGGACCTCTGCAATTAGTCTGCCTCTAGGAAATGGTATTTTTAATTTTTCTTTAGAAAAATAATCTAGCTAGAAGTAATATACACCTTTAAAAACTGTTTTGATATTAATACATTCACTAATGCAAAGCAGTATTGCATTGATATTTTATATGTAATTTTTCACTAGAATCCTCACTCGGTCTGTATTTCAGATCACCGGCTGTCATATTTCACTAATAGTGATCGGAAGGGTGAGTATAACAGCTCTCTGGGGAGGGGTTGGCAAACTCATTTCCTAGTGTTCAGTATATAAGATGTAGTTTTAACAAAAGTCATCATTACAAAATACAATAATAACCTAAAAGATTCAAGCCAAAGTTATGATTGGAAATTTTACATATATTCAAGCAAAGCAGAAATGGCACATCTGAAGTTTGTCTTCCTAACTGGTAAATATCATTAGGCATAGTACAAGTTTAAAGCATTCGTTAAAAGAAATATAATAAGAAATTCCTCTTAAACATTTCAGTTTCATTTTTATTGTGGAGAATGGACCCATAGGCCTTTTTAAGAAAATTATTTTGAGACAAAAACAAATTATTTGAATTGGCCAAACCTGGTCTCACGCTTTTGAACCTCTGGCACAGAGTGTGGAAACTAGAGATATGTGACCCATATGTGATTTCCTACTTATTCATCACGTTTGTAACAGAGAAGGCCAGCCATAACTCTTAGTTATTTATTTATTTGGTGCAGGGTCTTGCTACTCAGCTCGGGCTCATAGTGATACTCTTGTTTCAGCCTCCTCAGCACTGAGCTTACAGGTTTGAGCCACCACACCCTGTTTCAGTGGCCCTCATCAGGAGCTCAGGGTTCAGGGACTAGCACAGCATGCCGTACCTGGGATCTAACCCGGGTCCTTGAACTTGCATGGCAGGCACTTAGGCCCCTGAGCTATCTCTCCAGTCTCCATAGTTCTTAGAATAAGCAGCACCTTAAAGAACTATTCTACCTTAGATATTAACTACTATATGAAGGTTTTGTGAATAATGAGATACTTTTTAAAATTAGGCATTCAAACTAGGAAGAAAATGTCTATAATAATTTCCATTAATATCTAAAATAATTTTTAAATATTAACTTTAAGGGCATTTTTTTGTAATCAGATTCCAATGGAAAATGCTTGCAAGCTGCTGTAAAAGAAAATGTGTTTAAATAATACATGACAAAAAACAATATAACAATAAACTAAAATTCATCCTTATATCAAATGATGTTATTAGCAAAAGATATATAGAAAATATGAAGTGCTGAAAGTTTATTTGAAGAAAACAACAAATAAATGAAATCATTAGTGAAATTGTGGATTAGAGGTTTGCTAAGAAGTTGGTGAGAATTACATTTCTCTAGCAATTCTTTATTTTTTTTTCCTGTGTTTAGGGCAGGGTCTACAGGGCCTACAGGGTCTCATTATGTGCATAGATCAAACTCATAGTGATT
>NW_004524736.1:2328391-2331290 GCF_000260255.1 Octodon degus | reverse complement strand
AGGCCATCTATGATAAAACAACATCTAGGGCCAGGGAGATAGCTCAGCAGAATAAACACTTGCTTGGCTAGCATACCCTGAGTGCAATCCTCGGTAACACACACTCACACACACACAAAAAGAAATAAAAGAAAGAAAGAAAGAAAGAAAGAAAGAAAGAAAGAAAGAAAGAAAGAAAGAAATCTAACATCATAGTAAATGGTCAAAAACTGAAAGTTTTTACTCTAAAATCAGGAACAAGACAAGTATCTCCATTATCACCACTTCTATTAAATACAGTTCCAAAAATGCTAGCCAGAACAATTAGACAAGAGAAAAATATTAAAGAAATGATGATAGGAAAAAAAGGAGTTAAATTATCATTATTTATGAATGACATGATACTTACGAGATTCCCAAAATTTTAACCAAAAAACTTGTAGATTTAATATCCAAATTCAATTGTAGGGTGGGTTAAAAAGTCAACACTCAAACGTTAATAACATTCCTATACACAGCCAACAAAGTCACTACTGTAGTCAGAATTCACAGGGTAACAATTCGGGACATATTATTCATAGAATTATCTTATAATAGTTATGCAAAGCACTTTATACAAAGAGAAAGCAGGAAATCTTTCTACATCCTAAAGACAAAAGAACCCAGTTAAGGGCCTGGATCCCATGGTAATGCCTTGCATGAACACAGCTGAAGACCTACAGCCATAACAATGCCCCCTCCCACCAAGTGCAACAGGAGGCTAAAAACATACAAGAATTTCTCCTGCAGGCCTGTTTCAAGAATCTCCCCTGAGAAGGCCCAAAGTTCAGTTTTGGAAGCTAGAAAGCCTGTAAAAGTTAAGGCAAGACTCAGAGTTCCCCCCAAAAGCATCACAGCCATCGCAGCAAGATTAAGGTCCTGAGCTCCTCCAGTTATGAGAACAGATGAACCCCTACTAGGAAAGCCAATGCAATGAGCTTCTCCAGGAGGCTGAGTGCTGTACCATCTTCCCTGCCAGAGCCAGGAAGTGATGCTCAAAGTAGGGACCAGTGCTCCCCCACAGTGAATCATAACCATTCACAGTGACAATCAGGTCCCAAGTTCCTTCAACAGTGAGAACAGCTGCATTCGTATCGGTGAAATCAGCATAACAAGTTTCTCCAAGAGAACCAACTGCTCCCTAATAGCTTCTCACAGCACTTAACAGCTCTAAACTTCTCTCATTTTACCTTTTTACCTGTGTCTCAGTTATTTTTCTCTTATAGCTGGGACAAAATACCCAACACCCAAAATGAAGGAAGGAAAGGTTTTTTTAGCTCATAGTTTATAGAGGTTTCAGTCCATAATCAGCTGGCTACCATTCAGAATGGTAGATGACAAATAGCTGCCTTTCACGGTGGTGGCAAAAAGCAGAGAGCAAAGGGAGTGGCAGCAGCTCAGGCAGCTAGCTAGCCTCTCTCCCTTCCTTACATTGTAATGAAGAGTATCTGCCCTAGGGCACTCACATGCATAATCCCAGCATTGGCTTAAGAATCAATCACAAACTCTAGAAGCTGCCCCTTAATTGCATGAGGCTTTGGGGGACAACTAGACACAAACCATAACAACCTGCTAGCAACAATCCTCCACTGTGCCTTCCACACCCAGGACCACACTGCTTCAGTTCAGCTGGGTATTACAAGTTGACCACCAGATAGCAATCCACTGTAGTCAATTAGGAGAGAAATTAGGTAAAGAATACCTCTAAAAAGAAGAAATACTTAGGAATCAGTCCATCAAATGATGTAAAAATTCTGCACAGTAGAAACAACAATGTGTAATATAACAATCATTGTTTGAATTCCTATCATTTTGTTTAGTGAAACTCTGTATTGCTTCTAATTATTTTACTATTATTTTCTCCTGAACAAAATACAATACTTCAAAACAGAGATAAAAATAAAATGGAAAGATATCTCTTGCTTCTGTGTAGAGATAATGAACTTAGCAAAATGACTGTATCCTCCTCAAAACTGCCTTATGGGTGTAATGCAATCCCAATTATGATAACATTAGCATACCTCACAGATTCAGAGAAAACATTTCTAAATTTCATTTAGAATTAGAAGATACTTAAAATAGAAAAAGCAATTCTGTGCAACAAAGGCGAGCCAGGATATATCACAATGCCAGACCTGAAATCATACTACAAAGCTACTATTATAAAATCACTCGCTATTAGAAAAGAAGAAGAAGAAGAAGAAGAAGAAGAAGAAGAAGAAGAAGAAGAAGAAGAAGAAGAAGAAGAAGAAGAAGAAGAAGCTGGAAGATGAGTGGAACAGAATAGAAGATGAAGATAAAAATCTCAAATACACTCATCCACCTTATCGATGACAAAGTAGTGAAACATAGTTGCTGGGGGAAAGATAATCTCTTTAATAAATGGTGCTGGCAAAACTGGTTTCCATGTGTCAAAGACTAAAGCTAGACACCCATGTCTGTCACCATACACTAAACTAAAGTCAAAGTGGATCAGATATCTAAATATAAAACAGAAACAGTAAATATACTGAAAGACAAAGTAGGTGGAAATCTTTAAGACATAGTTGTAGGCAAAGCCTTCATGAATTAAACCTAGACTGCAAGGGAAATAGTACAAAGAATCAACAATGAGATCACACCTTATTAAAAACATTTTGCACAAAAAAGTCACCAAAAGAATGAGGAGACAAACCACAGGGTAGAAAAAAATTATGCCAGAAAAAGGAATTATATCTAGAAGTTATGAATAATTTTTTTAAAAAATCAGACCCATAAATTTAAAGACTCAATCAAAAAATAGACAACTGAGATGAATATTCTCAGATGAAGAAACACAAATGGAAAATAAGACATGAAAAAATATTCAACATCAATGTTCACTACAGGGCCGGGGAGATAG
>NW_004524736.1:2326956-2328106 GCF_000260255.1 Octodon degus | reverse complement strand
GGCCCTGCCACCAGGGTGCACTGAGATGGTGATTGAGACTGGCCATGGTGGCACAAGCCTATAATCCCAGCACTTGGGAGGCTGCAAACAGGAGAATCACTACAAATTCCATCTAGCAGTGAGACCCTGAATACACTGTAGACCCTTCCCTAAAATACAAAAAAAGTGTTCATTACAGAGATGCAAATAAAAACCACATTGAGATTTCATCTCACCCCAGAAAGAACAGAAGCTGTGAGAAAAATGGAACCCTTCTCACAGTTGATGAAAATGTAAACTGATACAACTGTTGTGGAAATCACTGTGGATATTCCTCAGAAAACTAGAATTATAGGGTTCATTTGACTCTGCTATCCCCCTTCTCAGAAGAATTAAAAATATTATACTATAGTGATGTATGTGCACCCATGTTTCTATTAGCACAATATAATAGATAAATCTTGCTAATAACTCAAGTGTCCATCAATTGGGGAATGGTTAAAAAAGATTTGTTTTTTTGTAATAAAATGATGTACTATTCAACCATAAAGATAGATAAACCAGAGACCTTAATAGGTAAATGGATACAACTTGAGACCATACTGATGCGTGAAATAAACCAGACCCATACGTGTGAACACTGTATTGTCTCAATAGTGTAAGAAGCTACGAGTAAATAAGATCCAAAATGTACACTAGATATTGGGAATTGCAAAGCAACTTAGCAAAAGAGCAGACAAATTATAGTGGGGTAAAGGGGAAAGGAAGAAAGGGCAAAGAGAAAAATATGTTCATGCACAACTTAGTTGAGACAGTTACATGACTAGTTTCTTTTAGTTCACTGAAAAGAAAGGTTTGTGCTAATACAGTTTGGACAAGATATCATGCTTATATCTTATACTCTGAATAACTATTATGAAGACAACAATGCACAACATATTGATTTTTTTTGTGGGTGTGTCAGGCTCAAGCCACCCGGGAGGTGGGGTTGGTGTAGCATGTGGTGTTGCAGTCAAACTGTGTTTCCTGTGCGCTTGCCTAAGCTTGCCTAAGCAGGCCCTTTAGATCACTGAGCTATCTCATCAGACCTACAATGTACTCATTACTGCAACTTGCCTATTAAACTATTCCAAAACTCTTGATTTATTGTTATTTTTAATTTTTTTAAATA
>NW_004524736.1:2325900-2326856 GCF_000260255.1 Octodon degus | reverse complement strand
TGTGTGTGTGTGTGTGTGTGTGTGTGTGTGTGTTACTTGCTAGACATAGGCTTAGAATTTTCACATGAGCACTTTCCTTTCTTTTAGCATCTTGAAAGCATTGAGACCTACGTAGTTTATAATGAGAAGATACCTGCTAACCCTGTTGGGGATCCCTGAACCTATAAACTTCCCCTTTGAGGATTTTATGATTGCTTTGAGCTTTCAACAACTTCATTGTGTTATGTGTAGTTCTCTGAGTTTATTCTATCTGAGATATTGAACATTTTGATCATATGCATTAATAATATTTACAACATTTGGAGGCATTTACCCCCAAATTTTAATTATTATATTTCAGTTACTTCATGTTTTCAGTAATTATCATATCCTTTTGGAAATCCCATTATACCTATGTTAGTAAGCTTTATGATGTTTCACAGGTCTCATTTGTTTAATTTTCTTTATTGTTTTCATTTTCTCATATTCATGGATTCTTCGTTCTGCCTACTGTTTAATTTGTGGTTAAAAATCTTTATTGAATGTATCTTTTCTGTTATTATAATTTCAACTTTAAAATTAAAATTTGGTTTATTTTCATAATTTCTCTTTATTAATATTCTTGTTTATGTATTTACTACAGGGTCTAAAGGTCTTACTACATAGATCAGACTCTAGTGATCTTCTTGTTTTCAGCCTTCAGGCTTTGGGATTACAAATGAGCGACACCAGACCCACTCTCAATTACCATCTCAGTGTGCCCCAGGGGCAGGGCCAGCATGGTATGCGGGGGATCCAACACTGATCCCTGTGTCTTCCTAAGCAGGCACTTTAGTCCGCTGAACTCTCTGGCCAGCCCTCTTTATTAATATTCTTTTATTTGTGAGATACCATTATTTTGGTTTTAACTCTTTAAATATTTCTTTTAGTTTTTTAAGCAAATTAAAAATAGGTAATTTAAAGTTTATGTCACTACC
>NW_004524736.1:2317856-2319829 GCF_000260255.1 Octodon degus | reverse complement strand
GGGTGTGAGGGGGTACTACTGAGTGATGTTGGGCGTCCAAAGAGAGTGAAAGTGAACGTCCCCCACACTGTGGCTGGGCTGGGACCAGTAGGTCATGCCAGCACAGGGTAGCTGGAAGGTCTCCCACACACTGGACCTGGGCTAGGAATGGATCTGGGGGTTCCCGGAATGTGGCAGAAATTCCTACTGGGCAGGCAGGTAGGGGAGGTGTTCCGGAGTGGTAGGGGGTGTCTCACCCATGCTGCGCCTGGGCTGGAACCAATAGGTCCCACCAGGCAGGGTGACTGGAAGCTTTCCCACACAGTCACTGGGCCTTGGCTAGGACTGGGTCTGGGGGTTCCTGGAACATGGCAGAAATTCCTACTCAGCGAGCTTGGTAGGGGAGGTGGTGTGGAGTGGTGGGGGGCATCCCAAAGGGGTGGAAGAGGGTCTCACCCATGCTGCACCTGGGCTGGGACGAATAGGTCCTGCCGTTGCAGGGTAGCCAGAAGCTCTCTCACACACTCATGTGGCCTGGGCTAGGACTGGGTCTCTTCAAAACAACTTAGTGTGATAAATTTCAATAAATTTTTTTGCTGATAAAATAATTTAAAACTAATTATATAAATGAAAAATGAGAATCAAAACTAATTTTTGTATGCAGTATTTTTACTAGATTTTCAAAATCAGCACATAGTTTCTATTACAACATGTATGGAAGAAATGCCTTAAATTATTAATAAACAAAATGTGCAAACACTTTAAAAAGAGTATATCAATAATTTATATGATATTAGAAGCAGTACGCATTTAGAAGACCAAAAAGATAGATATTTTAAACATGGTTTTAGTATTACACATTGTTGTCTGCAATATAGTTGCTTAGGTTAACAGATATCAGATTATGTAGTTAGTTAAGGTGAGAATTCTACCCAGTGACTGCTATTTTAAAAAATCTGATGGAAAAAAGGTAGTAAAAGTAAATGAGAGACAAGAAAATCAAAATTTCATAGGGTTATCCTGCTATAATGTTGTATATGTCTTGATTTCTAAAATTCTGTGTAAAAATATGTAATTGTTTTTTAACAATCTGTAAGGATTTAAATTTTAGAATACTCATGGTTGTTGGAAAATAGAAGTTCCACTTTATCTCTAAGGTGTTTGATATTCAGACAGATAGTGATGCTGAGCTCAACTTGCACTGTTACTGGGTAATATCATTAAGCTTCTCTTCTGGATGTTTTACAACTAAAGTTTGCAGATCAAAAATTAAAGAAATTGAGGGGATACAAGGATAGCCAATATTTTGGCTATAGCCCTCCAAGATCAGTTGAGGACTTAAGACATAAAGGAACCTCTGTTGTGACATCCTGTAACTAAGTGGTGTTCCAAATTTCCTGATGAAGGAGATTATAGCGCCACAGAGGAAAGTGATCGACAATGTATAGTGTGCCTGAGGAGAGTCACCTAGGGAGAAAAAAATTCTCTCAGGCAGAAAGCAAATTGATCAAGCGATGGCTGTGACTCATCTAGATGACTGACACTGACAAAAGATCTACAAGCCGCTCCACATGGTCCCAGGGTAAATCCTGAGGGAATTTGACTGACCTTGTCAAATACAAAGATTAACATTCTTAATTATACAGGTCTTGTTTTAACTTGGTTTTAATTCTCAAGCAGAAAAGTTTAATGATGAGATACAAAAAGTAAAGTTGTATTAATATGCTGAGCTGTAAATAGCTCAAGTCAACAACTTTGGACAATTGCCAATTGTGCTGATAACTCACTACTATTATGGACTACTGGGTTATATTGAGTTATTTTGATGACTTCAAGTATCTACAATCTTTGGGCTGGCATCATGTATAAAAAAATCCCTTAAAGATTTCTCCAAATATAGTTTCTCTAACTGCAATGAAACACCTATCTCTGACAAAACAAAACAAGAAAGGGGGATATAAAAAAAGGACATTTTGTTGTGAAAGGAAAAAATA
>NW_004524736.1:2310043-2317392 GCF_000260255.1 Octodon degus | reverse complement strand
CTGTGTCTTCTTCATTTTAAGCTATCTAACACTTGTCCTTCTTGAAATGGAGTTGAGTTTAAACTATGTTAGAAGTAAGGATGACAGTCTCAAATGAATTATGAATATACTCAATAAAGACTTTATGTGTCACAGTAAGGCAATAAAGTTTGATACATACATTTTACTAGGGTAATTGACTTTGAATGGTAATTTCCTTTCAAAATATAACCTTACTTTCACTTAAGAAGTCAGTAGGAAATTATTCCATAAATAAAATTCGTGTCAAACTGGCACAGTCTCTTAGCATATGCATCAACTTTAGCAAATGGTGCTGTGAGCATTCCCAAATATATATCAAGATAATCATCATGGCAGTAGTGGTATTAGTAGAAGTAGTAGTATTAAGAGTAGTAAAAGAAGTAATAGGATTGTTTGAGATGCTAATCAGTAAAAGCAGATACTTGAGCATAGTTCTAAATACCATACATTTAATTATTCCTTTAATCCTCACAACAACCTCATGAGATTGGCATTGTAATACTGCTATTATTTTGATGAGCAAGTCAAAACTCAGAAGTTGAAATAATTGGCTTCCAAACTCACATCTAGTGGTAGAATATATCAGTGAACCAAAGCCAGTAATTGTTGTCCAGTTTCATGCTACAGTTTTATGATCCATGATGTGGATGAGCAAAACCAGAGAGCCTCTGATTCACAATCAAACAAATAAAATGATTCCCTGCAACTTACAATTTATTCTTCTGCATGTTTTCTTAAGTTTTGCCATAATAATTTTGTTTTTCATGGTATTGAATATGGAACATTTCTATTTTTCTTTTCTAACTAGTTACTTCCACTTTAGAAGACGCAGTTCCTTATAGAAGCAGATAATGGGATGGTGAATGGTTACAGTGCCTCGGGAAGGGAATGATGATGGGGAGTCATTGTTTAGTTAATAAAGAATTTTATTTATTTAACATAAATTATTTCCAAACTTGTATGTATAACAAAGTGTTTATAGTCAACATTATTTTGTTAACTACTTACGTTTTTACTGAGTCAATCTCATGATATCTGTTCTCACCCCAGAAACAAAGAAAAGAAAACTCTACACAACAAAGAGATAAGGAACTTTTGGGATGTGATGAATGTCTTGATTGTGGTAATTTCAAAAGTGTATTTTCTGTCCACAGTCATGCCATCATGTGTTCCGTATTTATGATACACATACCTCAATAAAGTTAGCTTGAAAAAGAAACAAAAATAAATACCACCGCACTTTCCCATATTGACCTTATAGTTTGCAATTCACTTATAATTTCCAATAGGTTTTGGTAAACTAAGGTTGGCTTCCTATTCAATTATATTGTCTGTGAATGAATGCATTATTTTCTTTTCTATCTTCCTGCTAAATGTATAATGCATATTAATCTGCAATAATCTCTTTCAAACAAATATTTTTGATAGGAGTAAAATATTTAAAAAATTCAAAGCTTGCTACTTTTCTTAAACTTAATGGTTGTGTAAAATAATCTTTTCTTTATGGTCTCAGAAGTATATTGGAGAGACTAAAATTCAGTATATGAAATGGATATTGAGCTATGTGTCCCAGACAGTGTATTTAGTTGGGTTAGATTACCTCATTGAAGTAGAAAAATTTTCTGAATAATAGAGGGCACCTTATGAGCTAATAGTCACTTTGCAGTTGCAAGAAAGTTCTAATATAAAGATGGAGGTTTAAAAGACAAGTATGAAGAAAACCCTGGACAGGCAAATGAAAGAAAAAGACAGCAAGAAAATAGAGGAAAATATAATGAATACAAATTTTTACTTGATCAGTATACTTTCAGTGGTTTTGGATATTATCCACTTTCCATGTACAATATAAAACTCTTGTATAAAACAAACTAGCACCAAAGAGTAGCCAAAATTAAAGTAGGGGATATACAAGTACAAATGCATTCATCCTTCAAATTGTGAAATTTGTATAAATGCTAGGGAATAAGATGCAAAAATGGGAAATATGAAGTTCCTTGCATAACTTTTGTAGAATTCTAGTCCCCAGAGTGGGTCATAAATTTAGGAGTTATTTATCTTCAATCTTCCCTAATCTGTTCCTGATGGTGATATTAATTGGATAAAGTCAAGTAACTATAGCTCAAAATAATAATAAAGATTTAGATAGAAACATATGAGATATTTTGTCAAAAAAATGTTAACTTTCTAAAGATATTAAGTGGATATTTGCCTAGTTTAATCCTATTTCTATTTTTTTATTTTTATTTTATTTTTTATTTTTTTGAAGAACCGGGGATTGAACTCAGACCCTTGTGCTTGCCAGGCAAGTGCTTATTCTACTGAACCATCTCCCCTTCCCCAAGCCTTATTTCTTTAATATAGGAGTCACAATAGGAGATATTTATGTGATGGATGGTCTGTTCCAAAGCTACAACAGGCAGAGATAGCTTAGAGTAGCCCAAATTAAGGTAAAGGATATATAAATGCAATATGTCCACTTGTGTTAGTTGTGGAGAAATTAAGTAAAATTTAGTTAAACAATAATAATTTTGAATTTATTGCAAGTTTTGAATTTGTCTTCATAGCATTGTGGAGACGTGTGTGTTTTGTGTGAGGAACAATTTTTGTGAGAAATGTCAAATTATATATTTCTGCAAATAGAAATAAGACAAATTCTGATTCACTAACATACTGAAAATTATAACACGTGATATAGTTTTTGAATAATCACAGTGAAAAGTGTACTTAATTGAACCTTGTCGAGGTTAAATGCAAAGTGAATGATCTTGAATGTCATACTCATGCCAAATTTAACTTGAATCTTTTTAAAAGGTAAGTCTGAGTATGAGTTGATTGAAGTCTTCCCCCAAAGCATGCCTTGCCTGCTGGCATCTTTCCATTGTGTATAATAGTAAAGTGATGTGCCCAGCACTGCGAGATGAAACACAGCACCATTTTTCTTGAAAGATAAGAAATTTTAACTGGCAAGAACATCTTCAAAGATGCATAGAAACAGTGGACATTGAACTAGCAGTGTAACCAGTGGACACTGGTATGGCCTGGGCACGGTGGGGGAGTCTTCCTCTTTTTCACTTCTCCTTCCTCTTGTATCTATTTCAGAAAATAAGATTTGCCTCTTAAAGAGGCTGTGTATCTAAACTAGTAAAAACAGATGCAGTGCATTAGGATGTGTATATTGTTATGAAATCTATCATTTTACCTTTGTCTTCTATAATATAAAACCCGATATTCATTTAACATTAATAAGAGTAAAGAATAAAAGCAGATAGGGTGTTATATCACACATAGCTATGCATTTTTCTTATATTTAAAGTTAATTCTTTGGTGTAATGAAATGAATTTGTTAATCAACTGTCTTAGTGTGCTCTTTGTCACTGTGACAGAGCAACTGAGTTAGCTGTGAAATACAAGAAATGCTCAAGCTGGCCTGGAGTTCAGAGGTGTGACTGTGGATCCCTCTCCAGTGGTTCTGGCTTGTGGTGAGGTATGACAGGGAGCTTGTACTGGAGCAAAACTCCTCATCTCATCGGATCCTGGAAATAGGAAGAGAAGGAGAGACAGTTGGAGGGAGAGTGAGAGGGAAGGAGAGAGAGAAAGGGGTTGTGAGAGAGAGAGAGAGAGAGAGAGAGAGAGAGAGAGAGAGAAGGGAACAGAATCCTAATATCTCCCTCAAGGGCAACGAAGCCCCTATTACCTCACTTTCATTCACTAGATCCCACCTTCTAAAGTATCCACCATATATATATATAATATCCACCATCTCCCAATAGCTCAACAGGTTGTTGACAAAGTCTGTAACAAATAGCCTGTGGGGACAATTAATACCTAAATCATAACAACATTCATCCACAGTGCTGTAGTTGACATTCACTCAGTAATGTATAAAGAGTACCTTATTTTATTATCACTCAGCAAATTCTGCTACTTGTACATTCAAATACATTAAAATTCATTTGTATCTATGGATGCCACTTTTACAAACCTTATAATCACTCGTTCATAACCAGTGCACTATTAATACTTATTTATATTCACTAAATATTGTGAACTTTCTGCCTCCAGGGCCATGTCAAGTTTGTATTTCCTTACTCTGAAATTAGACATAGCTACATGACTTCCGATGGCTATTATAGTACAAGTATAAATGGTGCACATTTTTCCCAGGTGAAAACTTTAATAGTCAATATGCAATGTGTCATCTTTCTATGTTAATGCCTTCCCAATCAAGGACGCAAAACTTCCAGAAAGAATAATGTGGAACAGAGCTCTTCCTTTGACCCTCAATATCTATTTTTTGTGTCCTGACCAATCAGTATTCAAAGTAGAGAAAGGACTTTCTGGTCTTCCTCTCATCTGCCCCTCTTAAGAATGTTAGTGAGTTCTAATGATGTTTGTAAATAGGATCTCAAGTCCGTATCTTGTACAGCAATTAACCACTAAGAAGAATGTATGCAGTGTATTAATTATTGAAACTGTCCTAGCGATTTGATTTGAAACTGTCTCATTGCTATTTGTTTATCAATAAAATTATGAAAAATATAAAACAAAATAAGGCCTCAACTTAAAAAAAAAAGAATGTTAGTGAAGCCGTACACTGAGACATCTCTTCTCGAGTTTTACCTCTTAACCTGTGTCTCAGTTACTTTTCTCTTGTGGCTGGGACAAAATACCCAACATGCAAAATGAAGGAAAGAAAGGGTTCTTTAGCTCATAGTTTATGGAGTTTCCAGTCCACACTCAGCTGGCTCCCAGACAGAGTGGCACATGGCAGAGAGCAGCCTTTCATGGTGGTGGCAATGAGCAGAGAGCAAAATTGTGTACTGTTCCTACTTTAATTCCACCTTAGCTATGTAAAAACTTATTTTTTCAGTACCAGGGATTGAACTCAGAACCTTGCACTTGTCAGGCAGGTACTTCTACTGAGCTATCTCCCCAGCCCTCAGCTATGTAAAATGTTAATGTGAAAAATACATACAAACTCAGGACTCAAACTTAAAAGATCTGGAGATTGGTTTCCTCTATGTCTGCTCCATTTCTTAGCATCCAAAGAATTCCAACACATAGCAGAGTTTTATGTCATCTATTAGGAGCTCAGTGACTCTGGTTTGCTGGCTTCATTTAACTGCTTAGTTTTGGTCTCCATTTATCATTATTTTTAACAGCTGTCAGCATTAAATGTGATTTACCGTATCATCCAAGTTATACAGCAAACTCAAAACTTTGTGTGTTCCTCCTGCAATTTCTGAACCACCCTGTCCTTTTGGTTTGCTCTGTTAACATCATATGATTTCTTGCCACCAGGGACAGCACTGCTGGTGACCTTTGTTATTTTAACGGCCTCAAAAACTAACAGAAACATGTTTTATTAGACATAGTTCCTCAAACTTACAAACTAGAACAATTATTTTAACATCCGTAGTTTGAATGACAGGCATATTTAAAATGTACTTTTGGAATTTTTTATCCCAATTTCAGAAAGCAATCAGAAGGAACATGTATATGTAAATTCTTTGAATTTTCCATGGAATGGTTCCTTGCAACATTTAACTTTGAATTTAGATTTAATTGATAATTGGTCAACTTCATTTATGAAAGTAACAATTGGGATAATATTTCTTTGTGAACAGCCAAACATACTATTACTTTTAAATGTTCCTTTCTGTTGAGAATATATGTAAGTTGTTGGTATATAGTATTTGAGTTTTTCATATTTAGAAAGTTAATCTTAAACATTTCTCTGAACACCAAAATTGAACTGCCTTATACCTTTTTAATAAGTCAAAATTATATGTGTTCATTAAAACATATGCATATTCTTGAAGACATATTTTGTATTCTATTTTCAAAGCTGCACAAGGCTTGGAAATGTACACATTTGTAAAAGTCACATAGATGCACATTCTTCTTTTAAATTTCACTCTCACTAAAAAGAATGGCAAATATAGCTATTCAAAAATCAAAGCAGAGGGCCAGCCAAATAGCTGAGTGGATTAAAGCACCTGCAAGCAGGCTCAGGGGCCAGGGGTTTGATCCCTGGGCCTGCCATGCCTGCCCCGCCCCCGGGGCGCCCTGAGATGGCTATTGAGGCTGGGTGTGGTGGCGTGCACCTGTAATCCCAGCACTTGGGAGGTTGTAAACGGGAGAATCACTATGAGTTCGATCTAGTAATGAGACCCTGAACAACCTATAGACCCTCCCCTAAAATACAAAAAAAATTAAAGGAGAATATACTACCGAAATGGGGATGTAAAGATAAGTTATAAATTTTCTTAATTAAGATACTGAATGTCAATTAGAAAAAAGAACGTAAAGTTCACTGACAATAATATGAATATATGTCCCTAATCCATATGCTTCAAGTGTTAACCAGTCAAAAGCTACAGTTTGGGTCAAAATGTACCAATTTCAGATTCCTACCCCCTGTGCCTACCTCTTATCTCCCCGACCTTGATATGAAAACTTGAAATTGTTCTCAGAAATACATAGTTCTTTCCCACAGTGACACCACAAGCTTCATGATAGCGTGTGGACAAAACTTTTCACACCATAGCATTTCAGTAAGAAAAGGGGCGACAGGATGGCACTGCTCGGTCAGGTTCACCATCTCCAGAAACAAACTGGACTCCTTTAAGACAGAAGAAAGCTGTTTCCTCTCAGACATGATATTTAGCACGCTTTACTCTTTCCTAATTAGAGAAAATGTGAATGTGGTACTTTTTTTCTTTTCTCTTCATACTAGAGGAAATAGAGATGACTACTGAGAAGAAAAGGAGAAAGGGAGAAATAACTACAGAAATGTAGGATCTAGGGTACCACATGGAGATCAAGGAATAATCTGAATAACATATATCTACAATGAGATGAAAAATCCACCATTCTCAAGCCAGAGGATGTTCTTATCCTAAAATCACTAGGAGCTTTTATCAACAAAAGATCATTGTACAAATATTATTTTAAAAATATTTATTTACTTATTTATTTATTTGGTACAGGGTCTGATTGTGGAGCTTGGACTCCTAGTGATCCTCCAGTCTCAGCCTCCCCAGCGCTGAAATTACATGGGCACCACCACGCCTGATTTCAGTGGACTGCGAGGAGTGGGGCTGGCAAGACGTGGTATTGGGGATTGAACCTGGGTCTTTGCACTTGCCAGGTAGGCACTTAGACAGCAGAGCTATCTCCCAGGACCTGTACAAATATCTTGAAACAGAAAGATTATTCTGTATTATTTGTGTGGGCTAAAGCCATCACCATCACATGGATCATTATCATTAAAAAAAATGAGCTAAAAAGATGGAGGGAGAGGAGAGAGAGAGAGACAGAGAGAG
>NW_004524736.1:2307297-2309400 GCF_000260255.1 Octodon degus | reverse complement strand
ATTCAAAAATTAAAATTAAATTGTGAGTCAACTAAGATGCCAAAATGTGGTGCATTGTATGAACGAATCTATGATCAATTCAGAGTACTCACATAGTATTTGATTAGGTTAATGTATACAAAAATATCAACTAAGAAAAAGTTTTCATGATAGTAAAGAATTACTAATCATAAACCATAACAAAAATATTAGAATGGCAAGTATATGACCAGCACTTCTAACAGTTTGGGGATAGGATATGGCATGAAGTTCTAGTATGTGGTGGATGTGGACAGGGTCCATAACACTTACTGGTGGCCAAGTGTCACTTGTGGGACTGAGCTACTGCTATTTCTTTGATATCTACCCTGTAGAACTGGATAGAATCATGATCCAGAGGATGCAGGAGAAGTCCATTTGTAGAGTGTGTTGATGGAAATATTTTGCTCCTGTATAAAAAAGAATAATTGAGAGACTGTTGCTATACACCTCTTTTTCTCCTGTGTTTAACTGTTTGCCCTATTTTTTGAGTTCTTTCTGTTCTCATTCATGGAGGTGTGGTCATTTTGATCCCTCTCTAGAATATCTTTTCATAGTCTATGTAGGGTTATCTTTGTGGTCATGAAATTCTTTCATTGTTCTTTGTCATGGAAGTATTTCACTTCTCCATTATACTTGAAAGAGAGTTTTGCTTTTGTGTTATATTCTATTTCTAGTGCAAACATAGACCAATAAAATAGAATACAGGACACAGAAACAACTCCATGCACCTTCAGCCATCTGCCTTTTGACAAAGGGTCTAAAAACATAACAATGCAGGACAAATAACCTCCTCAACAAATGCTTCTAGGAAAACTGCTTATTCCCCTGCAAAAAAATGAAACTAGATTCATATCTCTCATCCTGTACTAAAATAAAAGAAAAATGGATAAAAGTGAAACTGCTGGAAGATAACAAAGGTAAACCACTTGAAGCCATGGGCACAGCAAGGACTTCCTAAATAGAACTCAGTAGCACAGGAAAGTGAAAATCCAATGATCAGGATTACACCGATTAAAAAGATATTGCATTGTGCTTGCTTTGGCAGCACATATACTAATATTGAAATGATAAAAAGATGTCACATAGCAATGGGAATGATGGAGTAAAGAGACAATTTATAGGATGAGTAAGCAATTTTGCTAACTACTTTTCTGATAGAATATTCTAGAATATACAAAATAAAAACTAAAACAAATGACTTAATAAAAAATGGGCAAATGAACTGAATAGATGCTTCATAAAAGAAGCATAAGCGATCAATCAACAAATAGAGAAGTAATCATGGTTTAGGTATTAGGGAAATGGAAATCAATATTTGCGTCAAGATTCCTTTTACCAGGCAACTGAGATAGCTCAGTGGTCTAAGCACCTGCCTAGACAAGTAGAAGGACCTACATTTGATGTCCAATGCCACATGCTGTGCTGACCCCATTCTGGGTGTGTAGAGCCAGCCACCAAGGTCAGGCACAGTGGTGCACTCCTGTAATCCCAGGGCCGGAAAGGCTGAAACAGTAGAGTCACTATGAGTCCAATCTGCATAATGAGACCCTACTATACCAAATACATAAAATTTTTTTAACAAAAGACTCTTCTTACCCAGGTCATAATAGCTATCATCAAGAACTATAAAAATAGCATAGGCTAATAGGGATTTAGGGGAAAACGAACCTTTCTGTATTGACAGTAATGTATACTAGTATAGCTATGATTAAGTTAGTATTGAGATTTCTCAAAAATTAAAAATAGAAATTCTATTTGACCCAACTATATCTATACCAGGTATATATCTGATATATTAAATTAAGTTCTTACTACAGTGATTCATACAGACCTCTCTTTATAGCAGTGCAATTCACAATAGCTAAGATCTGAAAATAGTCTAGTTAGTTGGCCATCAACAGATAAATGAGTAAAGACAATGCATACATGCACAATGGAGCATTATTCCATCATAAAGAAGAATGAAATCATGTCACTTAGAAGAAAAATGGAGGGGCCGGGGAGATGGCTCAGTGGAATAAGCGCTTCCCTGGCAAGCACAAGGGCCTGAGTTCAATCACCAGTTCCACCAGAAGAAGAAGA